>NC_139766.1:42232242-42832242 GCF_965231275.1 Zosterops lateralis
GTATGGAAAAGGTAGGAGTATCTGACCCAGCAATCATGAAAATGAAAATCTGTGACATCCCTTAAGAACGTCACCAGATAATGACACTCAGGGTTGGCCATGACCGTGCAGTCCTCTGCAGCCAGAAACACTCAAAAACTTCATGCTGGAATTCATACCACTCCAACTCTGGATCCCTACCTAGTCCTTGGCCTTGTCTAGATTCCTAAAAAATAAGAGCCGCAAGCCACTCTGTAGGAAATACGGGTGACTTCTAGATTTTTTTTTTTATTGCTACACAATATATTTAGTAATACATTGTGTTTTCAGAAGTGTGCCATTTTATTTTCTTCATTATTTTCAGAATTTGTATTTATTTGAAAGGCAGAGCGGTAGATGTAGAATATCCCAGTACTAAGAGGCCATCTAGCATTCTAGCATCTTGTGTACACACAGGATGCCCGTGTGCAATTTGGGCTTCCACACTTGCTATCACGCACTACAAATAACAGAACCATTCTAGACTGCCGTAATGACTACAAGAATGCAAGAGTATGGAAATTTTGGTATTGCAATCAACACCAACATGGCAGCACAAAACCCTAATACTCACAATGAACCTTTTTTGTTATTTAAAACTTCTACAATAATACAAGGATACAAAATTGTCCCAGGAAGTGACACTTTTTTTTCTTTCAGTATCATGTCACCACTGGGAATTTGGACTATGAAAATAATATAAACAACAATATAAAATTCATTATATAAACTTAAAAAATTATACATATATAATTAATATAGATCAATAAATATTAATAATTATTCCACATATAATTAAAATGCATTGGGATAACTTTATTATTATATCTAAAATTTATTTTATTTTTGTTATTACTAAGTACATATCCAATTCAAATGTAGAATACTACCTTCATTAAGAAACTAATTAGGAAATTAATTTATGCACAGTTTTATCAACTTTATTTTGTGGGTCATCAGATAACTTTTCTGTTTTGACTTTCAAAGACCTATTATTCTTAAAACTGGGGTGCTGTAATTAGTACGCCTTTGACAGAAATAGCTCCTCAAACTACTAACATTCTACTAGGTGATAATCTTGTACTATGGGAGTAAATCTCCAGTTCTCAAACATGATTTGTGAATCCATATTGTTGACCTTCCATTCTGAACAAAAGGATGGGAAATTGTAATGTCACCAGTAGTTAAAAAGTGTAACAAATGTCAAAACTTGTTAATTTAGTCAGTAAATCAAACATTAATAAGTAAAAAAAAACAACAAACAACAAACCCACAGAAAAGAACACAACTATATTTTTCATTTAATTAGCTGAAGATTAGGTACTTTAAGACATCATTGTTTATAGTGAATACTTCAGGTGAAAAAGTTCAAATAAATGTAAATTCTAAATTTTGTAATATATGGATATATTTATTCAGTAATGGTAAAAATTAGTTACATCTTCTTAAGATGCAGGTTTATAGCTTTTCAGTTTCCATTACTTAATTGAGCTACCAAAAATATCTTTAATGTGTTTGGTCTTACTAATAAAAAATCTAAAACATTCTACTTCATGAATCATTTCCTCAAAAGTGTACTTAAAATAATTGTCTAGAGAAATGTGCAGGACAATGACCTTATATAATCATCATATTCTCCATGTGGTTTAAGGAGTTAAGTGACCAAGGTTGTTCTTACAGAGGTTCCCAAATAATTTAACTTTCATTAAAATAACTGCTGAAATGACTCCTCCTCTGAGATTTACTAATTTCAGTTTCCTCAGAATTAAAATTCCTCCCCACCATTCAGCATATTCATAAAATCAAAGCAGATCACTTCAATGTCATTTCTTTAAAAAACTCAGATAACTGTCACAAAAAACTAATTTCTACAATTCTGAAAACGAACTCATTACACCCATACTGGAGGAGAGGGAATAAACTACATCCCAAAACACAAAAGTATTTTCTCTAGCAGTTACAAATCTGTAGAGAACTGCAAAGCTGTCCTTGGAGTCTAAAGCCACAAACATACCGCATGGACCGAGGAATGAAAAAGCACTCAAACTACTGCTCTTTGGGTGTAAATACTGCACAGCATGCACAGCTTCAGATGACATTTTAAAGTGAAAACATTACAAGACAGAAATGACTAGGATTAGTAGGAAAGGAAACTGGGATGCCAAGACACAGATGATGGAAATTTATTTATTTATTTATTTATTTATTTATTTATTTAGAGAAGTGGAAAATTCTGAATACTAGAATGATAGAATTGAAACTCTCTAGTTCAAAAGCATGATCTAGCAATTTGGGACCCATAAGAAAATCTGCAATAAAACTGGAGAACCTCAGTTGATAAAAACAAAAGAAACATAGATCTGTCACAACGATCATAATCAAAATGGTTACCAGAAAGCAGTGTGATAGAATTGGGAGAAAATTATTTCCAGAAAGGATAAAGGAATATTAAAGCCTTTGTAAGAAGCAAACTAAGATCTTTGATGGCAAACAAAGTATACTTCTGCTCCTTTAGGATTAATGCATCAGGAAAATAAACACTGAGAAGAAAAAAAAATCTACATAATTATAAATGTACTGTAACAATTGAGAATAAACTAATTATAAATACATATAGGCTGGAAAATACAAGATTTATCTAACCATAGCAAGTGTAATGTGGAAAGAGAAAAAAAATAAAATCTGAAAAATAACAAAAAGAAATGCTTTGAGGGAAAAAAAAGGAAGTACAGATTACTGCATTCTTTTAAAATAACTTTCAAAATGGCCTAAATCAATTCTTCTGTGTTGTCCAGATGCAAAGAACTCAAAAAACAAGAAGCAAGTGAAAATTAATCACTTGAACACTGTCTATCACAGAAAAGTACAAGCATATCTTCAGTAGTATGCTACTGAGTGCAAAGGCAGTCCTTGCACCAACTCAGTGCTCAGATCTCACTCTCACTATTTCAGCTATGGATCTTTTTCTCCTGTCAAACTAAAGCCAAACCTGGACTTTCCAGCCACATCTGCCTCAAAGATCCATGAAGTACCAGTCCCACACCCTCTCTGTCTCTTAAGGTATCAACCAGAGTCCATGGTAAATGTTACAGGATATTTCATGCTTGAGTCTTTTGACTCCTTCACCTCTCAGAGGCTTCTGTGGAGCTAGTCAAAATAAAACTCTGGAAATGTATGTTCTACAGTTCTTCTACATCTCAAACTTCAAAATCTGAGGCTGAAGTATAATTCATAGTTTTTTTAACTTCCATTTATTTAAAAGATAATCATGTTTCTTCTCTTATCACTAAACATTCCCTGTGGTCTTGGTTTTTTATTCTTTTAGAAATTTAAGTATCTTGATGTGCATGAAGACAGATTAAACTTCATAAACTGCTGTCTTTATGTCTTTTTATTTTTTTTTATCCCCTCTTGTAATGCAATTATTAACATAAATATTTTTACAAATTAAAAAATATTTCAAAGTACTTATAAAAGTAGAGGCACTGGACTTTGTTGAAGATACTCAGAAAAGACATCGCTGTTTTCCTTCAGGCCAAATTTTCTTTGCCTCCCAAAAGACAACACGTTTGCAGGAGAAATGACTCGAGATCTTGGCAGCTCTTATGTTTGTTTCTGGGTTTCCAGTGTGTGAGAGGATTTCTCTACAAGATTATAAGGATTGCCATCCTTCCAGAATGTTTCCAATGCCCACCTTTTCATTCTGCAACTCTTGCCTCTTCAGCAAGAATAAGCAACTCATGAACAGTCTTCCGAGTAAAAGGTAAAAGATAGTTCTTTGTTATGGAGCAGTTCTGCTTGCTTTTATTTTAGCAGAGGATCGACCCTTAAAGGCCACCAAAACAGTTACAATGAAACAGATTGGTCTATGTCGCACTGTTGGTTCAAAAATAGGTTCATATGAAGATATTTTAAATAAAAACTAATGCAGAGAGAGAGTAAATTAATCTAGTTATTGCTCTGCACACAATTCTTTTTTGAGATGCCTTATTACCTTACTTATAGGACTATTTACAATTCATCTTCTGGAACAGAAAAAGAGGTAGGATGATTGACTTCATTTGTCTATACAATTTGTACATATCTTTAATGAACAGAGCTAGGCAAACAGCAAAAATATGACTGAACTGTAAAAATAATTAACCTTTTTTCTCATTGTATCAATTTGATATTAATTTTCATTTTGCCTTCAAGCAGGTGAAAAGCAAGGAAATGTTCCAGTGAATGCTTGCATACTTACTTTGAGATTCTTTCTTCCAGTACTGTAGCCCATGAAAGTAAGTGAGGTAACTTCAGGAGTTAACACATATAGATAATGCTTTAAAATTAGCTTCTGCAGTGGCAGGTGAGCGGTGGACTGTCTTCTTGAGTTAGTGACTTTTCTCCCCTTCAAAGTTCAGCTATGTGCCCTGGCTAATGCAGGTACAAAGTGTGAAACCACCGAAGGCAGGGACAGTGTGTGACAGTAGACAGTGCTGTTAGGATGTACCAGAGTGAGGACCTTTCACTGCCCACCATTCACCCCTCCATCAAGTGGTACCTGGGCCCCAGCAGTTAGAGCGATGATGATGCACCTGCACAAGACCAACTGAAATGACTCCTGAATCTTCTCAGTGGTCCTTGCAGACTTACATTCTCACCACTACAATCCACTACTGATTTGAGAAAAATGATGCATTTTGGGGAAACCATGGCCACATATACTTTGTTGTTTTGCCCATAACCCAAAAGGAAATGCAAAAGTAATACAATATATACCTTTGTTAGGCTTTCATTTGCACTAAGAACTCTGCAAGGACTATTTATAAAGTAGAAGTATTAGCAAATATCAGAAGTGATAAATATCCCAACTCAGTGGAACAGAGCTCTGTAGACTAGGATTGTACTTGCGATTCTGCTAGTACTGGCTCTGAGATCTCCTGAGGAAAACTACTACACATTCTGGTATTTACAGAGACCTGACAGATGTGCCATTAAAGAAAAAAATTCTATCTCTGTGGACTTACAGCTATAAAATTATCTATAAGATTATTACTAACAAGTGTCAATAATTTTTATGTGTCACTTTATTTCTTTTAAAAATATTATAAAATCTATTATTTTGTACTGGTATTTCCTATATAGGATGTCCAAGCTTCTGCTTCTCATCTTAAAGCATCACTAGAATCACCAGGCACAATGCTTTTTCATTCCTTTTTCTCAGTTATGTTTCTTGATGCAATGCCAACTGCTGCTCTACGCACTGCTGGCAAGAGTATCTCCTAGTGGTCCATGCTTTAAAGCTAGGAAGCCTACCTAAATTGGGGTAAAGTGCAAAGGTAACACATCCTTTTGTCACAAATGCCAAGGATGTTATCCCCAAGGGATAAGGACTAGCTTGTATGCCTACTGTCTTTGTCTTGTATGCCTACATCATATGAGATGAGCACTCATAGGAGATAGAAAAAGGCTTGATCCCACCTCTTTCAATTAACATTGCATACATCTGTATTCATCTACTCAGAACAGGATTTTTCAGCTAACTTTAACCATCTAGGCAATTGCTGAGAATTCCTTTTTTCCTTTTTGAAAAATACTGCAAAAAGTCTCTTTTTCAATTTTGTAATGTATTATCACAAAAGATGTTTTCGTAGCAAAGATAATTCAATGTACTGTTCTCATTCCCAGTACCCAACCTTTATTTTACCCAGTACCTTTTACCCAGTATTTTGTGCTGCCCCAGGAATCAGAACTCTACTAGTAAAGATTCAGTACACATTCCATCGAAACAAACACTTGTCTTGTAAATAACACTATTTCCTGAAAACAGACTGACTGAAAAACCCCATATGTTTTTTTAATTCCTGAGAGTGACAGAGAAGAAGCCAGACCACCAGACCATTTTAACTTGCTGCTAAAAATATACTCAAGTTGTTTTCAGCTATTCAAAGAATTTGAGTGCTAATTTCAGGTCATATAAAAATCACACAACCAGTACAATTCAGTCAGAATAAAGACGTACTCTAGGTGAAATTTTAGTCTCCTTAGTGCTAGAGATTCCTTTCACAGTCTTCAGCAGAGAGTATCATTCTTGGAACTTGAGTCTCAAGCCTCTTAAAAATAAATTCTGACAGATGATATTTCTTGAAAAGTAAATGGATAAGTTTAAGGGTTTTTTAGCAAATAGTACATAGAGGTATCAGGTTAAGAAGTTGTTTTGCACATAATGTATCAAGCTGTTATAGAAATTGCTGAGTAGAAATTTCCAGAGATCATTAGAGGTTTTTTTGTGCAGGGCCAAAGATAACTTAACCAAAGATGAATATACCCTCACAAACATCTATCTAATTTTTAGAAAAGTAACCTTTTAATGCTCAAGCTGTCGTGAGGAACACTAGTCGTGTAAATGTGGAAATATATACGTATGTGCTAGGAGTACAATTAGACACTAATGCATGCACATACAAATATTTTTTGTTTAAGAAAGAAACACTTAACAATCTCTAAAGATAAACTATTCAGAAGAAGTGACCTACTGTTAGTCCACTGCCAGTCCCAAGTACAGCCATGTTCTAAAATGTTTAGGGTCACAAAACCAGAAACAGGCCTGTATTCCTCTAAATGCTTCTGAACACTCTTAGCACAAAACCATTCTCACTTTTACCAGCTTGTACACCTGATGTTAGTTTTGGTTTAGTCAACAGGAATGCAATCAGCAGCAGGTATTATTACTGAACCTATCTTCAAAACCAGAAAATTTCTACAGTTGAGAGAAGTATGATTCCTATTTAGTTCATTACCAGTTAAGTATGCATTACAAAATCCAGTGAAAACTAACCTAGCAGTTACTGCTCTAATTATACAGTATATAAAAAATATCTGTGAGAATTTGTTTCATTTAATTTTCATGTCAGTCTATGCTTGAAAAGTAAATGAATTATTTATAACTATTTTAAAATACATTTTGTTAAATGTAACATCATGCACTAAAAACATGAAAACAGAAATTTCTTTCTATTTTAGCACTTCAGATGCATTTCTTTGTACAGCGAGAGACACACAGAGCACATAGACAAAGTGAAGGGTTTTTTTTGTCAGCAGCCTTAGTCTCTCACTCATTTGCTGGATGTATTTCACCAGGCTAGCTGATGTCTCTAGGGCAGTCTGAGACTCACACACTGAAAGTTTCATGTATTTTTAAAACTGCAATACCCAGAGGTAGAGGGTGAGGGCTGACAGGCTTCCAAGGCATGAATGTAATGCAAATACAAGTGAGAACTGTTTTCAAAAGCAGGCAGCTAGCAGGATTATATCCCATTCCCCATCTGCAACCTTGAAAAATCATGTAGAATACTTATTAAGACATGAATGTACACCTTTCCCATGTTCTTATTCACTGTATGGGTACCTAAAACACAGTAGAGCTATTAAACAGATAGATGACATCAGCTTCCTTCTTCAAACATACCCTGTTTTTCACTGTATAGTGGAGTATTTTTGTAGATAATTTTGCTTTGCATATTTATGTCGAAACCCTTATATTTGTATATAAAAAATAAAATGTAACAATTACAAATAAACAGGAACTCTTATATTTGTGAGTTGAGATACTTAAATCACACTTTCATAGCAATCTTTTAATAAAGCCAAGGAAAAACACATTTACATCAATGAAGACCTATTTAGAGCAATCTAGAAAAAAAAAATCTAAAAAAATAAAGATTCTTACCCTAAAAAACTCTTTAGTGGAGCCAGAATCTAATGTCCCATAAGCAATTTCTGTTTGCTTGGAAAGATCCTCTGCACTTTCAATGGGAGACACCATCCTCTCAACGGTCAGGAAGGCAGCTAAGTTAGCCGTGTAGGATGAGATTATGATGAGGGTAAAGAACCACCACACACCTCCAACAATGCGCCCCGACAGGGATCTAGTAACAAGTATGAAATGGATTTGTAAAGTGAAATGGAAGTCCTAAAAAGGAACACGTTATCAGTTTTATGCAAACGGTGCATTATAATACAGGGAAGCATTTCAGGCTATCTCAGAGTCCAGCTCTGCATAGTCATCAGATGGGAAATCAAGGTATTCTCCACTGGATCTCCTGGGATTCTGCTGAAATCAGGACTCCAGAGTTTACTTTTGGAAGAACTTAGTGATCCAGTTCTTCAAAGTTTTGACAACCCTTGAAGGAGACTGCTCCCATCATAATGTGCTATATTTAACACAAACATTTTGTTCCCTCTGAAGTGATTTTGTGTGACATTATGATGAGGATCAAACAAAATCAGCAAAACAATGCTTTCAGATAAACCAGTATGCACTTTAAAATCAAGGGCCTTGATTGTTTTCCTAAGACATTCAGACAAAGACTGATTTTCACAAAACAATGGCTTAGGCTGCTGTGCACAATCTGTACTGAAAAACAAATAGCATTATTTGTAAGAAAAACTTGCCCAGGGACTATTTATAGGCTAAAAAGTGCACACGACTTTTGAAAGATACAAGCATTTAACAAACTGAGGACTGGACATGAAACAATCAGTGATAATACAGAAAAACGGTGAAGAAAGTATATTTTTAAAAATAATAAAAATAATCTGATGTTTATAACTGCAGCAGGTGGGCTCTTATGGATCTGTGTTTTGCTTCTCCTGCTCAAGAAGAAAGAAGAAAAGAGAACTCAAGAAAATATACAAAACAGCATAAAGCACACAACTCAACTCAGTAATTTTCAATAACAGAAAACTAATGTAAGAGAAATATTGATATTACATTATTGTCAAACTTGGTACTTTTGTTTTCATGATCCTTTAAAGTTTGAAATTAATTACCACTTTGTTTCCAAATGACATTATAGGAAGCAGTACATAATCTTTGGAGATGTGCTTAATTATTTGGCAGAAATGTGCATGTAGTTAAAAGTCTAGTACTAGGGCACAGCAGTAGCTTAGATATGTCTTCGTGTGTCTCCTCTATTAAGTAAACAAATTAGGAATCACTCACCCAGCCTACTGTACTGTGAATGAGAACACAAACCAATTCTGACATAGAATATACATGGCTATAACTATATATAGATATAAGTACATTTAAAGATTAGTTATGCAAAGTGGATTTAGCAAGCTAGGAACAAAATTAAATAGAATCAATTCTGGACAAATTATTTTTTTTTTTCCTAATAGCTATTGCATAAAATCTCTGTCATAATTCTGTCCTTAAAAGAGGTATTCCATGTCACAACAGACTCACTAATTCACTCTACTACATGAAAATCAAGTTAGATAAAGGTCCAAAATCTGTTATTCAAAGGACCATAGAAAAAAAAGTTATTTCAAGCTCATTCTAAAGTGACATGTATTCTGCAAAAATGCTTCCCATCACCAATGAGAAAACATCACATACTTATTTTGAAATGGAGGTAATAGGAATATAAAATAATTCTAGAAGTAAAATATTGTGTTATAAGTTACACTGAATATATTATATATTCACAAGGTAAAATCTGTTAATGTGTATTTAATAACTGCCAACTTGATGGCACTGTATTGATGACACTCTCTGTAAATTACAATAATTTTTAAATGTCCACGATCTGTGAGCAAAGTTGCCACTGACTTTGTGAAAAAAGACTAAGCTCAATACCAATCCAGAATTTATGCTACCACATGGCATTTTACAAGTAAAATTATTTGGGGCATCATTTGTATTCAAAATTTCCCCAGGCAGCCCATCACCATTAAATGAGTAGTTTCTTTTTTGTTATGTACATCTTGAAAAGTTTCTAAAATGTGCTAGCATGAACCCATACTTTAGAAGCACCTATTTTACTAGACCCTTAAGTACTAAAATAAAATTTTCTGTGCACAATTACATAAATTTGTGCACCATATTTTGTACTTAGAAAGGTATTATCTGGCAAAACATAGAGGACACTCACATCTCAGAAAAGATGAGGAAAACTTTGCTCTAAGTTATGATTATCACATAATATATTATTCTACTCTATTGTTCCTCTACTACCCATGAGGCAACATAGGGACTGCTACTACAGACCATTTCCAGGTGGTCCAGACTTACTCAGCACCACATTCTCTTCCAGAGTCAGGGAATCCTAGTAACTTTTCTACTCTAAAAGTCTTAGAGCATTTTTCATTTGCATTAGAAAAATGATTGCAGTAGTGCAAAATTTAAAATTAATTTCAGATAGGTATTTTGTTGATGCCTGAAGAAAGTCCTTTTTATATTTACTCTGATTCATCTGCAGGCAGTTCAAATTCCACAGTGAAATGTTTTGGTGCAAAACCAGAAACAAGTGTTTTTTAGCCCTTTTCTATTTTTATAATAAACAGATAATATACAAACTAACCACCTTCCTCAAAATTATGGTTTCAATGAAATAAAGTTAAATGGTTCAGTGAAACTACATACTAAATATCCAAAATTGAGTTTCATGCACCTTTTATGATGACCATTTCCTGTCAGTATTCTTGCACTACCTTTCAAACCCTATCAAACAATATATAACAATCATTGTGCTTTCACAGACAGTAAAATAATAATGATAACAAGAAAAAGATCATAATTCTACTACAGCCTTAATTCAATAAAAATAATTTTGTACTAATAGGTGACTTAGCAGGCAACTCCAACTGTGAAGTGTGTAATGAATACAAAAACCCCACAAGAGTGAAACTAACACAACCTCTCATGATATGCAACAATTTGCCCTCTTCACTGTCTCTTGTATACAATTCTTACAGGGTTACGTGCCAAATGCATTGCATCCTTCATCATAAAGGCTGGCATCTCCCACAGTGATATAGCAGCCTTTACAGGGAATTATTTAAGTTTCTCACACAATAAATGCTGTTATTTTTGTGGTAGAACAGATTGAAAACCTGCTGTTGCCTTTTGGGATGCATGACTTAATATAAGAAATGCTCTTCTGGTTTATTTTGACCACCAACCACCGAACTCACTAGAAATTGACCTGTTCCCTGTCTTACTTCAAAATGTTTACAAGAAATGTAATTATACTAAGCAGTTTTAACTAAGTCCTCTGGTTTGTTTTCCTCAAACCCAGTTGCCCTATTTAAATTGTTACTGTATTTCCTTCAAGCAGCAAGCAGCTATTTACCTACTTACTTACCACTTTGCTGAATCAAGCCTAGAACCACTTGTGCACAAGAAAATAGAATATTTAATGAACTGCAAAGGAATTAACTTAAGTGCTTTACAGTTGTCCCTAATAAAGTAGAAGAAGATCCATGAGGAATTAAGTGCTTATAAACTGGACCTTCAGATTCATTTTCATAATTTCCTTTGTGACTTTTTTAAAACTAGGCCATGGAAAAACAGCAGTGTCTTGCAACTATCCACATGAAATTAGAGCCATCACAGGATTTTTATTTCAGTTCGAGGCTCCCTTGGGGAATAAGAGTGTGTTAATAACCATGTTATGATATGTAGTGAGTTTTAGAGGGAAAGTGCTGCCTCTGTATTTCGTGACTAGCATGTTATCCTTTTTTCCCATTACAGTTGTGGTGAACCATATGCACTGTCAACTGTAAAATGGGAATATGCAGCAAAAACACGGTACCCCTCCAAGAAGGCATGGAATGATGTGAACCTTATGCATTTTACAGTCTCTCCATGGTGTATATAACTTCACTTGGCAAATTTATGATCGACATTAAGAAAAACTCGATCAACTACATCCTGACCCTATGTCACAGACAAGTGCTTTCATTTCAAGGACTTCTGTGACTTTAGGGAGGGAAAAATCATTGCCATTAATTTCTCTCCAAGAATGAAAATATATGCACCATGAACCTCTTCTGGCTGAGATGGCTGAGACCAAAAATGCACAAAGTTGAAATGAGTGAGTAACCAACCTTGGCGAAATATCGCATCCTTGCTGCATAAAGGCACCCAGGGAAAACCAGAGACTATTAAATATCCCAAATTCATTAGTTGATTCATTAGTTTGCGTTTCTCTTCCATCTTCAAATTCCTCAGTGTGCCACTCGTATGGGCTAAATCTGCTGACCAGGAATAAAACTACACTGACCCCAATGTAGGCAAAAACAATGCACATCCAGATTTCATATGCTAACGGATCAAGAAATGAAAACACTCCTGGCTTGGACTTCTGAGGCTTCTTGATCATTATTGATATCCCCAGGCTCATAAAGGGCTTTGAGAAGTCAATCACCTCTTCTCTCACCAATGTTATAGTTAATGGAGCTATTGCAATATCGGCTTTCTGTAAAGGAAAAAAAAAAAGAGCAAGTAATAGCTGATGCAATGAACAGGGCAAAACATGGTTTAGTTTCTATGGCATTTCACAAAAAGAAAATAGGACAGTAGAGACACCAGCAACATTTGTTTCACTGAGATCATCCTGTGGAGAATTTTAGAAATTTTTAGGTGAACTCACACTGAAATACATATAGCCATATAGTCGGTGTATTCCAAGTTTTTGTTTTTATATATGCCCTTTTAATAGCATATGGCATTTAAAACTTAAAAAAAGTACTTTGTTTTTCACCTAGTCAGGAGGATGAAATATGCATTCATGTTCCCCTAACTTCATTTGCATTTGAAATGTAATTTAATGTTCTACCTTCAAAATTTTTCATGCCATTAGAGGTTATTAATTCCTATAAAATTAATTAGGTAGCTTTCCTACCCTCTACAGAGAAAACAAAACCAAATCCCACTCCTTCCATTAGTCATCTTTAATAGCTTTATTATAGAAAATTTTCTTACCCCATAAACAAGTTCTCCAACCATCCCATTCCAGATTTTCGTGTCTGCATCCCTTGCCCCATACTTGCCATCCCCAACAATTGTGAGTTTATATTTGAAGCCACAGTGCTTAGCAATTTCTGTAGCTAAGTCCACACAATAGCCCTCATATCGATCATTTCCTTCGAGCATTTCGTGATTTTTCTTCATCATGACATATGGGGACTCCTGCATGGAAAGAACTTGCCTTAGCTACTTGATAGAGACAGGTGCATCAGTTGTACACTTCACAGATTAATATGTTCCCTTTTTACATGTGAAAAAAAAAGAGCAGATACCATCTGAAACATACATGCTATGTATACATTAGTTGTTAATTATTAATGGGACATGTCTTTAACACATTTAAAAGCTGCATTCTCCAGAGTCATACACAAATGAAAATACTTACAGACATAGTGATTCCCAGAAGTATGTTAATAATGACCATGAATGTTAACAGGAGTTATGCATTCAGAGAAGAAAGAGTAAATTCCAAAATCAGTTTCTTTCTCTCATGCAGTTTGGATGGAAGAAGGCAAAGATATTCAGTTCATTTTGTTGCTGTCTTATAGAAGAAAATTATTTTCTATTTCGCAACCACATCTCTCCCTTAGAAAACACTTGAGGCTCTCAAGACTAAATTTTTATTAAATTGCTATACAAACAACAGGTAAGATATCTGTAACTATGCACTAAAGTTCTATCATCAGTAAAATTGGTGATGAGTCATAAGTTGTATTAATGCATTTCCTCTTTGCTCAGTAGCTACAGAACTGTTCTTGCATCCAGAGAAATTCCTATGCTAACCTATGGCTCATCCAAATTGATAAACAAGCTGTGTAATTTACAGAAAAAAAATCTATAATTTTATGCACTTCTATAATAATGTACAATTTAATTTTCTAAACAACTGGAATATAACATTTAACGTTTAATTTTACACTTTACCAATCCATAGCAGCTACAATTCTGAAGCATAAGAACCAAACTTTGCTGTTTGTCAAAATATATTCTCTAAAATGAACACTATGGCTCTGCTTCTCAGAAAGTTCCTCTCCTTTGAAAGCAAGTATTTAATTTTCATTTTCAGGTTTAAAACCCATAATTTTCTAGGATGTTCAATCAAAGACTGTTGATCCTCTACAAATCAAAACCACATACTGAATCCCATACATTTCCCTAATTTCTCAATTTTATTATGTATCACAATAAGTAACAGCACAACCTCAAATAATAAAAAGACAGTATATTTAGACTAACATAATGTCGAGAAATAAATCACTGTAGGACAGATGGTCTTCTGACAAAATAGGAGGTTAATTACCAAAATAGTGGTGACAATAATAGTCTTATTCTCTAGTCCTGAAGATTCGTTTCCAAGAGGGCCATCAAGAGGATTCACAACCATTTTGTCCACTTCACTCCAATATCCAATCTAAAGAGAGTGTATAGGATGCACAGACACCAGTGAATATGAACTTTTCTGGAAAAGTTAAAGCATGTTATTACTATGCCCTTGATTTGTGCTCACAGAGAACTATTTCAGCTATGGATTTACCACTGTTAGAATCTGTATTTATATAGTGAAAGACTACAACAAACAGTAAAAAGATTGAACTAATGGCATTTGTTTATACTACTTTGTCTAGAACAGGTTTTTATTCACATATTTACAGTTCTTAGAATAAATATCACGCATTGTAAAATTGAAATATTCCAGATTAGCAAAACATGAGAAATTGTTTTTCTCTGAAAGATTTGAAATTACAGAAGAAATACTAACACGTCACTAAAAAGCTGTATCCAGCTTTTGTCATTCAAAAGCATATTTCTCCAAATCCTGGTTCACATTTAGCAATTCAGATCAGAAAGCAAAAAGTTTAATCCACAAGACTGAAAGGAAAACACTCTTACGTAGTACTTACCAGAAATAATAATTCATATTTGTTAGAAAGAAATATTACATATGTTTACTTCACTCTGCAAGACCACTGTAGAATACACCTATGAATAAATATTACCACAACTCATGCTTTAATGAATCTAATGTTTCAGTACCTACCTTAACCCATTGCTTAGAATGGTAAAACCTTTAAAGACACTATAGGACAATTCAAATTACCTTTCGAGGACCAGTACTTTTGAGTTCCATGACATTTATTGTAAAATTGATTCTCTTTCCATTCTGATCAAACTTTATATTTCCTGTTAGCCCTTCCACCTGAACCTATAATAGATGAAGATGGAAGTGGTAGAAGAATTAGGTTTGTTTCTTTTTAGAAATGTGTTTTTTATTTCCACAAAGAATTATAAATATTTCAAAAACTTTCACTTTAGGGTCATTTTCATATGCAATATTTCATCTTAGCCAGGTTCCTGAGCACTTCACTTCCACATTATTCCCAGCAAGATCCAGAGAGGTTAGGAGACTAGGTTTTTTTCAAGCATTTATAGAGAACTTTACACATGCACTCATCCCAGCATGCAGTCCAGGGAAGCTACCTGTTTCAATGCCCTTTCTATTTCTACACCATGACCCCAGGGTACAGCTGGGTTTGCAAGACAGTCTCCAGCATTTCCTCTTCTGGAGATCTCAATCCTCTGTTTACGCAAATTACGGAAAGCTTCTGTCATCACTTGAACAGCATCATAGGTCAGAGCAGAGGTATACTGAAAAGAAATGAAAATATTTAATTAAAAACTGTCTTCAGGTTCACTATACCTTCCATTCCACTTGGCAATTCATTGAACACTAGAAAGGACAGTAAGATACATTTGAAATCAGTCAATTTTTTCTTTAGTTACCCTTTGAGGGCCATCTATGAAAATTAATCAAGTGTTCATCAGAATAGCCGCACTGTTTTCAGTGTGAGTTACATTTTTTCTCACTTACAGCTGCGTAGCAGTCCTGTGTGCAGGTTATAGCTGGAAGTCCATGCAGGTGAAAGGGAAAAAAAAAATAATTTTCAGTGTTTAACCTGAGCTAGCCTGTAAAAGTAAGAAGCTGTTCCTCTGATTACATTCTTCATGGCAAAATATTTATTCACAGATCTCAAGACTTCATCTCCTCCCAGATATATACACACAAACCCAAATATCATGTATTTGGACATACATACATGTGTTTAACTTTTCCCCGTTAAATATAAAATTTCAGGGGTAGCTACTTCCAAGTAGCTTCCCTGTCAACACCATGCAAAACAGTTTTGGGGCTGAGATGCCTGGAGCAAGTGGTGCCCCTCAAAGATCAGTAGAGGTGAGGAAGAGCCCTGTGTTCCTAAACTGACATAATATAAGGAGCTTTACAACTTCTCAGACATCAGAGAGGAATCCTGTCATCACATGCATGAGAAACCAGGGCTAAATGGTCAAAAACATTTATCTCCAGTGACTGGAAAATTTTACATCACAGCTAAGTAACTGAACTGAAACCACATGCGCACATACACTGAGGACTTTGTTGGATGGGCTTTTTGAGTCTGGAACACAGCAATTATGCCAAATATAAGAGCCATTTTTGGAAATATGGGCCAGAATATAACTACTTAGAGGCATATGAATGAATGGAATGATCCCTGTGAAGGCTATTAGATGATGAAAATATATAAACTGTAAAGTGGAGAGAAATGATGTATTAGCTCTTTGCTTCAATGGCTCAGACTTTAATGAGAATTTTAATTAGTTAGCTCAAGTCATGCAGAAGGCTCCTGTAATTGTAACAAAAGCAAGGTCCTGAATTGAGATTAATTTCTGTATGTAACTGTTAGACCTTAGAAAAGGAAGAAAAGGAAATTAGAACTCTTTTTTAAAGATCAGTAAGCTCAGTGATTGGTGTCAATCTTCTCAATAAAGTTTTCTCAGTGACTTGTACAGAAATATTTAAAGGGATCAAAACAGCAGAAGAATGAAGTGAAAGAATGGCTGGAGCCACTACTACTTCCTTCTACTGGAACAGCAGTGCTTAAGTGGTGTACATGAATTTGGAGGTGAGGAGAAGAAAGGACCCTGAGTAGCAGTACTTCTTTAAACATTGTGCTTTGCAGTACAGAAACTCTGAGAAACTCTGGACACAGCACTGTCATTAGCCATTGAAAAACTGGGTAGCAGAGAAAGTAAGGGCTTGGGATTAAGTTATAATGCTACCTAATTCAGTTATTCTATGATTCATTGGATCATTGAGATACATTTAATGTATTATCTTAAGAATATTATTTCTATAGTAAATAATTACTGGCCTGAATATTCATAGCTCAATCATATGTGAGGATTATGTAGAGCTTTGCCAATCAATGCTTATCTGTATGTGCATACATGTCATCACATATATAAAATCTACATGTCATCATTTAGATTAAGACAGCTTTAATCTAAGGATCCCAAAATATTTTAAAAGCACTGTTGGAGATGCCATGAAAGCAAACAGTCCATGAATCATTTCTTACTGCTTTATTGTGCATACACTTTCAACTCCTAATAACCTTCATGGGGCTCATTAAAACTATCTACAGCTTCATAAATTGATGTAAAGTTGACAAACTAAACCAAAGTGAACTCATTACCATAAACAAGAAATGACAGACCAATAACCTGCTCATGCAGAGGGGTGTGTGTGTGTCTGCATAATAAATAAAATGGTCATAAGTTAAAGGATGCATTAGCCCTGCCTTGATTCACTTTGTTTTTCTGGAGATTCATTCACATTCTGATTTGCACTATTAAAATAAATGGAAGCACTGTTTGGAACATTATTCTGTGGAAGTGAGATGGGGTCTTAGATCTTACGATTTTATGGTAGTGTAAATCTCCCAACATCATTTCAGTTCCTTTCAATTTTATATGATAAGATCAGCAATTTTACTATAAAATGAAATAGGTACACTTGAGTTCTTACAGCATCCCTTGCATTAATTAAAGCATGGCAAAGAATATGGAAAAAAAATCCTGCAGCTCACAATATTAGAACTAGAATAATAAGCTGATAATATAAATTGTCTAAAGATTTTATGCCATTTGCTATGAAACATGGATTGCACAAATGTCAAGTGAAAATAATTCTAAGTAGATGCCTTAATTGCCAAGCAGAGAAAACACAAGGCCCATGTAATTTTCTTCAACTTAAATTTCTAACTTAATTTTCTACCTTCAACTTAAAGGCTTTACAGACTGTAGAAAAATTTGTAAGCTTCAACTGCAAAGATGAATTTGAAAAGTAAAGACAAAACAAAGTCATCCCAGACTAAGCAGAAGTTATTACATGTGCTGTCCAAGAAAAACTGGCAAGATACTGCCTTTTGTAACTTCAGATGTTTTCAAGTAACACAGGAGATACCAGAAATCCCTAGCTAAAAGGACCAGGATTCCATTTTTTTACAATCAGTAACTGAATCTTCTGAAGATGAAATTGCAGAACACTACCCCAGAGGCACAAGATTTTGCTCTACATATATTTCAAAATTGTATATAAGAAAGGTAAGTTAGCCAGTTAGACCTGCATTAAACTCAATGCCTGTCCCTGTGCTCATGACAAAGCTGAGAGATATGACTAGACATCTAAAATAATTAAGACAGTAATTTTCCACTTAAGCAGTGGAAAATAAATAAAGATATCAAAACATAAATACAAAAAAAGGGGAAAAAAAGAGGAAAGTATTCTGAATCGCAAGAAGTCCTCTTAATTTGGATGTCTGCAATGTCTAAATCTATTCTTGACAGATTAGTTTGAGTTTGGTTTTTTTTGTTTCTTTGGGTTTTTGTTTGTTTGTTTGTTTGGGTTTTGTTGTTGTTGTTTTTTTTTCTTTTACAGTCAGAGAAGACAATAAGCATTTTAAGGTACCAGCTAGACCCCTTCTTGGAAGATTAAATTAGTTGTGCTTTAGATTCCACTCATTTTCATCTCCAATGACTCCTGAGACTAGGGAGGAATCCAGGGCAATCATCTCAGATCCAGATGTTGACACTATAGACACACTAGTAACAAACTGAAACCACTGAGAAGGACTATGAACTAGCCATTCATCCTAATCCAACACAACAGAGAGAAAGACAAACAAAATAATTAGAAAATTTTGGCAGGACTCTACCAGCTATGTCAAAGAATGCAGTGCTGCTGTACAAGACCCTAGGGAGATCTCAGCCAGAATGGCAGATCCAGCTGCAGCAGCTTTCAAGAAGGCAGAAATCAGTCTGCAAAAGATACAGGTGGGGGTTGCTCACTGTGTATGGGGGGCTGCTGTTGGACCAGGAGGAAAAGGGACACTGCATCACTAACAGAGGCTAAGAGAAAGGAGGCCTAAAATCTGATACAAATATTTTTCCCCTGGAGAGCGGTGAAATTCTGAGAGAGGAAATATAGGAAATGTTCTTTGTTGCAAGAGCAGAAGGGTAGAATAAATCAGTATAAACACACTTTCACCATTTCCTTGTATTTAAACAATTTCAATATCAGCAAATATATGAAATAAATGATAATAAAATCTCACATCTGAAGTTTGTGCATTTTTCCCCTCAACAAAGTACTTCTCTACTTGAATGCTAGTATATACAACAAAAGCAGAAACACTGATAAAAACATTTCTACACCTCTATAAATTTCATATAAAATGTAGGTATATACATAGGTAAACACACAAACAAAAAAGAAATGAGACACAAAGTTATTTGTCAAGAACTAGTGAGGAACTGGGGAACTGTCTCTCGTACTTCCAGTGCAGTCAAACTGATGTAACATTGGACACCTATTTCTTAATGGTCTTTAATGTAGCTGAGAGCTATTTAGAAACAGACACTTTGGAAAATATCTGAAGGTGGTCTGACAGATAAGAGATGTAATAGAAAATTACCTAACTGATTGGAAATGGCTATTTCCTTCTGAAGCTCACAGCACACACCTTGCATTGTGTCCTGACAGGACATGGAATTGCAAAGAGCTACTTCCAACAGAAACAAGAGACATTGTCAGATCTTGTACACACGAGTGTAATTAGAAGTGAAGATGGCCTTTGACTGTGCCCATAATCATGCTTTGCTCTCACCTGTTTTCTGCAGGCATTAGCATGAATGGGGGTGTGTACACATGGGTATGCTGAGCTGGTTGCCATTCAAACTACAAATGGGCCTTCAGCACCCAAGAATCTTCATTACCTATGGCCATGTTCCAAATACTGCAAGGTGAGATAGAGGTCAGAGAGCCCAGAAAAGACAGTGCATGGCTCTTCCTCTTTGTTAGGACGATGCTCTTGTGAAATTAGGCGGTTGTAGCAACAGACTCTCTTCCAGCTGAGAATAATTGCATATATACACAGGATATTTGGAAACAATAATTGTATTTTTTTTTAATAACCCTGGTCCTGACTAAAAGGGGAAGGGAGATTAATAAAATACAAAATTACCTGATAGTTTAAAACAATTCATTAGACTGATCTCAGTAAAGATGGGGTTAGAGACCAAGCCATATTTATCTTAATGAATATACTATCTTTATTAAATGTTGTTTCCCAAAGTTGTACAGTCACATCAACTTACACTTTGATAACAGCCTTTATTCAAACACAACTGCAGCACTCTGTGTACACAGAAAAGCTAAACAAATAAGCATTTTTGCTTTGAAGTGTCATACTGGCAGGAGATGCAAAAAACACCTTAAACAACCTGACACTTTAGAAAAATTTGCGTTCAGCTCCAAAACTGCTATCCAGATGATCTGCTGATTTTTTGACATGTTTATGTGCTTTAATTATCTCTTTGCTTGGTTTAAGAAAGGCTGCTTTCTGGGCACAGCCAGAACAGCTAGCCGAGTAGCAGGCACTTCCCAAAGCTTAAATCCCTGGAAGTCTAACTCTTCTTTGAAAGACATACATCCAGCAGAGACTGACAAGACTGGGGCACTGAAATTATCCTAAAGCTCCCACTGTAGGATATTTATAGGAGAAAGTGACCTCCTTTCACTCTTTTAAAAACTGAATATAGCAAAGATCACAAGATTTATAAAGCCCAAAGTACGTGGCCTTTCTACCAATTTTATCTACTACTCAAATAGGAATGAGATTCCTGAACTGTTATTCCTCCCCCAAGATTGCTTCCAGTACAGAACAATCTTCTCACCAGAGTCATCAGAGGTGCTAATGCAGCAGAAAAAAAAGACTGCAGGTACCTACCTTTTTTTTTTTTTTGTTATTCTACACCGAGAACCAAAGTTTTAAAATACTTTGGTCTTCCATTACAGTAAATGAGAACCATTTACTTGGATTTTAATTCAAAAAGCTTTACAGAAATAACAAAAATAATTATTTGGATTTGAACACCCAGCATTTTTATTATAAAAGATGTTCTTATATTCTAATCATGCCACTGCCTATAGAAAATATACATACTAACAAAATAAATAACGTTCTAGAATGATTTGCATAATCTTACTTCTAACTTAGAATAAACATGCAAAATAGCAATGCCACTAATGATAAAATCACCCTGAACTATAAAACACAAAGAATATACAACTTTTAAATTTTCATCATATAAATACACAAAATCTTTTCTTCAAGGCTAAGCCAGAGCAAAGTATGTCACTCTTCATAGTATTAAAAATCAGCAGCAAAACTGAAGCCTTTGGTCATAGTAGTGAAAACAGATCAGGTAGGAATATCTCACAGGATGAGAACAAAATATACAAATAGAAAGGAAAAATAATTCTCTGAAAAAAATACGGTCTGGGAAATGGATTTGGAAGAGTTAATGTGAATGTCTGAAGTGTTGAAGCATGTGTGGAATTCTTTGCCTTTTTCTTGTAAGTGTGGGTTTTGGCAGTTATTTGGTGTTTGTTGTTTTGTTGGGATTTTTTCTTTTCCCCAGCAGGGGAGAGTGAGAAAAAACCCCAATCAGCAATCCTCATCATATATACTGTAGTGTTCTAAAAATTTTCAAAATATGCCATTTAAAAATAATAATAATAATAATAATAATTCAAGTCTTAAATTTAAAACAGTAGGGAAAAAAAAAAACAAACAAACAAAAAAAAAAAAAACAAAAAAAAACAAAAAACAAACAAACAAACAAACAAACAAAAAAAAACCACAAAAAACCTAAACCACAATTCCTAAACCACCACTCCCCATTTTCATTACCACTTTTCTTAAACAACAAGATACCTGTTGTATCAAGATGAAAAGCTTTCTCCTGTTTGCTCCAATCTAATTTCCAAGCAGAATACTAATAGAATTGACTATGCCATTCTTACCAGGTTGCTGATTTCACCAAGACATAGTTATTGTCAAAGAATAATAAACACTTGGTTTTTACTTTTCTGCCACCCCATGCTAGATAATATGGGCAGCTACCTATATTAATACCAGACCTGCCCCAGAAATAAACCTCCTCTCCTTGTTCATTTAAGTAACCCCAGTCCTTCTTCTCCTTCCTTATTCCCCTGACCCAAGAAACGTTCAGTCACAGATGCCTCTCCAGCCCTGAGCAGCACCACTTTTCTGTGTCTTTCACTCACATTTCAACAGCCTCTCTTCACTTTGCTGACCCCTTTTTTGCATGACATCATTCCTCCTCCTTCTTCTACTATTTTCATCTTTGTCTATGGCTCCCTCTTCTCCTCTTATCCCCATTTCTCCATCAAGCTCTACTGTCCTAAATGACATTGATCTTTGTGAGGCCAGGGTTATGTCTGACCTAGATGAACACTTGAATCATGAAGGAATAGTAGCTTTTCCTGTTTATATTCACCATATCCAGATGAATTGCTGGTTGAGAAAAAGCAATACAGATTTCCTGGGAAAATAGGCAGGAGGAATCCACTGCACTTTGTTGGCTGAAGATCCTTAAAGATTTGTAATTTCTAAGAATAAATGGATCCAAATTCAAAGAAACAAAGCTTCATAGAGGCATTAGGATTTGGCTCTGTAGTTTTCTGAAGGCTGCTTTAGCACAGTTCAGCCACTTTTACTTTCAGGATCGAAGGATCTGGGTCAATTGGCCTTTTGCATGTCTGAGACAAATCTACAGATATTGCCTCAAACCACTCACTGCTTTCAGTGGCTAAACATTCCATTCTTTAATTGAGTTTTCTAAAAAAAACCAAGCCAACACAAAACCAACCCAAACCAACTATGCTGGAATGAGTGATTATTATGCAAAATGGCCTTAAGCTATTAAAAAGAATCATAAAGTTTAACACTGAAATTTCTTATGCTCACATTTTTTGTATTTATTTTTTCAAACAGAGAAGACTGAATATAGGGATTTGAAAGCCCAGTGAAACCAGGTAGCTGGAACATCAACTGCTAGATGCATTTATTTTTTTTAATGCCCAGGAAACCAGAACACAAGGACTGAAAACAGGCAGAACAATCTCAAAAATCTACAGTTTTATAAGGGAATTTAGGAAGAAACAAAAATAACCCAGATCAGTTCCTGGTACAACCTTGTAACAAATACTAAAAAATATCTATTTTAAAAAAATCTTATTTATAAATCATTATGATCTATTTGAATTAAGGCATATTCAATCATATTTTTCTATTAAAACTGTAGCAGGTGCAACATAATATCCCTTATAACTCTTATTAAAATTCATTGCATTATAAAACTGTTTTCCAACACACTGCAATCATAAGGGGCATGGCCCAAAATGAAGGTATTGTCGAATTCATCAACTGTACACTTTTGCTTTGTCATTTGTATCTAGACAAACAAACTGCCTTCTGAATTTTCAGTGTGAATAATTGTTTTCAGTGTTTTCTTCTTTGCTCACACTATTTTCTTCTTTGCTACTTATTATAAATGAGTCATCTAAATGTTAATTATTTCTGCAAGGTACATAATTGCGTGCTATGTATTTTGTATTTTTTCTTCTGCATGTTATCTGTATTGCATCCTTGAGGTTAATCAGCACCAGTATAGTTAAACCAGCATCTTTCAGTTACAAGCATCATTACTCCTGACTTATGACTTCATAATAATTGTCTAAAAGACTATATGACTTGACTATAAAGAAGAAACTTGAAAACGTGAAACTACTGAAGACAAAATCAGGAGATGAAAACAATCTAGTATTTTGGATCTTAGCTATGCATTGGTTGGGTGGGGAAAGATATTATGAAGCCAAAAATACAATCATGAAAAGAGAACATCTGAAACACTATGTTCCAGTACGAAACAGTTACACCCATCCAAAATAGCTGCAATGAGTACCAGGGCTGTTATCATCTTCTGACACAATGGGATTCTCTATGAGTCTGAGCTGAATTAGGTCTTCAACCAGGCAGCCTCAAATTTTTTTCTGCATGCTGCACATAGTTTCTGTATATATCACATGCAAGTTGTCTCAGGCACTTTGAGTCTCAGGTTGCTCTTAGAAAAGCTTATCCCAGAGTAGGATGGATTGTAGAATAGACTATTTCAGTTGGACATACGTGAATGATTATCTAGTCCAACTGCCTGAAAAATTCAGGGCTGCCCAATTCTAAAGTGTTTTTTTTTTTAACAGAATTGTCCAAATGCCTCTAAAACAGACAGGATTGGGCCATCAACCAGGTTTCATGGAGGACTGTTCCTCTGACCACCCTAAAAAAAATTAAAGAAATGCAAATAAATGTTTCCAAAGGTCCAGTCTGACCCTGCTCTGGTGCAGCTCTGAACCATTCCCACACATCCCCTTGTCACTGGATACCAGAGAGTAGATCTCAGCACTGCCCTCTCCACTCCCCCTCCTTAGAAAGCTTAAGAGAGCAAGGGCATCACTCCTCAGCCTCCTCTTCTCCAAAGGAGACAAGCTCAGAGTCCTTTGCCGTCCCTCACAGGACATGCCTACTTGAAACTTAGTACTTAGGTGGGGGGTTGGCTCTGGCTGGACACTGGGTGCCACCAAAGTTGTTCTGTCACTCCCTTCCTCAGAGGAACAGGGAAGAGAAAGTATAATGAAAGGCTCATGAGTTGGGATAAAGGCAGGGAGAGATCACCCAGCAGTAACCATAACAGGAAGAACAGAACTCAACTCGGAAAAAATTTAATTACTAATCAAACCAAAGTAGGATAATGAGAAAATAAAAACAAAATCTCCAAACAACTCAAGCCACTTCTCCCTTCCTCCTGGGCTCAACTTCACTCACAAATTCTTTATACTCTGTTCCCACTGTGGCACAGGGGGACGTGGAAGGGGGTTTCAGTCTGTTCAGCATCCATCTCTGCCACTGCTTCCTCCTCCCAGGGTGGACTCCTTACACTCTTCCCCTGCAGGGAAACTTCTTCTCTGGCACCTGGTCCACCTCCTGCCCCTCCTTCTGCACTGACTGCCTGCAGGGCTCTTTCTCTCATCATATGTTGCCATTCCTCCCTGTGGCTGCTGTTGTGCAGCAGCTTTTTCCTCCTCTTAAATGAGTTATCAGAGGCAGCACCACCTTCACTGATGGGCTCAGCCCTGGCCAGTGGTGGGTCAGTCTTGGAGCTGGCTGGTATTGGCTTCACTGGACATTGCAATTTGTTATTATTAGGCCTTTATAAAATTAGACATATCTTTTTCTTTTTGCTACTTGACAAAAAACTAGCCAGGATGCTCAAGTCTGTGTTTCAAGATCTACACATTAGCTCTTCTAGAACTGTACGCATAGACTGTAACTGTAACTGTAACTCTTTGTTACAACAGAAATGTTTTAAATTTAATCTGAAGTAAACCATACATCAACATTTATTTTGAAAGATGTAAAAATATTCTGTAAAAAGTCTGCAAAGCACTTGTTTTAAGCATCCTGCTTAATCTCTAAATCTTGTGCTTTTGTCAGTACAGGTACAAAGCAGCAACAAATGAGATCAGTGTCTTTTCTCATCTATGTCCTAAGACAAAATTTTTTTATAATTAATACTTTATAAATTGTAAAGATACATTTTAAAAGCAATTTGATACAAGTCCCCTTCTGGGCATCTCATCTGTGGAAGACGTTTTTAGCAATGCTCTTCTTTATTGAAGAGCATGTTCCTTTGAAATGCACTTTTTCTTAGAAAGGGTGTCCTTCTCTATTTTCAGGACTGCATTTGGTTGCTGTGATATGTCTTATCAGCTCAGTCATAGTCCATTAACTTGCATTTTGTAATGTCAAATGAATGTACACTTACTTTGGATTACAAAATGAAGATAATACAACAGAGTTGCAATGTTTTTGTTTGCAATGACAGAACACTTGCAATCCTAGAGATAATATGTAGGGGCATGTAACCACCTCTCATTTCTATAATGATGATGCAGGGCTTTTGTCAGCTTTCCTATCTGTTTCATACAGAATCTGCTGTGAGAGTTTCCTGGATTCCACAGGACTGGGAGCAGAAGTTTGTTTATCAGCACTGGCAATTTGGATAACTACCTCAAATTCAAAAGGGGAGAAAAGTTATTTTTAAGAACACTTAAGGGACAAGTAGGAGACCAGTGCATTAATCTGTTCAGTAACTCAGATGTTTATACAGTATTGCAAGAAGCAGAGGGTAACACAGTTAGAATAACAATATAATAAGGAATGAAATGCTCACAAAGGACAGGTAAGGAATGCAATTCAGCAAGAGTTGACAAAAAAATCCTGTATTTAAATGTAATGACTAAGTGGACAGATATGGAATGAGCCCATCTAAATCAGCAGCAGCACAAGAAAACAATGCAGAAAAATATTTGGCTGTTAGCACGTATCCCATAAGAAATATATATCACTAGTGTCATGGTGGTGAGGAGAGGAAAAAAAAAAAACCAAGAAAAAAGAAATTCATAGAAAAGAACCCCCTGAAATGAGTACTGCTTGAGACACATGAAGCCATTATTTCCATTCCCTCAGCATAGCACTCAGATGTACTGCAGTAGCCAGTCTGGCATTTCAAAGAGGTACCAAATAAAAAGGTTCCAGAGAAAAATGACAAACAGGATCTGAGAGCAGAAAATTCAAAGGAAAAAGGAATCATTTGGTTTTGCAGGGAGGAAAGCAAGGCAGGAAGGGTGCCAGCCATTTTCAAATATAGAAGGACAATGAAAAAGCAGAACCCTCTCACAGCCATTAGAAATATATTAAGGAGTTAGTGGATTAAGTGATATAAAGGCTGATTAAGGTTAGACAAAAGCCAAAACCAAGATTATTTAAGTGCTGAAATAGAAGCTTGGAGAAGTTGTGAAATCACTACTCACAGGAACTGCACAGGTTTATCTGATTCTGCCTTCAGGGGAGGAGGACAGACCGTGTGACTGACTGCTCTAAGACCATTCTTGCCCTGTTTCTATGGTTTCTGTGATTCTGCCCTGCCTCTAGCTCCTTCAAGGATGGGAATGAAATGTGACATATCTCTAACCCTACATGTAATGACAAGCAAAAATGACAAGTAATACGTGTATAAGGGCAAGAGATAGAAAACTACATAAAGAAAGTAAGTAACTGATACAATCAATGTCACCAAATACTGCAATATACATCCATACTTTCCCCACCATCAATACCTGTAGCATTTATAAATCATCTGATAATCTAACATAGGCCTCAATTTCTTGTGTGAGAAATTGCAGTCCAGTACAGTCCAAAATACATATATATATATATATATCTATATATATATATATATATATCTATCTTGAGCAAACAAGATAAAAAGGAAGAGATGTTGGCCTTTTAAGCTGATTTTAAAATGTGTTCTAAATTACTGAAATTCAGGAAAATATGTGTTTCAATTACTTTACCTCTTCTATCCACAACAAAATAAACCTCAAAAGCAGAAGATATTTAAAATACTCTCCTTCAATTCTTTTGCTTTCTCCTAGACTTGAAAGGACTTATCATGGAAGAAATAAAGGGAATACCTGTGACAGAGTCAGAAATTTTAGTGCTTTAATACAACATCACAACCACTTCATGTTACCTAAAAATTACGCAATTTCCTTCCAGTGTAAGTAAAGCCAGAGACCTTATAACTGAGTCTCACCCATTTATTCTTCCATCATTGCTAAAAACTGGATCTTGGTTTCAGTTTGAGTTCTTCACTATATTCATGTGTCTTATGTATTTCCCTATTATTACTTCCAGACTATGATTCTGCAACATGAATACGTAGGTAGATTTGGGCACTCAAGAATCAGAGAGATAAAAGGATTCTATTAATTCCCCATATCCCTTCCCTTTTTTCTAAATGAGAGCAATACAGATTACGTATCCTACACATCTGTAATATAAATGTATCTAAAGACCTGACACAGACTCCAGTTTATGTTTTCAAATATCAAGAATTTCACTACTTCTCTCATAAAGATTTTAAACTACAAAAATAACCACTGAAAAAAAAAATCATCATCAAACTTGGCCTTGTAGAAAAGGAATCTATAATTATTATTTTTTTTTTTTTAATTAAAATTAAGGTTATGTGTTTTAAAGGACTTTTCTACCAGGCATTAAAACATGGTTCTTTTTTTCCATGTTGTAACTCCTTATTCATTTCATTATAAATTAAGAACATGCTTCATATTCAAATTACAGCACAAAATATGTTATGGCTAGAACATTTGCAACTTTTTTTTTGTCTTTTAGAGCTATTAAAGAATGTGTTCCTATCAAAATTTCTGATTGTATTACTCAAAAAAATTATCTAGCATTAAAATTGAATTATTCTTTTTAATATCTTGCAGTTACTAATTGATCCTCATGATGGTTAGAGAAAGTTAGCAGGTACTACTATCCTAGACTTATCCAGAAATAAAACAGAGGTAAAAAAGCTGAACCACTTGCCCGGTGTCACATCATTAACAGGCCTGAAATCAGACCATGATTCTGTACATCAGGCATAGCATTTAATTTTGTAAGTCTTTGTAGAACTTAGGCATCTGTCTCAAAGGAACTGTCTAACCATTTCTTTGGGATATTATGTCACATCAAAAACGTGCTGTGCTCCCCAGGAGAATGATTAATATTTATCTTTAAACATTTCAGAATACAGAGAAAGAGAAGCATTTCAAAACAGAGGAAGAGAAAAATCAAAAATAGTCAGTAGATCTAGTAAGTCTGTCATCATATCTAAACCAATTACCTAACAAGCTGTCCAGCACAGATTAACAGTGACACAAGATAAAATTGTCTTGAACATTTTTAAGAGTGTAGCATTTTTGCTCAATCATTCCTATGACAGAGAATGTTAAAAAGTACCCCAGAGAAATTCAAAATTGTGTTGGCACTGTTGATTTTCAAGAGCTTTCTCTGTCTCTTGTGTTTGTATTCCAAACCCTTCACTTCCTGTACTTTTAGTGCAGTTAAAACAAACATAAGACATACCTTGATTGTACTAGTGTGTGCACCAGGATATTCTTTCTCCTCCAGTGTTGACCAACGTTGTATAAATTTTGACACCAGAGGATCATCATAGTCAACTATCTGAAATCCTGAGACATTAGCTCCTCCAAACTGAATTTTTGACAAATCTCCATCAGTAAATCCCTAAGCACAGAAAAAATTATGTCTGTTATTTGGAAAGTTTTGGCAGTTCTCTCAATAGTGTATAAAATGAAAAAAGTTACCATATGACCTCTACCGCAGAAGAGTAAGCCAACATTTTCCTCAAACTGGATCCAACTTAAATCCTGGGCTGCCAGGATTAAGTCATCAGCTCCATCAGCCAGCAATGCTTCTTGCTGCCCACTAGACAAACACTTTTATGGAGAGCAAGGGCTGAGTGGAACTGTCCTTGCTATCCTAACTTCCTAAACATCCTGTTAATTTCAAGAGACCATTTAAAGGACAAAGGAAACACTGGACATGAGTAACAGGCAAGCAAGTTTTAGGCAGGAATACTTACAGCCACAGCTGTATTCCCTTTTTTAGGAGCTCTAAAGCATGTGGAAGGACTTACCATCTCCACTGCCTCTTCCCTGTGACACAGAGAATTACTTCTCACTCTTACAAATGATTGTTGTGTTCTGTTTCCTGTATTTGGTGATTTAATGTCACCCAAATAACCATACAAATGCACTTAGATGAAGTAATGATGTCAGACACTTCATTATAAATGAATGTGGTGAGTGAATACAAAAAGAAGCATCAACTTCAAACCACATCATCATAAGTTGCTACAATTGCTACACTAGATGCTCTTTAATTATTGGGTATTAATGATCCTCATGTGCTGTTGCCTGCTAATACAGACTGTTCTGCATGGATCATGTAACTTGACAGTTGAACAGGAACATTCATTGTCTATTCCAACCTCTCCTCCATCTATCAGCATCTTTTTATTCTCAAAATAGATCAATTTCTTGAATGACTGATCAGACTGGGGGAGAATATTACTACAGTCTATAAAGAAGAAAGCAGGTGGATTCAGTGAAGACGAGATATGATTCAAACGCTAGATAAGTTTTCTTTCTGACAGAGAAAAACAAATTTTTAAAATCACTACCATAAACACTTTACATATAATATTAAACAGCTTTAAAACACAAGATTCAGTAATTTTTAGATCTTATGGACTTACTGTTATAGATTTAAAGCAATGGCTAAAATAGCAACCAGTTCACATAATGAAATCCACTGGGCACATTTTCTAAGATTTCCCTTAAGACTCAAAATACTGTTTATCCAACATTTGCAATGCAAATCACAGATGTCTAACAGATGATTTCCACATTTCATAAGACTCTTACGATGCCTGCTTTAAGAATATCAGCACCTCAACTTCTTTATCCAAAAATTAGTTATTAAGATATAAGAAAGAAACCCTGGTGTTCAGCTTTTAAAGAGGCCTTTAAAGCACCAGGATTCTTCACACTATGGCACCCACATGACTCTTCAGAGCACTGCCTGCCTGGAGGGAGAAGTGTTCTCATCAAAGGCTGGGAGGAGACAGGGGTTATGCCCCAGGTGCCCGAGACACACCATGGTCCTTCTGTTTCCTCAGGCTCTTCAAAGGACTATGGAAGACAGTGTCAATTGGGGCACTCTGGGCCATGCTGGAATTTATATCAAACACTATCACAGTTCAGGAATAAATGATGAAAAAATGGCTTGGTGGCGCTCACACTATACAACCCCCTAAACCCTTTTCTTGAACAGGGTAACTGAGATTTGAGCATGCAGAATTTGCTTTGTCTAGTATGAAAAACCAACTTGATTAGTTCCCTTAGCTTCAGTAAGTAAGTGTTTATAGACTTTAATATGAGTAAAACGGCCCTTCACCTTTAGACACAATTTCAAAAAAATTACCTTGACAGAACTGAGTGAGTTTTCTGAACTTTCCCTGCAGGAACACTATTAGCTACATTGTCTGATCAGCTATGTTAAAGAAAACATGAATTCAAACTGATTATCCAGCCAATCTGAGGGATGAAATGTAGAAATCCAAAACTCATTAGTCTTGCAGAATGAAAAATGAGAACCGTGATTCTTAAGTAGTTTAAAACTTGTGAGAGAGGAATCATCACCATGCTGAATTAATGTATCATCCTATGATGCAGAAAGTTATTTTTCTATTTTACATACCCTCTTTTTCTAAAGTATATAGAAAAAGAGAAGTTCTATTGTAGGTACTGAGCAACCTTCATTCCCACTTATCATATTCCCAAGGGAATATTATAAGAGGCATTTAAACCCTGGAAAAAACTCAGCCAATAAACAAATATAATCTCAACACATGCATTCATTTAGCAAGGATAAAGACATCTAGCTTTTTTCTGTTTTCTAGAATTTATTTAAAACTAAATACTAGTTGCTGTGCTTCCATAAACAGCCAAATGAGCAATACAGGTATTTTAAATACTAAGAATGCTTACCAGATTTGCAATAATATAGTGGTATCCTTTAACATGTTTACCAATTGTGATAACCTGTAAAAAAGAAGAAATACCTCCATAACAAGGAATGTTCACCTGGTATATGGACAAAGACTTGAAAGGTAAAATGCAGTATGATGTAAAAGCTAGCAGAGAGTTTTATGGTACACAATACTGAGTTTGTGTGATGCTTTATCCTTTATTTTACCTAATGCACCACCGAACATACTCTTTACTGGTAGAAATTAGCCACGTTGAAGTCCAAGTCCCAAGAGGGGGAGTCCCTCCAGACACAGGAGCTGAATGCTAATTAATTACTATGCTGTGTATTAAAGGCACAACCCAGCCAGGAGAGAGCTGGCATTAGAAACACTGTGCTCACAGACTCCTGCTAGATTCTGCCCACTGACATTAATGAATTATGAGGAAGCCTTGTAAAGTTCAAATTATTTATTGCCCTAAGTCTTCCTCATAATCTTCCTCAAAGCCAGCTGGTGGTTTCTCAACAGTCTCTGCTGGCAGATTTGTAGCATGGATTCTTCTCCCAAATAAACCTAATTAAGACTATGTCTGCATGGGGAAGTTTGCATTTTGAAGCTAAGCACTTCTCTAGAGGAAGGATGTGCAAGATAAGAGAAATCTAGAGGTCTATTCCATCTTTTGAACAATGAGAACAATGAACTTAAATTAAGAGAGGATGAGTCATTCATTTCCTCATTTAACATATAACTAAAATATTCATACTAGGTATCCTGAAACTGATGTCAGGGTACTAGGGAACAACATTCCACACACTTAGTTTAATGAAGTTACAGAAATTTAATTGAAAGCAGTTTTAACACTGAGTTTACATTACTAGAGTTTGAGACTGAGAGGGATCACATCACATTACATAGGCCATGGAAGTAATTAAATAGTTCCTTTTTTGAAGTCTATATACATATATATATATATGATATATGAACCTAAGTATGCTAAAACAATTACTTGGATCAGACTACTTAAAACTAAATACTTATTAAGAAGTTTAACAACTATTTTTAGATGTATTTCTTACATAGCTGCTGCTTCCAAAGAAATTTCAGTTAGACCAAATACATTAGCTCTTCTGTATGAAATATTTATTCATCACTGGTATCTGAGAAGACAACCAGCAGCTGCAAGCCTTTGGATCAATGCTCAGTAACTCTGCTTTAGCTGCCACTGGGTACTCTTTTATTAACCCAGCTTGCTAAAATTTGCCATTTGTCCATGGATGCTGCCAGTTAAAACTGAGAAAATTCAGTGGTAGCACCAAGAGCCATGATGAAAGAGCTGTGCAAACAAAAGCTGTTCAGCAGTTTAGATAATCTTCTCTAGAGGGGATAGACAAGTAGTGGCAGTAATTACAGACTTGCCCAAAGGGTGTTATCAGGGTGAAATGAGATTCTGCAAAGGAAGCTGCCTGAGAAGAGACAGAAGCTATATAATGAAGAGCATGGTAACACAGACCTGCCAGATCAGAGAAGAGGAATATAAACTAGTCCTCTAAATATAAACTAGCTGGGGAACTGAAATATTTTTCAACTTACATGAATCGTTGAAATCTGGAAGAGAAACTACAACACGAGACAAAAACCAAGAATGATGAAGCAACTTTGCAAATATATGTTGTGGCTAAACAAAGATTCAAGGGTTACAAAGCATAACTGAGTGAACCTGAGGCTGTCATCTCAGCTTAAAATATTTGCAGGATAAATCAAAGCACTAAAATGAAAGATTTGTTCAACAACAGAAAGCAGGGAAAAAAGTAAAGAAGTTGTTCCTCTATGTATTGAGCATGCAAATAGTACTTTGGTATTCAAGGAAAATCTGGTTAACAGAAAGCCTGTTGCATTTCCTGCAGTAAAAATACACAGAAAAAGGGATACTGGTATGATGTGTCTACTTCAGGCATCCTCATGAAATGGAGGAAATTTCTGAGGGCTTTTTTTCAGGGCAGGAATCAAAATAATTAAAAAAAAAACCTGGTTGCAAAGCAAGACCTAAAGTATGCTGCTATTAGAAAAGAATATCAGAAGAACACACTCAAAGGATGCACACAGGCCACTTCATTTTGAGAGATGGAGAAAATTAATAGAGAATCAGTGATTTAGACTTTCTTGTAGGCTATTTTAGAAATTGAAAGTGGGTTTACCTTTGAATGTAAGGAAGGGAAGTTACCGAGTGTAAGAATAAGGCTCGTGTAAGGGCTTAAAAAAGAGACTAAAGTCCAGAAACAACTAGGCTGTCTTATGAAGAGAATTCCAAGACTAAACCCATACGGGACAGCTTAAGAGAACATAATCCAGGGCATAGCAGTAAACTATTTAGAGGAGAACAATGAACTGGAGTTATATTAACTGACCTGTGAGGCTGATTCGGTTATCTAGGATTCTTCAGTGACTTACAAATCAAAACAGCAGAAACAAAAGCTCAGCCATCTGTATGCTTAAGGAGTAGCACAAGTCTGTGGGGATAAGCTGAGAAACTCTACGCATCTAAAAAAGGCCCAATCTATCAAAGTGCAATTAGGGCAAGAAAAATATCCCAGAACTGCAATCAAAATAAAAAGCAGACAAAGACAAAAATAGGTCGATTATGAAACAAAGACTGTAAAAAGGAGTGGTAACTGAAGGGTAAAGAGGGTTCTTGTCTATAAAAAGTGGCTAAAAGAAGTGAAGAAAATTACAGTCAGCCAAGGTTTCATATCAAAGATTAGAATGAATATTACATACTTATTTTAAGAAGAATGTATAGGATAGTAAGATAAATGCTAAAAATAGTCTTGTCAGGATTGAAATATGTCAAAGCAGTGTCTTTCTTTTTTCTGGCCTGATAATCAGGAAACAGCAGATGTGACATATCTTAAGTCTAAAAAGGTGATTGTTCTGTAGGACATCATTAGAAATGGACAAGACAAAAACTCACTGTAAGGTAAGAAAAGAACTATTTGAAAAGCCACACAGAACCAACTGAAGAGGACCTATAAGGACTCCTTACGTCAAACATTGCTCTACATTGTAAATTTCTTTACATTGATAAGTCAGAAAACATGATTTTGATAAACTGCACATGATAGAGAGATCACACTCTTAGAGATCAAATGTTCTTGAGAACAGGATCAAATCCAAATTTATCTTGAAAATTAGAAAAACAGTTTGTGGATATGAACTCCAAATAAAACACACAAACAATGTACTCCATTAAGGACACTGCTCATTGTCTGGAGCCTCTTCAAAATAAAACGACCTTCAAAACAAAGACCAAAATAACAAGCCCTTCAAAAAACCTTCAAACAAATACACTCATACTCTGATGATACATCCCTACTGATGCTGTACAGTCTCACATGATGAAGCTCAAGCCAACAATTTTACAATTTTTCATTGTGCTCTGCATGCATGAAAAGTGATAGGATACAGAGCCAGTAAGACCTTCCTAGCCACTAGGACTGAAGTGGTGGATTTCAAAGTAATGCAGCAATTTGAATCAGAGCATCGTGATAATGTTGCTAAAAGGAAAATTTTAAAAAAAAATCATTTTGGCAAATAATTTGCATGGGTAGGGAGAAGACAGATTTTGCTGCTCTTTTTAAAGCTCCTTTCATAGTTCTTTTTAAAGCTATGAAAAACACCATCCAATTTTGGTTAACACACTTTAAGAGTGACTCTGATGAAGAGACAAGCAAGAAAAGTACAAATGACAAAGAGCTTCAAAACACAAATTTCAAAGGGCATTAAATGAGAAAGAGAAGCTGTGACACAGTCTTCCCAAGACATAAAAGGTTCTCAGAAAATGCATTAGAGGGAGAAAATACCTTCTAGGTGTAAAAAGAACTAATCCTTATACATAACTACCTATAGTGGATCAGATATAATAGTGTATCAACCATGTATAATAGAGTATACTACTTAGGTTGTGAAATAGTCTCAACTAGGTATTTTGTAAATTACTGTTTTTATTTTACTTAATCAGGATAGAAAACTATACAGGATCATCCAGATAGAATTATCTTGCCTTTGAGGAAAGGGAGGGATTATGGGATTTGCATGTTCACTTTCTGCCTGGCATGTATGTGGTCCTCCATACAGACTAGTCACTGTCAAACAACTCATAATAATCACAAAAATACCATCAAAACAAATGCACTCATTACATTTACTTATAGAATACTGCTAACTGCTGTCACTGAAGAAAGGAGAACAGCAAACCTGATCGACAATGTCGTTGACTTTATCACGTTCACAGTCCAAAATCACTCGTCTTTCCTTTTTTACCTCTAGATCTTGAAAGAGTGAACGGTAAGTTTCATCTTTTCTCTCATTGTTAATATTTCCTACATTGATAGCAGTCACTTGCCACTTCTTTTCAGCAGCAGAATCCAGCACAGCTTGCAATGTTGATAAGCCTAGTGAAGCACAGGAGAAAACAGAAGATATGACTGACAAAGCCTTAGGAATTAACAAGCTTCTACAATGTGATTTGTGAGATCACTCATTTAAGATGTCCTGTAACTTGTTTGACCTGTCACAAGTAGGCAGAAGTCAGAAACTAAGATATATGTGATCCCAATCAATTATTATTGCATGAAACTTCCATTTGCATCACTGCAAGGCATCAAGGTAAAGTCTTGTAAGTACAACCTTGGGTTTGGCTTAACCCTCCTCAGAATTGGATTTCGCTGGTTTCACTGATCCACTGCTGGAATCCCACATAGTGGGAAAGAGTTCTTCTAGGAGAGGAGTGATCCAATTACAGCAAAAGGATCAGCCTTATTAAAGGATCAGCTGCTTAAACAAAAGCTACTGAACAGCTTTTGTTCCCAGCAGTTGAGCAGTACTTAAACCCAGACCTCACTGAAGTCTACGGCAGAATTCCCACGTTCTGCAGTGATGGTAATGGATTTATTATTTCTGTTGCCTCCACCAATGTCCCTGATTATGAAGGATGTGCTGAGATATATTTTTCCATATAGATAAGCAGGCTCAATGCTAACACCTACAAGCAGTGTAGAGAAATTTGCTTCCATCTTGTAACTTTGGCAAGTTCCTGATAGGAAGCTGTAATGTTTGTACAGATGCAACTGCCTACAATATACTGTAAAATCAGTGAAGACTTTACTTGACAAATTTCACTTTTTAGGCATGAACTAATGTAGTAGAGAAACATGAAAATTACTGCTGGAAATTAAATCTTGCTATACAAAAAGTACAATTTTAATGATTTCCAGCAGTACAAAAATGAGACTTACCATGTTTCAATTCCTATCAGAGAATTCTACGTGATTCTAGAGAGCAGTTTTAGGGATACCAGATACTACTATAAGAAAAAAAAAATTAGACTTTCTTACGAGAGAATTGACATTTTTGCACATTTTTCTCTCCTGAAACCACCAAACATCTGGAGTCATTTCTTTGAGACGAATTCTGATGTGGTATGTAAAGGGAGCTTCAGGTATAACTCTCATGAGAAATAATAGTGGTTATGCCCATAAATATAGAAGGAGAGCACTAAGAATTGATTTGACTCACAGACTGCAGGTATAATATTAAATTAAGATCGGACAGTGTTTAGCAATTCAGCTTCATCAGTGAAAATGGTAATGACATACAGCATTTCACAAGACTGGTCATCACCAGAGGTAGAAAATGGCAGGCTTCCAAAAGCATAAATTGAATTATTATCTTATATAATTCTGGTTTTCCAAGTCTCTTTAAGAAAGAATGATATTAAGTTTTGTATGTCATGTAATGAATATTTGTTTTAAAATCACAGGTAACTACAGTCCATCAGTACATATAAACTATTTCAAATGCTAAAGATTAATCTGAAGAACTTGTGTTAAAAGGGGAAGATCAGTAATATAAGCAAACTGAGAGACGCAGGGAGCATCTTAAAACACTAAAAAACATTAAAGTATGTTTAAACCTCAAAATACTCTTGAAATTATGAATTAAAATTTTACAAAAAAAAACAGATCAGCCAAACTGAAACATATTTATTCTGAATAATTGTTTCAAATCTCATTTAGCAGATTTCAGGTCCTCCAACCTGTCTAAATTTCCTCTGAGTTAAACAATCTCAACTAGGAACAAATTAATAAGGACTATTAATGCTAATACTACCCAATGCAAAGGGTGCCTATATTTCACTCCTCTGATCTTCTACTTTTCCTAGGGTTTCTCTTTTCTCTCTGTGAAGATATCAAATGGCTGCCTGGATTGATTGTTTTGTTTTTTGTTTGTTTTTTTGTTTTTTTGGGGGGTGGCAGATTTGTCATCCCCATAGAGGTTAGTTTATTCTGATAGCAATAACACACTGCAAAATCACCAAACAAAATGAAAACAAAACCAACCAAACAGAAAGCATTTTCAAGAATACCGTGAAAGTGAAATTTTCTGGAGAGTAGTAACAAAAGTGGAAGTTTTTTCAGAGGAGAAAATTCCAGCAACTTTGGTTGCTATTTTTTAAGCTGCAGGAACACTTCTGCTTGGGAAACTCATGTCCTGAACCTCTTTTGGTTACCATGAGACTAACTTTTAAAGCAGTGAGCTTTAAAAAGGAAGACAGAAGAGAGGCTGAATAACTTAGCAATTCTTTTACAGATAGAATCTTACAATAATGCAAGTACTTTTTCTAAAACTCATTTGGTAATGGCAGAGAGGAGGTAAGGATGGTAAAGGACACATTACATGAGCATAACTAGTATATGAAGACAGTAATATCTTGGGCACACATATACTGAGTGGCCTCATTCCTTATGGAATGACAGGAAATTACCCATTTACTTTACCCAATCAGTCCCTAACCACAGAGGTGCTCTAATACTAGCAATATACAATTCTTTAGGAATAGTCATCAAACTAATTCTTATTAACCTTCATAGATTCCATGAAGAATAAGTCTCTTTGCCTTTTTTACCTCCCTCCTGAAGGTGGAAACAGCTTCAATTCTATAGAATTCCTTAAATATACATCACTATCATTACATTAACAGGCAAAAGTGCTTAAAGGAACTGCAGACTCGTCTATCTGGGATTTGATGTCAATGTAGCTGCCTACAAACTGCTTGACTCTGCAGGTTGTCCTCACACAATCTGTGGGGAGCACTGAGGAGCAACAATTTACTCCACATAAAGGCAGGAGCTCCATGCCTTGGAGCTTGTTATCACTGGGGTGCCTTGCACAAATAAAACCAACACATAAGGAAAAAAAGGAAGAACCAAAGGGTGGCTAGAAAGAACAATCTCATGCTGTTATTCTTGGCCAGATCCTGACAGTGCAGCTCACAAGAACTAGGTGTTTTTCAGGACTTCCTAAATATAAATCACATGCAGGTCACACTCTGCCCATTGCTAGATGATTGACAGAGTACTGGCTAAGAAAGTAGTTTTACACCTGTCCTTTCTAAAAACACAGTGAATGTTTTTGATTCTAATGTGAATTTAAAGAGGAACTGCCAGAGAAATGAGCTTAGGATTCATTGTTCCACATGACATTACCTTTTGACATTATACCAGGATTAGTTCTTCTAACTTGAGTGCTTACCAAAGTGATACAGAACTCTCTTGAGGAGATCCCTTCAGCTTCTGAACGTTGTATATAAAATGGCATCAGAATGCAGGGAATTTAAAGTTACCCCACTACTCAACAAACCATGGAGTGGTATAACCATGCTTTAACTCTATTAGCATTTTATAATTTAAAATGCACTTAATATTTAACTCTGACCAATGGATATGCAGACAAGCTACAAAATAGCCTCTTTTAAAGAGAATAAGAGTAGGTAAGAATAGAAGAAATTTAACCAAGGACTACTAAGTGACAACCTGAAAATGGAATGATAATAATGGAATTCTGGAAAAAGCAATTTAAAAAATCCCACTTTTTCTGGATAAAGCTGCTTCCTCTCAGAAAAATAACTGATATACCACAATTTGCCAGTGACATTTTCAGGTTCATAAACTGTTACATTATTACTACTACAGCCATAAAAGGGCCTGAGAAAGTCATATGGTGGAGTTATTGATTCTAAGCAACAAGTTTGGGTTTATCAACGCCAACAATAAAATCTAAGCTCAACAGAGGCGAGGAATTCGATACCAAAAGCAGGGACTGACTGCATCCAAGATGTATTGCTTTCTTGGTGCCCAACTATGGATTTTGCATACATGAAGTGAACCCGTGGTAGCAGATAGCCCTTCATGCCCAGATTTTTTTTCTCCTTAGATGTTTTGTTTTTAACAAAAAATGAAGAAACTTTACATAGAAACTGTTTTACAGCACGTGACTAATCTCGCATTGCATACCACAATAATTTCACTCTCATTTAAACAATTTTGTTTCTGTCCCAAAAGCTCATGTCTAAATTCAAGAAACACTTGACTCAATTACACTTGCACTTGTTGGAGGTAAATAATTCCTCCATCATCTACTTATCTAATATGAATTTCAGATTTCAATGAGATACACCTGCCAAACAGGGTGCAGGTTAAAAGTGCCACACCTTACCTCTGTCACTGTCATACAAATATGCAAACTTGGTCCACTGATAGTATTCGATCAAGCTCAGAAGAGCTCCCTTGAGGTCAGGTCTCATCTGGATGACAAAGGGATGTGTTCCATCTGTTGGGAAGCTGGGAGTTATGAAGGAGACATGAAGAGTCCCACAGAATGATGTTATGGTATTTACAGACTTCTTGTCATAGAATCCAAAAATAGCAAAGACTCCTCTTGAAAACTGGGAGCAGACTAGAAAGAAGAAAGACAGAAGATTAGTGGGAGAATTTATTTTAAAAAATTATTAGCAACTTATAACGTATATATTTATAAGAAATGTGTGTCTGAAAAGTGTCTGATCACTTAAATACCAGGCAAAAAATACACTAGAAAAAACAACAAAAAAAAGTATCAGATACGTGGTGCACACTCCTAGATGATAAAACTCACCAATTTATTCTTAAATTCAATTTATGTTGTAAAGAATAGTGATGACAGACATCAATGGCAGTTGCAATTCAAAAAATGAGACGTTATGACCACACACAGCATTATGGAAATAGATGTTTTGTCATGTTAAAAATAAACTGCCTCTGAGGTCAAGAGCCACTGAGCTTTTTGCAAAATTCTTTAAATAACTTTCCATTTGTGGAAACACAAAGCCAAAACTAAACCCAAATCTATCAAGAGTAGTAAGAAGCCTGTTTGCTTCTAAACCCTCTCATATGAAAGCATTATTTTAATTCCTGGTTTGTAGGACTCAGCAAAAGCTGGTCCTTCTGGATGACACTTGCGGTCACACTGCAGGAAGAATAACCTCATAGGTGTAAATAACCTGCTGATCATTCACTTTTAAACACTGGAGACAACTCAAGCCAGTTGATGAATGTGACTGACCAGGACAGCCTGTGCAAAAGAGCTGGTTCTTCTGGGGTGTTCCTTTCTTTGAGACTGCAGGGTACACTAGTGCCTAAGTGCAGGGTACAACAAGGAAATATTTATCTCTGATGAATTCACACTTATCACTTATGCATTCTTTGGTTTGCAGAGTCACCTTGAACAAGACACATCCTACTAGGGACACCTGACCTGCTTATAGATAGAAATCACTGTGTAATTGATGCTAATTTTGCCCAGCCATTTAGTGCACTAATCCTTGAATATAATTCATATAAGGGCAAAAATAAGTTGGTTTATTTTTAGAATTTCCTAGATTTGAACTAATAATATATTTTTATCTTTCAAATTTATTCTTTCCTTATTTTTAAAATTATGTTTCTTTTTTTAAAAGGAATATTATCCCTTTATGCCTGTTACTACTCATTGCTATCTTCTTTTTGTGGCTTTGCCTATGTATTTCTGCTACCACTCATCTCTCATGCCCTAATTATTCCTATACTCCAATTAAAAGCGCCTAAACAGGATGAGTGAAATTCTGAGTCTGCCAGTTTTAAGTTTTCACCTATTAACTTTAATTAGGTCAGAATTTTGCCTCAGGTGAGAAAATAAAGCTGATCAAAAAACTTGATGAGTAACACCTCTTTATAAAAGGATGCAAGTTTTACAGGGCTAGAGTACAAGATGGTCAAACCTTTTCCATTCTAACTACAAATCATTACAGAATCATAGAATTGTTTTGAGTGGAAAAGACCTTTAAGATCAGAGTCCAACCATTGCAAAGTCTGTCACTAAACCATGTCCCCAGGTGTCACATCTCAACATCTTTTACAGACATCCATGATAGTTACTCAACAGCTTCCCTGGGATAATTGTTCCAATGCCTCCCAACCCCTCCTATGAATAAATTTTCCTGATATCCAGTCTAAATATCCCCTATCCTAACTTGAGGCCATTTCCTCTTCCATTGCTTGTTATCTGAGAGGAGACCAACTTCCACATTGCTACACCCTCCTTCCAGGCAGTTGTAGAGAGTAATAAGGTCTCCTCTGAGCTTCCTTTGCTCCACACTCAATATCCCCAGCTCCCCCAGTTGGTCCTCACAAGTCTTGTGCTCCAGACCCTTCCCCAGCTCCATCTGCCTCCTCTGGACATGCTTCAGCACCTCAATGTCCTTCCTTTAGTGAGGGGCCCAGAATTGGACACAGGATTTGAGGTGTGGCCTCACCAGTGTCAAGTACTGTGGAACAATCAGTGCCCTGGTCCTGCTGACCACACCATTTCTGATCCAGACCAGGATGCCATTGGCCCTCTTGGCCACCTCTGCATGTGCTGGCTTGGCTCATGTTCAGCTGGCTGTTAACCAGCACCCCCAGGTCCTTTTCCACAGGGCAGCTTTCCAGCTGCTCCTCCCCCAGCCTGTAGTGGGGTTGTTGTGATCCAAGCACAGGACCTGGCATCTGGCCTTGTTGAGCCTCATACAATTGGCCTTGGCCCATAATTCAGCCTCTCCAGACCCCTCTGTGGAGCCTTCCAGCCCTCCACCAGATCAACACACCACCCAGCTTGGTGTCCTCTGCAAACTGACCAAGGGTACACTTGATCCTCTTGTCCCGATGCTTGGTAAATACATCAAACAGGGCTGGCCCCAACACTGTGTCCTGGGAGACACCACGTGTGACTGGCTGCCAGCTGGATGCAATTCCATTCACCACTGCTCTCTGGGCTGACCATCCAGCCAGCTTTTTACTCCTCCAAGCCATAAGCAGTCAGTTTCTCCAGGAGAATACTGTGGAAAATGGTGTCAAAGGCTTTACTAAAACCAGGTAGACAAGATTTACAGCCTTTCCCTCATCCACCAAGCAGGTTGTCTTGCCACAGAAGGAGATCAGGCTGCATGAGCAGAACCTGCTTTTCACAAATCTGTGCTGGCAGGACCTGATCACCTGTTTGACCTGCATGTGCCTAGTGCCAGCATTCAAGATGACCTTCCCCAGCAGCAAGGTCTGGCAGACAGGCCAGGTTATCCTTCCAGCTCTTGTAGATGGGTCACCTTTGCTAATTTCCAGACAACGGGACCTCCACAGTCCTAGCAGATTTGATATCAAGTCAACTGACCCATGACCACAAAAAAACCCCCTAAAAATCAAAATTCTACTGATGACACCAGTCTTAGAGCCAGGTATTGATCTGCTGGCTTGCTGTTTTCTTCTGCTTCTTCCCTCGTCTTCTCTTCATCTGGCAAGAGAGAGAAAAATGCCACTTGTGCTCCTGATCCCTCAACCAGTTGTCCCAAGTCCCTGAAGTCTCTTGGTTGCTCTTAGAGAGATTTCAGGGACTTGGGACAGTCTTCAGAGACTTGCTTGGACTTCTTGTTGCAACTTCATTACTGCCTACATGAAAAAAATCAATCAAGGATGATCAATCAAAGGCAGTATTCAGGGCAGGAAGCTTTGTCTCCGTGACTTAAACTCTGTCCTAGGAGGCAGGGCTGGTTGGCATAAGGTGCCTTCTGTTCCCTTCAGAGGGGACTCTCCGATGGAAATGACCCATCCTTTTTCTTTATGGAAGCAGAGAGCAGGCCAACCTCAGCAACACCTCCATGCTGGATGAATCACTGTCCTTGCTCAGTTTCACCTGCAGAGCCTCATACCTGTCATAGGAGGATGCCTCTGAAGGTGGGGCAGTCACAGAGGAGACACACCAGCTACACCAGGCAGAAACCCATTGCCCTCTACCCCTTCAGTCACTGTGTTCACCCAGGCAGAGAGAGGAAAGGGAATCCTCTGTGTCATTTATCAAGGCTGCCTGTCCAGCCTGTGTCAGGGAAAGCAGACAGCTTTTAGTCTCTCTCTCTCTTGCTCTCCCTGCTACTCCTCAACTCACTCATCTCCCAGAGCCCTGCCCAGGCACACCTTCCACAGGAGTGTTCCCTGCTGCTGGTCAGTACTGGCCAGAGCAGGCTCCACCCTCCAGCCCAACACCTGTGTGGCAGCATGTTCCCATCAGAGCCCTGTCTCTGTACAGCACTGTCATGTTGAACAAAGATTTCTGAAAAAGGCTATGAATTTTCTGAATAGCTTTACTGTTTAAGTTACTGGAACTCCTTGTTCTATTGAACATCATTATGCTCTCGCTGAGGCAAAACCAACCCACTACCCCCCCACACAGCCATGAATGATTGTTTCCCATCTGCAGCGAAGGCAAATATCGTCTGAACTTGCTACAATAAAGGCATTAATGCCTCATAACTCACCTTCAAAAATACACATAAAAATAGAGCATCAGTTTACTTCTGGATTCTTGGATGAGAACCTGCAAAGACTTACTTGTACACTACTGTGACTTTCTGTATTAAACCATTTTAATACTGCATATAAGGTGACAGAGATGACAACAATCTCATCAAAGGACCACTGAAAAATAAAAATGTTTTGTGTCACTACTGCCAACACCTGGGATGCATTTCTCCTGTCACACTGCTTTTCTTCCATCACGAGTCAGAGATTTTAGGGAACTCTTTAGATGGAATAATGTTCCCTACAGCAGCGAACAACCTGAAAATTTGAAACCATAGGTGATGCCTCTTCAGAATCACCACCCATCCTCTCCTCAGTTTCCTGACACTGGAGACCTTTACCTTGACCCATGAGTTTTCTCACTTTTGCTCTTCCTTTCTTCTTCTTTGTACGCTGGGGACAGAGGGGAGAGTGAGTGGCTGTGAGTGCTTTTCAGCTGGTAGGGTTAACCCATGAGAGGGTAAAAGGTGTTATTCCACCTTCCATCCACAGGACAGCCCTGTCAGTACTGCTGGCCTGTGCTCCACTGTACCTCCTCAGTGACACAAACATGCATCCACCCTACTCTCTTCAGAAGACAACTGCTATTTCTTCAAACTGAACATCCTCCCTGACAAGGCACTAACTCATACCTCCTCTCATCATGACTTACTCAAATACAGCATTCTTGCATTAACACAGTGAACAACTCTTTGTTTAACAGTCTCTACACCTGATAAATCATCAGTCCTTACATACATGCCTTCTTCTGAGGAAGGTTGGTAAAACTGGAATTTTGATGTCTTCTCCTGCACAGAGTGAAAGACAAGTAAAAAGCACCACCTCCAGCTGGAAAAGTCACACCACTGCAGTTCTAAGTACCTAGAAGAGCTGCAGTTTAAAAGCTAAATTACTCACACATGGGTAAACAATCCCAACAGATATATGATAAAAGAAAAAAAAATGTATTTTTAAAATTAATATGAAACCCGTCAAACAGATACAATGTCTCATTTAATTCAACCACGGCTCCCTCAATGTGAAATAAAATCTCTCTAACACAAATCTTCAAGTATGGACATAACTCACATCTGGGTCAACCAGAAAAATCAGGATCAACTATAATCCAGGTAAAAATAAATTTTCATCAGCAGTGATCAGTGTCACAATGTCACACAGAAGAATCTCAGTGTTGTGCTTTTCTCTGTGAAATTCCACTAAAGGTAAGTGGGCAGGCACCTATGCTATGTAATAAAAACATGCTACAAATAAACATTTAGACATTGTCTAAACACAAATTCTTGCAATTCTAATGGGTTTTTTTTGTCTTTTAGGAGCAGAAGGAAAAAGAAGGGATGGTATTTCCAAATATAATGGTGACCCAGAGGATAATGCAGAAACTGCAATTGTTTTTGGCAGGATTCCCACCTCAGACTACATCTACAGTCATGTTGCTATTGCTGGAAGACATTAGTTTTATAATGGTGAATCACAAGCTGTTCACAATTATTAGAGTAAAAAAAAAAAAATCCTGATGATTAGGACTCATAAGCCATTGAAATATGAAAGATCTGCTTCATTAATGACATTAAAACCAACTGCCAAGATTGATTTCTTTCAAGATCTCCTATATGAATTTGGATCCTTTCTAGAAATAGTCCATGGCTTACTTAGCAACAAAAGGGGAAGAATATAGTAAGTTCATTTGGTGATTACTTTTCTAAAGAGATTCTCCTAGAATGACAAATACCTGTGAATTCCAAGAAACAGGGTAAATAATGATTCTTGAGAAGGAACAATTACCAGAAGGTTTTGTTATAGTAAAGGTTTAAGTATTTTATATTTGACTTCTTGTTCTACAAACATTGTCAGGCACAAACCTAGCTTGCCTTTTTTTCCAGAGCACAAAAAGGTGCCCTAGACTTTTATTCCAAAAACTAGGGGTCAGCTTTGCTCAACAACATAATTATGCTTAAGCCTGCAATGAGAAATAAGTGCCCTGTCAGAGGGCATCCAAAACTGCTTGCTCCATTATTAACTCTTCCATTGTTAACTACATCTGCTTCTTAGAACTCCTTTTTGCCACGATGCATTCAGACCTTTCTCTCTTTCCCACCTTCTCCATTTCAGGATTCTGTTTTGTCAACAAACTCTGTAAGCAGGATAACCTGATATTGACCACTTTGGTCATAACTGGTTCTTCAGAAACAAAGAAATACAGCACTCTACACTCTTTGCCTCTCATCATATAGAGCATATTTCTGTGATGCATATCATCCTAAACCCAAAGCTCAGGAAGTGCCAGCTGAACAGTTCACTTGCAAATTCCAAATACAAACATATTACAAATATGCTAAGCTTTACACAATGAAGTGACTCCAGTGAAGGAATGATTGTTTGTTTGCATTACTGAAGAACTGAATCATTAAATCACACAGAAACAGTTGGATTTGAATACATATGCTTAGAAATTCTGATTAAGTCCTCCTAAGCCAAGATTTTCTTCCTTCAGTATTCACCAAAGGGAAAGTAATGAACCTAATAATTTTTTACATTCAGAGACAAATTGGAAAAAGAAAATTGCAAAGTGCTAATTACTTACTAAAACAAATGTTTAATACTACCTGGTTACAGGTAGATTTCCAAACACTGGTATCATGACTCTTGACATACTTCCAGATCTTTATTTATGAGAATTTTGACATTTGGTTTCTGTCCACAGATGAAAATTTAAAATGAGAAAGTATTTGACGTTCAGTGCTTACATTTCAAATGCTGTCCAATATTAATGTGGCTTTATATATTATTTCATTGTAATACCTTGGTATATCATTAGTGCTAACAAAACTGTTTTAATATTAGCATAGGGAAGTAAGTATTCAGTGCAATTATTGAATCATGCACAATGGAATAATCATACTCTTCTGTGAGAAAGAAACTATAGCATAAGTATAAAGAAAGAGTCAAGCACTGCCTCTCCAAAAGAGACCAAAACACAAAGGAAACACTCATTGGTTTGAAAAGTTGGTAGATGAGTCAGAAGTAGCCAGGAACAAGATGTAGAAACTGAATGCTCCGTTTACACAATCATTTCAGCTTCTGAAAGACCACGTTATGAATAAGCAGACAGTGGAAAGGAACAATGGGTGGAACAAAAAATAAGCAGGAACCACAAAGAAAAGAAAGAATTCACATATGATTGAAACGGTATCAAAAATCATTGTAAAAATGAAAAAAGTATGGATTGCTTCCAAAGCCATTACAAAAACTGCAACACAGCAGACAGCATATTGCATACACTTTCCCAGACTAATTTTTTTTCAGCTAATATTATCGATATAGTCTGCATGGTCTATTTTACCCATTCTGATTCTACAATTACCTCCTAGATATAAGCTACTCCTCAGGAAGATTGAGCAAGGCCTAAGGAATCACCCAAGTCCATTCAGAGGGATATTTAGAACCACAAAAAATATATGTTTTAAGCAGAACAACTTGAGGTAGAAATAATTTTTTCTAAAGGCCATGGTAGGCTAACTGAAATTAGGAAGAAAACAGTTCTCCAAGGCGCAAAGTAGAGCATAATAACTGAAAGACAACAGACCAAAGCTTCATGGTGGTGTTCAATAAAGCATAGGGCACAGAACCCAAATAAAAGCTCGCATTTTAGAATTCCAAGATACGCTTTACCAAAGCTGAGAGGCAATCAATGCCAATTAAAAACCTCAATGGCAATCAGAACTAAAAATACACTATACTTCTGGATAACAAAACACTGAATTACACTGAAAAGACCTTCCCTTTTATCTCTGCAAATTTTAATTCCAGCCCCAATAAATGTGGAGTTTTATCTTGTTTCAAGCATTTAAGAAAATCTGCCCAAAATTACAGCCACTCAATACTGACCTAAAGTGTGTATTTTCCTCTTTGCAAATTGTTCATACACATATCTTATGGCGAAAAAAAACCCAAAACAAACCAGACCTCACTGGGAAAGGTGATCATTGAATATTGAGCTCACACACAAAGAACAAAGTGGTGCTCATAAACAGCTCAGTAATGAACGTCCTCACCTGCACACTCTGCATTAAGGCACAAAACGTGACTTACAGCACCCGACAGTGAGCTGGCAAACCATTGGTCTGTATCACAACAGAGGGGACTCAGTTTTTCACAGAGCTGACTAGCAAAATTCTCACAGCCTCAGAGACTGGAAAAGAAAGAATTTAAATCCCGAGACTGGAACGTCTGTAGAGGACAATTATGGCAGAGCAGATATAAAGCTTTTTTTATTTTTTTTTTTTTTGCACCTTTCCTGGCAGAAATGCCGTCTTCAGTTGCTTCAGTTGTTGCTACAACCTGAACTGTTTGCTCAGAGATTATGCAACTGAATGGAACTTTCCACACCTTGTTATTAGCAAAAGCAGCTTTGATCATTTTGTAAAATTAGGCTCAAAACCTGGTTTGCTGCAGTATAAAACAAGCTCAAAAGACACAGGAGAGGCAGATTAATCTATTTCAACCAGTCAATCATATCTCACACTGAGGAAGGAAACTTTGTGCCAATATGAGATATTTTAGGCAGCACAAAAAAGCCTTCAAGAACTTAGTAGCCATCTGTTAGGAAAGTACATGATGATAGGCACAGCTTCTCTATATGCTAATGCTGCAATAATGAAGGTGGTAAATAAACATCATGTTCACAATGAAACAACAGGTCAGAAAAACAGTTTGTTTCAATGACAGTTGCATTCAATTACATATTGTTTGGCTGTGCACTGTAAAGCATTTGAAAATCATTTTCATTGCTAGGACAATTACCACGATGCAAAAGAAATCATTACAAACACTGCTGGAAAGAATACTGTTAAAACTATTATGTTTTTACGAATCAAATAAGATCCCTGGAATAAAATTAAAATGCAATTTTCCTCATGAAGGAAAAAAAGAGTTCATATTCCACAAAATTCTTACACAATTCTTCACTGCTAGGACCCTAGGATACTTGTCTAAATCTCCATTTTCTCCAGCTGAAGGAGATATAATATTTCCTGAACCCCAAATATAGTGACCTGGGAACTCTATTAAATAACAGAAATATTACTTTGTCTTTTCTCCAAACTTCAGATATTCTTCAGGAAGCTCTTCTCCCCTGCCTCACTTCTTTCTCTCCTCCTGTCACCTCAAATAACACCCGTTCTGTTTCCATTTGATTATACAAACTTTAAGTCCATCAGTTTCCTTCAGATCTAAGAACTCACCTTGCAAATATGCCTTTCTGACAGTGTTTCTAAACTTCGTAGTAACACAAAATTTAGTGTCCAACAAAGTATTACCTCCTAGATATAGAAGCAAATAATCAAATCTAAGAAGAGGCTACTGGCTTTCTGGAGCCACAGTACAAGTCATGGAGAAGTCATCTATTTCAGGGTCAGGCTCATTTTGTTCAATCAGCATAACTCTACTGAATTTAACAGAGCCAATATAATTTATCCCAACTAAAAATGTAATTCTCCATTTTTAGCATAACCATTTTCACACATATTTTCAAACCAGAAATGTTATATACAACAGAATATTCATCATCTCCTCTTCCCCTTAATCAGCATTGCTGGAAGCATCCCATTTCTACATTTCATTAAACTAATCATATTCCAGTTCCCAAGAAAATGTCATTGTGTAAAACTATCTTTGAAAAATTGTAAAAGGATTTGGAAAGAAATAAAATTAACTTGGTAGGCAAAAGTACTTTTTGTTAAAATGTTGACAGATTTGGATTCGATTTACCAACTTGTTTTTCTTTAATTGAACTACAAGGACCAACTCCTGAACAGATTGTCTAACACCACCTAAAAGGAAACATGGTTTCAACACAGAATTGCTCTTTTAGAAGGATGGGAATAGCTACAAGAAAAGACTCTGAGGTTCTCTCCTAAGGATAAAAAATAAAAAATCTGGAATGAATCTTAAGAAAACTGCTGTAAGAATGAAGAGGATTTCATGAGGCAGAGAAAGTACACTGGAAGATATGAAAGTGATCTATTACTTCTGAAGAAGGCTCCATATTACATTTTTAAAGGAATAAACTGTGATTTTCCAATTGGTCACTGGTGACCTGCCATACATCTTATTCGGAGAGTCAGATGTTTAGTCCTTTTATTGCTTTCATATCTCTGTCTGAAATGATGCAGCTGGGAGCGTATTTCCTTCACCCTGCACAGAGCAGCCTACACTTTGTCTCTCCAGCATGGCCAGCCCTGCAGCACACAGCTGTACTACAGCCTGTCATAGCCAGCCTAAGCTCCCCTCCCTCCAGACAGCTGAACCTGAGCTGCAAGTAAATTAGCTAACTAAAAATTCTGGCATAACTCTGCTGAGAGGAATATCTCACACAAACTCATGACTAAATGTAACAGTAATAAAGACAATTTCCCATGCTGTCACGAGTCCAAGAGCTTCTATTCCTCATAGGAATAATGATGGATCTCTGCCACCTGTAACAACTTCCACCCAGTGTTGTTCCAGCCTAAACCACTGACCTGCAGCAGAGGATGGCTTCATGTGGTTCTTTTGGTGACATTTTAGCAGTACTTCCAGCCATAGTCTAACTTCCTGCAACATCTTGCAGATTTATGATACTCATTGGGATAATCAGCCGTTAACCTAATTTGTCAGACTTTATTTGTGTTTAGAAATGGTCCAGTATTCACATCACACACCTTCCTATCTGCGTGCCCTGTTTTTCAATGACTGTACAAGTAAGAGAAGCATCATTTATTTGGGAAGTTTTCAAGAAGTATTTAATAAACATTATTAGTAATACAGATCAAAAAAGCAGTAAGATACTCTTAATTAGGTCACTCTAGTGAACAGCTGTTTGTTCTGATTATATGACATTTAATTAAGAGAAGAACTTATTCAATAATAAAGCAGCAAGGAGAGCTTTAAAATGATAAAGTAAAATGAGCATGCATTGCAAACATAGCAAGAACATTCCTTGCCTCATCTTTGTCAATTGCTTTAACATTCAATAACTTGATGCATTTCAAAATGCATTAAAAGTTTCAAAATTTTTTTATTTAGGGTTGGCTGATTAAGTCATCCACGAAACTTGCAAAGATGTGATACAGCACATCATTATCAGTTAACACTGGTTACCTTTAACATAGTTAACTTTAATAAAGCAATGATTCATCCTCATGCTTCACTGTGACTGAGATTATACTTCCAGATTTTTTCTTCCTGTGTTCAGCTCTCACAGAAATGGGGCTAATTACTTTAATGACATTTTACACTGTTTAACCTCTATGTTTTGCCTATATTACCTGAGCTAATTTGAGCACCTGCATTGTACTGCACGCTATGTATAGACATGCTTATACACTACAACAAACTAAAAATAAAATTTCTAGAGGAAACTTGTGCAATGCCTTAAACAGCACGAAAAAACATTCCCACTCAGCACTGAAATAGTGTCAGAGAATCACATTATCTGGGCCTTTAAGTTCTCTATTGCAAACCTCCTGCTACATTACGTATATTCTCTCTATATTTATGTATGAATGATGTATGTTCTAAATATATGTTTTGCAGAGGCTTACAGGATTACTAGATTTGGCTTTATAAGAATATCCCATTCACCCACCCTCACTGTTCCTATGCTTTAAAAATTTACCATAATATACCTGAGACAAATAATCAATAAAATATTTACCAACACTATTTACTATGTCTCCCTCAGTAAAGCAAATAAACTTTTCAACTTCCCTTGTAAATAGTTACCTCAAATTGACCTTGTTTATTAAGAGCTTTTAAGCACATATTAAGTAAAAAAAAATGATCTTTTCCAGGCACATTGACATCACCGAAATGAAAATCCACTTCTTTGTATCAAATATCAGAAAAAAAAAATAATATAAAGTCCTTCCAGAAAATGTCAGTTCAAGGAGACTCATCAACTTCTAGAAGCTGGCGATAAGCTCTGTAGAAACAGATTACTGACACTAGAAAGAAAATATTACCACCTGCACTGCACATCAAAAGGCCAGACTGAGCATCTACTCACAGCACATACTGCACTCTGCTCATTCATACTGGGTCTTTAACTGTGAGTTTGGTAGCAAGCAGTGCACTGCCCTCAGAGCACACGTGCAGAATGGAGAGATGCTATTGAAGATTGAATATATCAGTTTCAGAGGTTTTACCTTGGGCTGACTTTAGGTTATCCCTGTGGACTAAATGCCCACTAGCAGTTTGATTGTATTGGTGGAATTCCAGAAACATGTCCTCCAGTTCAGTTAATTCAAAAAGAATGTGTTACTTGGGCTCCTAAACCACTCCAGAATACAAAACAAGCAGCAGAGCCAGGTCTGATCAGGAAATTTCCTTGAAATGTTCTACTCTTAATCCAAACTGAATTATTCAGATGGAGACATCCATGTATTCCCATGAAAAACATATTTCCATTTGAACATAAGTAAAATTTGATATGATGGGATAGCACTACAACTGGTTACACTAGGCTGCATAAATTTAGTGTCCCTTGAGTATTTCAGGTTTTCATTGACAACTTGCTAAAAAGGAGTTTACACCAAAACCAGAAATATTAAGCTTCAAGTCTTCTTTAACTCCCTGCTCTAAAGAGGTAAATGATTTTTCATAGTCACATATGTTCAGGTTGCACCAGCTCCCACAAATGAAAAATTAAAAACTCTTTATTCATGTTGGCATCTTGCTATCATTAGCATCTGGCTTTGTGGTTTGTTTGATGTCCTAAGTCATTGAAAAAATGCTAATGTGTCACTTCCCAAAGAAATATTACCTCTCTTCTCTTCTGTTATTTTTGAAAACTCTTTCAAATATGAAATGACTTTCAAACAAGTGTCATGATTTGGGTGTCTGTTTCATGAAGTGAACACCAGGCATTGACAAAATACAGTAAATCATGCTGTAGATTTTGTAGACTGATTTGTTATACTTACAAGTGGCTGCTTAAAATTTCTAGCACTAGCCAGCTGGAGTGGTTGCTGTGCAATGCAGGGAGAGTAGACCAGCACTGAATAATTAGACTTCAGAGTTATAAAACACAATTGAGCTCCTATAGGTAAAAAAAAAAATTCTGTGACAGCTCTAACACTCTCCATTACTTGAAAATCAGACCACAATTTTCATAGCTAAGAAACAACTTCATCAATTGCTGAAGTTTGAGTGAAACAGCTAAGATTTTTTGATCTATTCTAATAATGAAGCAGAGAATATGCTTTTTAGTGTTTCCCCTGCTTGATAGTCAGTAGTTGTTTCAAAATCTGGGTGATACAGTCAGGGGGCCTGTATGCTTGGTTGGTTTTTCCATAGTTTGACCAAGAAACAACATTTAGATTACTCAAAATGATGATAACTAAAAATGTTATTTATCTTTCTAAGTCACACTTCCTGCATTTAACTGAAATGTAACCTCCATTATGGTAACTTTGTTCAGTGTAATCTAGTACCTCACACTGTTTGCCCAGAATAATTAGTTTTTGCTCATACAGCATTCTAATGCTTCAGGCTTTTAAAATAGCTTCTATAAATACACCTGATCAGCATTGTAATGCAACAAAATACAGCATTTTGTAGCATATGCCACATAAAGCAGTGCAGTGAAGGGCAAGCCTAGCTCTCAGCTGTGGCATGCCACCTAGTTTGTTCCCTAACATTTATTTAGCCATATGGCTCCTCCTAGGTGGCCAGGCACTGCTAAAACACAGGTGTGGATTCTTTCACTTGAATTCATGACCCAGGCAACAAAGCTGCACTCAGCTCTTCTAATCCCATATTCAGTGTCACTTCTGTTCTATAAATTTACATAGGGTTTACTACAATAAACAAACAGAAACTGTGCATAACACCTGCAAAATACTTAATTACATTGACTACTGTTTAAAAACATTTCCCCCTGGAGAACAAAGCCTAATCTAAAACTCACTGACAGTTATATAAACCACAGAACAAGGAGGAATTTAAAAGAAAAATTTCTAGTGGCTGACCAACAGCAAATGGGTTCCCCGACTTCCTCTGAAACAAAGCCATCAGCATGGAACCAAAATCTCATTTATTCTGGCCCAACCATCAATGAGGCAAACCTGAAAATTTTAGCATGCTGGTTCTCCCCAGTCCAAGGTTGTTATTTCAGAACTGCTCTGCCTCTGATCCTCACCATTAATGAATGTAGTCTTTCTCCCTTGCTTTCCACCTGACTGTAAGAAATCTGTTTCAAGAAGTCCTCTGAGCTTATTATTAGGCTTCATCCCCTAAAGGACCATAAATAGACAGGAAGGCTTCTGAATTCAAACACTGCCAGTTTGGCACCCTTTAATACTACATAAATCAGAAAAGGCTGAAACATATAAAGACTTTTTTGCTGCTCTCTATATTAAGTCACACTAAAAACCCTGTTGATCACCTGGATGAATCCATTACATAAAACAGTACTGGCATTTTCCCCGTTTCACCCCATTTTTTTTTACTTCTCGTTGAGCATCCTTTCTGAGGATATTGCAAAATGTCATGCCTTGAAGACTACAAGTGCCTCAGTTCATCCTCTAAGAAACATGGAAAACAGCTAAAGTCAATTTCAAAATTGCACTGAGCAGAGCTGTTGTTTTAGTACCTGAAATTGCCATTGAAAATATTTGCAAGAACCACCATTTTATTATGCAAACATGTGAAATACAGTAGCAGCTTAATCTTATTCTCATTGGAGTCGTTGAAAGTTTTGCTATTTACTGAAAAAGGAAACAGATCAAACATGAGAAGCTTAATAATCCAAGCTCACTCACCATTGTGCAAATAGCACCTGATTAATCCAAGGCACCGCTGTAACATACAGAATAGCTCTGTGCAGGAAAAAGTGAGGTCTCCTTCTTCACAGGGGGAGAAAAGCTGTCTGCCATGGAAACTCTGAGAGCAATCCCTCGTGCCCCAGTGTTCCACTGCTGGTCAAAGACAGTCTCAGAGTTTCCATCACTGCAGAAGCAATGTCATTTAACCCATGTTATCATCATTAGTCACTAAGCTGCAGCTACTGCACAGTATCAGCAACTCATCTTACAGGGTGGGCTTTTATGTATTTTGTCGGGGGAAAACCCCAACTCTTAAATATTTCAAATAATGGTTACATTTAAAAATTAAAACCCCTCCCCAAAACTCTTTTATTTCTAGACATATTATCAGCACAAACTGTACCAGAATTAATGACACTTTTGATTATGACAGCATAACTACTGTGGATGCTTGCTCTGGAATATTCCTTAAGAAACAAAGCCTTTGCTATAAATAATAATAATAAAAAAAATAGCTGAAATAGTAGACTTGATTTCAAAGACTATATACTAAAGGCCAAACAGTTATAATGTTAATTAGTGGGCTAAAAGTTAAATCAATACAGCAAAATGTAGATCAAAGGCGACTTGTGCCCTAATGTTCTCACAGCAGACTGTACAAACATCTGGTTTTTTTATTTTTTCCTATATCTTTAGATGTACCTTATACTTATCCCCACAGTATGAGAATGTTTATCACAAGACTGAATGACGCCATACAACTTTCAATAAGTAAAGAAGGAGAAGCCAGAAAAGAAAAGCAAAATTGTTAATTGTAGATGGAAAGAGGGAGCCAGATGAGACAAATAAACATTATTAAAAATATATATATTTTCTGTGAAAAGTAAAGGCAAAGACAAGAAAGAACAGCTGCAAAATCATCAGTGGAAAAGTGCAATTTATCCAGCTAAAGTATTTTGTAGTACATTCCTTGCTGTTTCCATGTCAAAGAGCTTAACCATTGAAAGTCTCCATTTCCTCTTTATGTACTACAGCTAGAAAGAATGCTGTGTCACTGCTGACAAGCTGCTATTCTCAGAGGTGCCCAGCTGAAAGTCCTATATAAACTGATTATCTGCCTCACTTTAATATGGCACAACCTCAACCACTCTCAGTTTCAGCACTGAAGTTGCCCAGTCCTACAGCTCTTTGCCCCTTGAATGGTTTTGCTCCTTGGCAACTGGCATTTGGAAGTACCTGAAACTGCACTGTTGAGATGATCCCAAATGGGTCACACTGGTAGATTCACTGGAAATGGAAAACCAGCAAGGAGGCAATAAGAGCACAAAGAAATGAGTAAAATCTGCTATTTTAGATTCTTAAGCAGCATTGAAACCAGCAACGGGGCTAACGCCTTAGAAATCACTAAAATTAACAAAAGTTCTACTAGGAGTAATGCTTACAAAAGACAAATACTTCTTTTGTGTTCAAGGGCCTGGAATATTTATCTTTGGAAAATCAACTCATTTACAAATGTAACTGCAGTACTGAGCCACCATTATTATAATTAACCATATAACCTTTAGTGGGGATCCATCCTCATGGTGCAAATTTCAGTCCCATTTTATAGGAATGGAGCCACTGTTGAGTGGCTTCAATGAAAAAAATCCTAAATGTGCCTAATTAGAATTAAGATCCAAAGGAGCAAGGCTTTCAGGAAGGCCTGAGATAATGCCAGTGATGAGATCCCTCCTAACAGGTTCATTTAAGGCCCTAAATGCTTGATCCAAATACTGGCACATCAGTCAGAGGAGAAAAGCAATATTTTTTTAATGGTCCTTTGGGAAGACTAGGCTTGCAGTAAATTTGGTACTTTCTGGTATATTGCCTACATTCCAAGAAAGAGTATTAAATACTGAAAGGACCTATGGAAGAGGAAGTCATAGTGAATTATAGTCCACTGCATGGCAGTCTCAGAAAGGAACCCATCAAAGCCCTTTAAATCCCAGAACACAGGTTGTGAGTTGGCAGTGAATGACAGTTCTTTCCAAATCACAGCAAAATGCAGATCACAAAAAGAGGCCATGAGGTCAGATACAAGCATTATGAAACAGCAGAGCAGCTACTGAGAGCATCAACCCTCTTAAGTGGTAAAAGAAATGCTAGTGTTCTTATTTACATTAGCAGAATTTTACAATGAGTCTATGAAAATTACAAACTAGGCAAAAGAAAAGAGGGAATGATGACTGGTCTGGAATAGTGTTTTTCTAACAGGAATTTTCAAAATGTAAAGGCTGTATCACCCTTTAAGTCAAAGTAAGGTATTAAAATGACAGTAAGGAAACAGCACCAAATGCTAGAAGGACTTAGGGCAATACTTATAGATAGAAATTCCATTGATATGCTGAGAAAACTGACACCAATGCAGCAACATGGTACTAAACCCCAGAAATATCCACTGCTCCACTGTCTGGCATTCCATTAACATGCACATAGCAGCTCTGCAACATTTCTACTCATCACCTTCTTGGCAGACCACTAGTTTCTTCAGTGCCAAGATTTTAGGTAGATGATTTTAATGATACAAATATATGGCTCTAAAGTGAAATATATTCTGGAGAGAAATTTCTGTCTGAGATGTTCAGTCATTCCATTTTCTAGACACACCAAATAAAAAGGAAAGCCTGCTATAGAGATGTGTACTTGCTATTACAAAATACCTGCTGCCATCTGAAAATAAACTTGCAGAAAATCAGCATAAATGAGACTTGAGGCAAACAGTCCTTTGAAGAGAATAATGATGTGATAAATAAAAAAAAAAACATGTTCCCAGGCTTTTGAGGTACTTCAAATGTAAGAAAACAACTCAGAGCAGAGACTGAAGCAATAGGGAAAGATTAAATGAATCCCAAGAAAAACATTACCAAATATTCTGAAAGATATGGGAAACTGACCTGTTTAGACCTAGAGGAAATCAATGACTGGTGATTTAGATAGATGATTAAAGTGATTTACAGGTGCACCTTCTGTTCCTTTTTCACATGTCAACATCACAGGGTGAATTGTGACCATTGAGTCAAGATTATTTGGATTATATTTTTAGCTTTAGGAAAGAAGTACAGCAGCAGAAGTACATATTCCAGATGTGATACCCAGGAACACAGATTTGACACATTAATTCAAGTCCAATTACAAAGAGTAATATTAAGATGATAGCATTGGTCTTCTTCATTACACTCTTTTTGTTTTACAGCCTACTCTGATCCCTGCAAAACTTTATTGTCTAAAAAGGAGGAAGCAAAAGTGAATTGATAAATGCCTACATGCTATTGTCTAAAGAATATTCTGCTTCCCCCAAGACAAGATGCACGCAATTTAATCAAGCTTTCTACAATAAACACCAGTGATACAAAATAGTAACAAATAGCAGGAAGAATTATTTCACCATTTAGGGAACAAACCTTCTCACCTTCTTTTGGAGTGAGCATAACCTGGTAGCTGAAGTAACAAACTTGAGAAAATAAATCTCCCCCTACTGAGAAGTTACTGACACAGGAACTAGCTAACATCTGTGACTTTCTCCTTTACATTCATTAGTCAAGGTTAGTAGCATAAAATTTACTGGGTCAGTCAAAGACTAATGCTAACTTAGTCAGAGGTCTATGGAAGAACACCATGAAAATTCCAAAAATAATCTGAGTTCCTCTTAGATAATAAGAAATGGAACCAGAATCTTGTTATTGCAACATAGCCCTAATAGGTATTCCCTTATGTTCAGAATTACTGTATAGCCACCAGTACAACCAGGAAAAGATGAAAGTTACTGATGTCAGCAAGGGAACGATTATAAAGAACTGTTCTCATTAATTATAAAATAAACAGTAACTCTATCATTAAAATGTAAGCCCTTTTAGTATCATCACCTGGACATTTAGTGTTAAATGGCAGTAATAGAATATGTATATGAATTTGCATATACATATGAATAGAATATGTATATCAATTTGCACTCCTTTAAAGCATATATGTCTGAAAAATCTCAAGAAGATTTTTCCATGTTTTCTGCACCTAAATGAAACTCTTCTCCAACAAAAAGGACACATAAGAGTTAAATTTTCATTCTGCATCTATGCACCTTCTGGAATATAATGATTCTTGTCCAAAAGCAGTGCAATGCACTAATGAACAGGGCTGAGATGACCTAAGATTCTTGAATGGAGGTAGTCAGGAACATTTTGGGAAGACATCCGTTTTCTGTCAACCGAAACTTTTTGCCAAAGTCTATCTTTTCCTCATATCCCTTTCCCTCTCATGCCAAAAAAAAAAAAAAAAAAAACAAAAAAAAAAAAAAAACCAAAAAAACAAACAAAAAAAACCAACTCACAATGTCTAAATTCTAAAATAGAGTTCTGGATCACAGGCATAAAGAAAAGACAAATGTTCTCTAATTGGAACTTATTTAAAACAATACATTAGTTCAAGGACCTAAATCATGCAGTGGAAAAATTACTTTGATTTTTCCCCCCTTTCTGACATGCTTTTTTCTTTTTTTCCTGCCTATTTTATCTTATCATATTTCTCCCAATCTTCAACTTTGTCTTTTTTTTCCTCACCCATGAGAAATTTCTCATTGATTGTTTTCCCTCACTCATTACAAAGGAAACTAATGTCAAAACAATGAATTTTTCTGTCAAACAGCATTCATACTTTCTCACCAGCCCTTAGGAAATCTGGACTCATTTCCAGTTCTGCTGCAGACAACATTGTGACCTTGAGTAAATAACTCAATCTCCCTCCAACCCTCTTTTGCACTGTATGTGAAAAGAGCAATAAAGTTCTTCAGTCTCCTTTGCATATTTCAGTTCTGGGCTTTTTGGGCCAAGAACCAGCACTCACTACAGAGCTGTGCAATGCCTAATAATGCAAATAAATGCAGATGATGCTCTGCAGTACAAGGGAGTTTTTAGTTGGCTGCTGAGGGGCTCTATCACCACAGTTACCAGCCATCCCTTTCAGTACCTGCTTACAGCCTTTTGGAATCCTAAACAAAGTAATGTCAGATTAGCAATCTCATATTATAGCATCTGATGCAAAAAATAATTTATAAAAAGGTTATGGAGTTCAAATCCCCCAAAACTACTGATAGATAATAAGATATCAGGCTTAAATGCAATATTTCAAGAACTGTTACTCTCTATCTCCATCTTCAAAACTCCCTTTGGCATGAGAGTATGATACCCTTGAGGAAAATTAAATAACTTGAAATGAATAGTAGGACTTGAGAAAAAGGACTGATTCACAATCAGATTGCAAGTATTCTGTACACTGACTTACAATGGCATGGGTTGCAATAGTGGGATTTATAGGAGATGATTATCCATAACTTATATCTGACTGATAATAGCTTGTATTTGAAGCCAGGATCTTCACCTTTGTAATTGACTGTTTCATGCTATGCTGCAAACTGAGTGGTAGAGGTATTTCCCTTCCCATTATATTCCCTAAGGATTAATATTTAAACCATTTATTCCAGAGCATATACATTCTGTTCAGCTTGAGCATAATATGAACTAAATATTTCAGAAAATAATTTAAGAGGAACGATCTAATGGCAGAAAATCCTCAAAAACACATACAGAAAATAAAACCACAAAATAATCCTCACGAATCGTGGAGGCTTGAAGACAAGTCCATTTCTAAAACCAGTTCATTTTTAAAGCCTTTTGGAATCCTTGCCTACAATTCGAAAAAAGGGTCAATCTTCAAAGTATTGCAAGGCCTTTTGAAACCTATCAAATGCTATTCTAAATGAAGGACTGATACTAGAAAGCCCTCAAACTGTAGCCACTCTTCAATCCAATTGATGTTTCTTCTTAAGGGGAAATATCAAATCCCAGACTAGAATTACACACCACTGTGACAGTTAAAACAGAACTCCAGAATAATGCAAACACTGCTGTTCACATACAGGACTAAATTAGACACACTAAAACAATCTACATCTTATATGAAACATTTCACTTCTGTTAATGTTTCATGAGGTGAAAAACACAGCAAAGCAAACAACACAAGAGTGCTCTTAAAATAGCAATGTATTTTTCTCCTAGAAAAACTATCATGTCTGTAACTTACACATGGATTGAACTTGGCAGCATGAGCATCTGAAACAGGCTCTGGGCTTTGTAATGCCACTCCAATGCATTGCTTTAAGTTAATACTAATAAGAATTCCAGAAAAGCATAGGAAAAACTGCACCCACTTTCCCTGAAGGATATACCACAGTACATTCAGAATCTTTTGTCAGAAAAGTGCATGGAGTTTTCTTGATAGCCCAGCAACTGCATTTTTTTTCTTCTTCATTTTAGTCGATTTTTTTAGAAACTAGCAAACCTAAGAATGAATGCAATATGAAACCACAGACCATTGCAACCAGAGTAAAATAATTTAGTATATTACTAGGAAAGCAATGTTGCACCTTTCTCTGGAGATTCCCTTCTATGAAGCTAAACGTAAAGCAAGTCAGTAACATTTGCTTTGTGTTTTGTATATTCTTTTGCAAAAAAGAAGCATCTTTTGCATTACAGAAAACATGTATGTAGAGGCATATTGGTTCCTATTATCAAATATTCCAGGGCAAAGGCTAAATCATGCAAGGAGAATGGTAAAAAAGATACTTCTGGCAGCCCTCTGTAGTTAAAATTCCTGGAGTGGATGGCAGGAAATCAGGAACACCGGTGTGAGCTCAAGCCTGTCCTTAATTCTGTCACGCTGACAGGATTTTCCCCTCTGGTTTTCCCATGTGAAGGAGAATTTCAAACTGATGCACTCTTCTCCTGCCTGGGATGGACTTCTGACAGATCATCTGTTCTCCTGGGGGGATGTGCAAAATCACAGGAGCAGGACATAAAGCAGAAAGGTAGATTGGAAGTCACCTAAAATACACCAGGCAAGCCCCTGATATCCCAAAACAGCGAATACAAGAGTGATACAGCAAATAAATGAGCCCCAAGGCACTCCACATCCCCACTGCCTCTGGCTGGGAAACTTCCACTCAAACAGCCAATCACCTTTCCCTTAGAAACACGGTGGCCAAATCCAATTGTCCACTTGCAAATTTGCCCAACTGCAAACAGGTCCTGGGTGTGGATCCAAACCTGGAGTGCTGGGACAGCTGGAGTAACTAAGGATATAAGTCCCCTAGATGACAGCAAGTTGTAGAGCATTACCAGAAGTCAGAAAAGGCTACTTCCAAGTTGTAAAATAAATACTCAGAAAGTTTATTTAAAGCTGAAATAACTCATGCTAAGCAGATAATCCTACACCATTGTTCACTAAAACTTTATACCACATAAAGTAATATGAATTTTTAATCACCATAACATATTGCTTTGTAAGAAATATTCTTTTATATGCCACTGAAAAATGGCTTCACAAGTTTTCAAGTTGAATAGTTTGTTTCTTCTTACACTTTTAAAAATAACTTCTATTTTGAAGAACTCCAAAAACACAACATCAAGAATTACAATAAATCTCCTCAATCCTTTCACAATATACATCACATTTATTCATTTTTTTTAAACTGACATACCTCCCTACTTTTAACTCAACTGCTTGCAACTTCTGCCTACAATAAGGAAGTCTAAGGTCATGGTAGTAAGAAAAAGACCTCTCTTCTCCGTGTTACAATCTAGTTTTCAGTCACAAAATGACTATAGGTTAAGGTTCTGTTAAATGACTACCTTCCCAAGTTTCAAACCATGAAATTAGAAATTAAAGAAAAAACAAACCACTACATTACAAGCTTTAATTGTCATTGAAAAAAAAAAAAAACTTTCTTGTGCACATTTTCTTGACTGTGTACAAAGGGTGAACAAAAAAGTCACTCTGTGCTCTATGTGTTGCTTGTACCTTTAAATGCAGTAGATTATCATCACCCCAGGATGGTATACACCTACATATTTCCTGGAGAGAGACGTTTTGGTTGGGTTTGTTTCACTTGCTGTTAAAATGTTTGTGAAAATAATTTAAAAGCTTGAAAGAAATACCATCAGGGTGATATTTTAGAGGAATCACTACCTACTACCTGCCATTTTATCAGAAAACTCAACCATAATGCTGATGATTTAATTGAAATTGTTCCTTCTATAAATGTAATTACAGCTTACTATGAATTAGAACTAGATGTGATTAAAATTAACTATTTCTCAAAAAAATAAATACTCCATGACATTCACTATGTGGGAAGATCTATGGCTAAAGATTCAAAGATAATGCACCTCAGGAGGAATAATTTTAGACACAGGGAGGGATGTATATGCAGACCTTCACTCTAAACTATTCTGTTCAACAACATTTCACTCACATCATGTTTTCATATAATCTTCAGAATAATATTTGCCTTGAAGAACGAGCAATGGTTCAACAGAATTTCCATCTGGAAAACTGTCAGAGTTCCTATATTTTTTTTACTATTTATAGTTTCTTAAGGCCAAGTAATTGATGTATTCCAAATTAATCATTCAGAGCTACCAGTACTGCTACCTAAGCAAATGGAATGCCTTTAATCAGGACAGTTTTGAGTAGCTGTGTTCAGCAGAGCCAGGAACCCTGGACAGCAGCCTTGGTCTGGACAAGAGTTCTTGTTGATATTTGGGAGGGTGACAGAGCACTGACCATCCCTTCAAAAACACCATTCTGCATGGGAAGGAAATCCAGACACACAGAAGACAAAATGGTTGTGTGCACCAGTACCCAGCTGAGATCACCACAGATTTACAACTACAGCCTCTTCCTGACATCAGCTGTAGTAATTTAGTAACACAAAACTCACTGTTTAATTCAGCTGTGTGTGAACTCTGTATAATGTTTATTCTTAATTTAAAATACCAGATATTTTCCATCTATTTTGTTTTTCCTACTTACCTGGGTGAACAACAAATGGGATGAAGTACAGACAGATGCAGGGGGAAGGCTGACACAAGTCCTGAGAATCACAATGCTGCTGACCTTTTGCAATTCTAGGTAACTACAGCTGGCAGACTCAGGACCTTTCAGGATTCAGCCCTACAGTAGCTGATAGAGCAAGTTACATCAGTTGAATAGAGATTTTGAAGAAAAATCTAGTAAACCTGTTCCTGAGGTCTGCATAATATTTTGTGATCCTTGTTATTTCACTGCCTGTAAAAAGGCATAGGCACACCAGAACAAGGCTGTTCTGTTCATTTATCTTTTGATGCCCTCGTTTGCTATTTAACAGCATAGCACTACAATTACTCATGCTCTTATTCAGACTTGCAGGTTTAAATCACTCACTTTTCATCCTGTGTATGAATAATTCAGACCTTGACAAGATTGTTTTATTTTGTTTGTAAGCATGTTTTTCCTTGAAATGTTCCTTCCTGTTTTCACAGGAAATGAAAAATCAGCAGAGTATATAACACATATTATGTCCCTCTAAAAGGCAATAGGAATGTGTTTTTCTTATAAACTTTACCCTAAATTGAACTTCCATTTTTTGTGCTCAGTAATTCAGAAAAGGGAGGAAAAAAAAATCTGAGTACTTTACTGCTATCTCTCACTTTCTCTTCCAGAGAAATGGACCATGATATTAATTAATCATTCCCTGCATGAAAATTATACAGGAAAACGCAAGGCAATCTTATTTTACCTGATGCCCAAAAGGAAAATAAAATTCAAAAAAATAATTCATTTTCTCATTTTCTGACAAGCTCCTTCAGCAAATGCTTTGGCTAAAACACACTGTCTGACATATCAAGAAAAGTACATTGAAAGTTCAGCATCCATCACAGAAAATATCCTGTCAACAGGTTTTTAATCTTTAAAAAATCCAGTGCCTGTTATCTTAAGTGTCCATAAATGTAGCTGTCCTGACAGCTAAACAAGAAGAAGTCTTTACCCACATAGGCAGAACTAAACATGTGCAGACGTCTAGAGATTAAACTCCCCACCTTGAATGTAACCTAGAAGCAAGTGACTAGACCCATGGGAATAGCAAGGACCATGTTGAACATACCCAGTGCAACTTAAAAACAAACAGCCTTAACAGCAACCTAAAATATCCAGCAAATCTTACCAACTGTACCTCCAGCATAATACAGAACTAATTAAAAAAAAAACCTATGTTGCAATTCCTCCTAAGGAAGGCAACAACCTGTATTTTCTGCTACAATATCAGGTTCAAAACTGGAGGTCTACTAATACAAATTAAGATGAAGCACTTCAATCTAATGAGAAGCCCTAAGGTTTGTACATCCCAGAGAAAAACAGACCTGACTACATAACTGCTTGTCTTTTCACATGTTTAAAAATACCTTCTGACTGTGGCCCAAATTTGTTCCAAAGATAAGGCAAAAAGTCAGCTCCTCTTTTCTACCACCCTCTGAGTTCCCTGACTCTCTTACTTGTTTCTACACCACTGGACTGCTCCAGCTTAAAGGTGGTAGATCAGCACATCACCCAAAGCACCATCACAACCAGAGTGTTTACACCCATTATAGCTCAGAAAGCAGCTTCTGGTCAGTAATCCCACCTCCTTTGCCTCAGAGCTGCAGTCAGTCACTCAAGAAGAGAGAGGAGCAGATTTAACTATGATCCTTTCAATTGGAAGCTTCTAAATAGGAGCTTTCTGTCACTTAGGCTGACCTGATGTCTGTTCTATTAGGTGTTGTTGGCAATTTCACTGAGAGGTAACAGATTCACACTCCTGAGACAGGGTAAAACAGATGCTTCCATCTTTAACCTGTACATGGACTCTCAAATGTTCCCAGTTTGACATGCCTAACATGACACCACAGTTTCCAAAGGACTTGGGGAACTGGTTGGTCCTGGCCTCCTGTATGGAAGAGAACTGAAGATTCACCACAGCTCATCAAATGTATATAAAACCACCAAGGATTACAGAATGAGAAATTAACAGAAACCCCAGAAGCAACGTGCACATCTGCCTCAACTTAAAAGTCTGGAAGGATGTATAGGAGAAATCTGAACAGTTTGAGATTTTCTTGGTCAAAACTCTCCTCCAGCGTATCAACTAGTGAGGCACACCTCTTTCTGGCCTGTCAAGTTACAGTCTCTCCTTTGGCCTGTCATACACAGTTAAAAAACTGTTCTGTAATGAGATGAGATGTCTTGAGTTCTAGAACTTCAAGCATTCAGAAAAACAAACAGAAATCCCCCTTTACATCTATCACCCAGTGGATCTGTATGCCAAGTAGAAGCAGTCACTGAGTAAGGAGTTCTTAAAATCAAACCTTGAAATCAGAAGACAACCCTAATGAGATGGACTAGGGTTCCTGAAACAGCTACTTCTTGTATATTTAGCTAGTTGGAAAAACAAGAAAGAAGGAAAAAAGAACCCAACACAAAAATAAGGCAGAATTTTTCTTGAAGGGGAAAAAAAGTAGATCAAAAGCAAATACTTTTGAATTGCAGTGCACAAAACAGAAGTTGCAAAGCCATCTGAAGTGATAGGACTAAGTTAACCATGGGAACATTGCTAGCTTCCTCAAGAAGTTTCAAAGGACATTTACTAAATAAGAAAAATTCAAAGCCACAAATTTCTTGCTAGGAAACCATCAATGTGTCAGAGTTAAATAATTAGCACAATTATTTTTACAGTCTTTTTAATAATCCAGTAGTAGCAACACTAGTCTTGGTGAATTGCTTTTAGCACTAAGAGGACAGAAGAAGGAAATGCCCCATCAAACAAGCAAAAGAAGAAATAAAGAAACTTCAGAATTAAATCAGTCTATGTTGTTGAATTTATCACCAATATCAAGAGAGGAATAAGCCAAGTGAACATTTTTCCTAACATGTTTATTTTTTAGATTCAAAATGGCTTCTATTTATTGCAACATATACATCTCGAGATGTCATGTAACAATGAAATACTGCAAAAACTGAACACTAAGTTCCTGGAATGCAAAACAAAACCAGAAACACTGGCACAGGAAATTAGGATTCCCTGTACCAGAAAATAAAAAGTAATGCTAGGAATCACAATACTGACAGAACCACTATAATCGTGGATTCAATACAGAAACACTTTCATACAGAAAGGTAAACAAAAAACTTGAAGTAATCTTTTTTGCATCCCCAACAGAACAAAACTAGATGTAATAACTCTGGAGTTTCTTCAGTGTGTTGGAACAGGTACATGCCATCCTTGGACTTGTATTTATTTGGAATGACTAAATCATGACTTAGTATGATCTGAGTTTTCCTCTACAAAAAAACAACTAATTGCAACAGCACTTACAAAAATGTCAGAGTTCCTAAAGGTCATTTGGGTATTTACAGACCTGTTCTTTTCTTACAAAACTGAGGAAATTGTCAGCATAACATAGTACATGTTCCAAGCACCATTTCAAACACTGAAGGACCTTCATGGGCTGCCAGATGTGCCACAGAACTTTTGACACTCCCATTTTCTGGAGCTGCCCCTTGAGGTCACACAAGATACCATGAATATCACAAACTGCATCTTCAGGAGCTCTAACTGCAGGTGAGTTAGAAGTGCCTCCACAAACGGAGACCTCGAAGAATATATTCTGGTTTTATCATATTGAGATAAATGAAAAGATAAGCTCCAAGAAACCACTTGCAAAAATAAGTATTTGCAGCCCATAGATGCTCGTCTTCCTTCTACAGCAGAAGTATGCTACCTACATAATCAAGGTTTTATGCAGTCAAGATAAAACACATTTTACTACAAGTAAAAATTAAAATTTCAACTTTATGCAAATATTTAATTAAATAATAAAATCCAAGATCAAATGCAAAAAAATGGAGAGGAGTAAGCATTATGTTTTTTCCCTTTACCTACACAAGCATAAGTCAAACTCTCCCATTTTTAGCTAGCAGTTCTATTTGCATACTTAAACTGAGTTGAAACAACCTAACAATTTTCTAGGATTTCCATACTGAAACCTGAAAAAGAATTTATGGAAAGTGTAAAATAAGAAACCCCAATCGAACAACCAAAGAAACACGGGGTCTTATATAAGCATGTGCCAGAAAGTTTGCAAAAAATATTGTGTAGGTCAGATAGGTGCTCAAACATTATTGCCCTTTTTAGGAATTGTTTAATGCCTGCCTCTTTCCATATACAAAAGAACTAAATCTATTTTCTGCGTTCATACAGAAAAAATAAGTAATATAGCTTTTTGGATCTGGTTGTGTTCCTACTACCACCATTAGCAGAAGCTTGAGCATTTATTTGATTGGGTGAAAATAGCCTGGTCTTATTGGTCTGGACTCCAGATCACTGGATCTGGTGCTGAATACATCAACAAATCCAATTAGTGGGTAAAAGCACTGAGTGACTTTTCAGTCACGACTCTGCAGGAATTCAGCATGTTCCACTCTCACCAAATGAAAGCACCTTCAGATGGAGCAGATGTAAGACTGTGAGTGAAATTAAAACCCCACTTACACTGCAATATATAATATATAGTGACTCACATTCCCATCTTCCTGATCCCTCAAATCCATCTAGTCTTTCAATGTAATAAAATTATATGATTAAATTTCCAACTGTTCAGTTAAAATGGCTTCAAAAGTTTAAAGCTGTGTATAAATCTGGTCCATTAATATTGTTGGTTGAGCAATTGTTTAAATTCATATAACTGAATTTTCCTAACAAGTTTTTTTTTCCTCTATGTTTTATCATAACAAGGGGCAAGAAATCGTCTTCCTGCTTCCAAAATCTCAGTTATTTTTTCCTCCCTGCCTTTGGAAATACAGGATTACTAAGCTTTTTTAACCAAAACTAATTGAGGCAGGAAAAATGAAGAAGAGTAAGAGGCAGTGAGGGATTCTGATATCAAAACAAGTGCTAAGGGCATTAAACTCGAAAATAAAAGACAAAGGATTAAAATTCAGGTTTTCTGCCTGACAAGGACAAGAGAAATAAAATAACTAAGTTACATCCTGTATGATTCTCCTAACCACTCCCTGTAATTCCACTGTGGATCAATTCTGCTTTTGCTGTAAGTAATATTGGTGTAGTTTATTTAAGTATGTGCCTGGTATGCACTAACCATGCAAATTATTCACCCTGCTTTACAAATATTACACCTGGAATAAACTCTCAAATATCAGTAGGTCTCTGCCCAAGGTACAGCCATGCAGGAACATTTTGCAGCTTGCCAGAACTCACATTTGTACAAAGAACCCCCTCTGAGACTGTAATAGCACAGTGTAATGGAATTTGTGACTTTCATAGAGGGGAAAATAAAAAAAATATATAAATCAGCATTTTGGCTTGGAAGACATTTTGTCAAAAACAACCCATAACCTAGTATCAGGAAGAAACATTTTGAGTAAGCTAACCCTCAACAACCTCAATTTCAAAGATTTATGAGATTATTGAACAAATTAATCTGACTTGTTCAGAGCTGTACAGTCTATTTCATCAGCATACATTTGCAGACATTCTGAAATAGTTTACGTATATAGAAGGAAATTCAACACATTCAAATAATTTAGATCCACATTACATGGAATGGTAAAGCATATTAGCATTTTAATTTTATGGGTCTAAACCAGAGTCCTACAACTTTCAAATACATTCATAAAAGGCAGAAAACCAAAGAAAACAAATCCCTTCTCCATGCTGCAAAGCTGTTAAGCTGAGCTCTCTTGCCCTGTTGCTGACATGAGTCCTGAAAGCATTTTCCCCATACAGATGATGAGAGAAAAAAAATTCTGCATTACCTATCAGATTGCTATTTAAATTTTCTATCATACCATGTGCTTAGAAACAATCTGTTCTTTGTAATCTTCGAAGTGTGTGAAAGAAAATCACTTCACACCATTTGTAATAAACAGAGGCATTTTTTTTCCAGCCCAAGTCATGTTTGTAAACATCTAAACTCATTTATACTCAGAAGAAATTACAGTGGTGTGATAGTCTTAACCACAGCAGTCTGAATAAATGCAGCATCAAACCAATTATGGTTTTTTCCCAATATTAAATACCTGAAACAGAGATTAAACTGACTAGGTGATATAGCATAATAAACCCATGTTCACATATCTATTTTGAAAATTTTATAAAATTAACCTCTGTTCCTTACTGAGCTTTGAAACTCTTCTAACAGTTGTCTGACTATGCATTTATGGGTCAGGGCATTTGAACATTTTACAGAATTTTGCCCTACTCTTGTGCACTGGAAGAACTGAGGAAAAATATGCCCATTTTAAAACACAAATGCCAAACTACTCTTTTATTTTTTTAACAGTGAAAGGCAAACACACTTATCTTCTGTAGTTAAGTAATGAAGATGCTATTTCCATGTGCAATAAAGCCCAGTAGGTTGTTCATGGACTAACTGAAGTGACTGGTAATTCAATTACAGAGCCAGCATCCCAAATACACAAATCAACCACACTGATTCAAGATAACAAATACAGACCTGATTTTTTTTTTCCTTTGATATCAAATAAAACAGCAGATTAGAGTTGAAATAAGACATTTCTTTGGCTTGAGTCTGTCACCTTTAGTGAACTGTATGGAACATCTCAGCACTCAAAAAAATCCCATTAGTTTCTCCGAGTCAGGTTTGAGAGCAGGTGGTGGGAGACAGTAATAACTGGAGCTGAACCACACCTTGTTGTAGAATCACAGTGAATATCTCTGTCTTTATCCCTGTAAAAATTTTTTTCACACTTCCATAAAGTGACTAGCCATTGGAAAATACTTGAGGTATCTGGACATTGAATCAGGTACATGACAGGAATGTTAAGTCTCTGTATTCATCACCCAAATTGAGACTTTGAGGGGGGAAAGGTAATCTCCCCATAAATTGAGTGATTTGAGAACCTTTCTTAAAACAATAAAAAAGAAGGAAAAAAAAAATCAAAGATTTAGGGTGGTATAATTGTTAAGCAAGGGGGTACAGCAGTGCTGCATTAGAAAGTAAAAATTGTTCCGTGGTGGTCCTATATACACATAAATAAACAAAAATAAACAATATTTCAAAAGACACCTATACCACTCTGTAAGTGCACCTAAATAAATTCAATAATTGTATTTTAAGCACAGTTATTGGTTTTAGAAGGTTCAGTAAGAATTTATTCAACATGTGGTTATTTAAAACCTGCTTGCTCTCTTTACTGTTGAGCTGGTTCACAGTATGCCTCCACTATGTTTATCTTATGACTTTATTCACTCCTTATTGCTTATCCATACAGAATTCATTACTGAAATTATTTACTAATTTAAATAAAAGCTCTTTTTTCAGCTTTAACAAAGTTACACTTAATATGCACTTACAGTCAATGCAAATTCTTTTTATGAACTCACCAAAGGAAAACATTAAGGTTTCAAGACAAAATAATAATGATGCTCTACAAACCTATATATTTTGTATAAAAACATACAGACTTCTGTCCTGTACCTTTTCAGAAACCTATCTGGCAAAAGGAATTAATCCCTTGTCCAGAGTCTTCTAATTCTAAAAGCAGATGCCACTGTAATTATGTTCTGATAAATGTAATGATCAGTTAAAAAATAATGGGACAAATCTTGCTAATTTCAGAAATACAAGTTGCAGTTAACTGTCAGATAAAAACCCCATTCACATATACATATGGATTTTGATCTACATAACTGCATTTTTTACCTTTTTGAGTATGTTTCCGGTGTTATTTTCAGTCTGACCTGACATTCCTTGGCTTGAGCTGTTGGAACATTGTTTCCAGAATATGGGCATGAGCCATCAATATACAAAATTTTTAATTCCCACACCTGGCTCACAGGCATAAGAACATGACTTAAAGAGATAAATTAGCTTACTAGTAAGTGATCTCAGATAATCTTCTTCAGAAAATGGATTGTAGAGTTTAACCAATGTCCTGCTTTTGATTTATCTGACATTCAAAACATATACATGTGAGTATACAAATATGTATGTCTATCTATATATGTATATATGTACAATTATGTTTACTGTGGGTTATGTCCTCATTTTAGTTTCCTGAAAATTAGTCCTATCAGCATGTAGGATTTTATCTTTAATTAATTTAAAATTATTATTTCCTTAAGAAAATAGTCTTTAACCATGTTTTAACATAAGATGCCTGACAAATTATACCACCTGAATATTTAAGATAATGATAATAGAATAGTCTTTACCTGCTTAATGCATTTTTCAAACTAATATGTTCCCAGGTATTATATACTTTCCTAGTAATTATCCACTGTTCAAAAGGAATTATTTATCTGTTAAATATCCCTTAATTCTCAAAAAGATTTTAATCATGAGAAGCTTGAAGAAAAGAACTAAGAAACCAGCAGTAACAGCATCACTCAGTGCAGCAGTGCTTGGCTTGTGTTATGCACATACAGGACAGTAAAGGAAGTCGTATGTACACAAGCAGTTCAGTTTATCCCCAACTATGTGCAGTCAATCACACCTATCAAAGGCAGTGTAAATTAAAACTTACACTGGCAAAAACAGAAAAAAAATTAATATGTTTTGATATATTATATATAATAAAATTACATATAGACAGATATATTGAAGAGATTGACTGATAATATTCGTTTATTTCCAAGCTTGATTGGCATATTTAAGGCTTGATTGCTAAACCACTCACAAACTACTATTAAAGATAACTCACTTTTAGATTTCCAAGAGGAAAATTTGTATTTGTACTGTGTTCAAAACTGCATGGTAAATTATTTCAGATATAATGGACAAAATTATCGCAGTAATCACATAATAAGGATTTGGAAAGTCAAGCAGGCAAGAGAAGACTGTTAGGTTTGTATGTGCCCATATTCTGGCTGTGTGAAAATGGTCTGTGAGCCAGGCACAAAGATGCACAGCAGGGACAGCACTGTCACACAATAAATACCCCAGATTTCTTCATGAAGAACTCTCGGGAGTAAAAGAATGTTTAAAGTTTGCTACAGAGATCAATTTTGAGAAGAGGAATGTTTCGAGAGAAAAAAAATCACAGGAGGCTACATTGTGGTTATATTGTATCATTTTACTGCAGAAACTCATCTGATACTGACCATTTTAATTAGAAGGAGGCACAGAACCTATTTCGCATCTGCTCACTGAGCCTGAGAAATGTCTTATAGTGAAAAGGAAATGAGAAGGACCAAGAATACAAATGAACTGAAACACAAGCAGCTAATAAATCCGTTCTCTCCTTAAAATCAGTTCTAAGAATTCTAAGAACTATGAAATACACTGAGGCTTGCTCCACAGTAATTTTAATTCAAATAAACACGTCTAATTTTTTTCCATCCTTCCCACTAAAGGGTACTTATTTTTTGCTTATTCTTTAAGCATTTTGTCAGCAATATGCTCAATGCTATTTCTTTAAGAATGAAAGCTATAGCATTATATTCCAAAATGGTTGAGGAAACCTTTGCCATGACTCTCAAGTTGCAACATGCCAGATATTCATAGGTTTTCACGGCTGCTGGTTGAAGATATAATGAAAGGATCTAAGGTTTATGCATGAATCAGCATCCCCTTGTCACAATGTCATGGTGCAGTGATCCCTGCAGAGCTGTAGGACTTGATTTAAAACAGCAAAGCTCAACGCTGGCTCTTGAGCCAGCAGGATTAAACATCCAAGACTGTACATATATTACCTCTGGGCTCAAACTACTGTACAAAAAACTTGTTATCGCTATGGCACTTTTATAGTACTCCATAGGAAGCCTCTCATTAAGTGACTCCAATATCCTTTAAATTCTAAAATATGAACACAATACAACTACCCCTGAAGTTTTCGGGTAGGCAGATTTAAGAGGAAAGGATTCCATCTTCATCACTTCCCTTCTTTCTTGTTTAGACAGAATTAAAAACTTTCAAACAATTTGGTATCACTGACAGTCAACACTCCTTCAATGAGACAAGACTCAATTACACTGTGCTGAAGGACAATGAAGTCCAGTGGTTTGGATATGTTCCAGTGGTTTGGATATACTCCACTCTGCCCTATGAATCGCCTCCATTGCTGTACCTTTGCTCCAGCTGTTAAACCAAGGAGGTTCTGGTAGAATGAACCAAGAACTCTCACACATTGCTAAGCCCAGCCCATTTCTCTTGAAAGCTACAACTGCGGTCATGGCAGTAAACACTGTGCTTAATTGTGCCATTACTCTGAAAAAACCATGCATTCATCTCTCAATCTAAACCACTAGGCTTCCTAGTGATACTGACTTAAGAAGTGTCAAACTGCAATTAGATTCCAACAGCTGCTCTCAGTGACCTGTCAACACATCTTTGCAGAGATGCAACAGTCCAACAAACTAAAGTGACTATTTTTTATGGCTGCTTTTTGTTCCTTTCTGATTTGTGTTCCTACTGATTTTGTCCCTTTCTGATTTTGTTCCTACTGATTTGTGTTCCTTTCCCAGTTTACTTCATGGTGGCCCAACCACCTTGGTCAAAATCAGTAGAATTGTGGTCCAGTTTTCTATCATGTAACACATCATGACACGATTTCTTGGTGTTGAGGTGAAACACCCACTGAAGTGCCAGTCATTACATGAGTTAAGGCTGCCTACTCACAGAGTGCCCACTCCACTTCTACACTCATTTTCTGGCCACCTTTAGGTGACTGAATAGTATCACTGCTTGGAACATTCCTCAGGTGTATATGACCATCTCCTCCTTTCTGAAATTTAGGAACCTAATTTAAAAGTAGTACCAGCAACACCGGCTCATCTAAAAACCATTTCCTCCATCAACAAAGTCTGAGCAGGCGCTGAAAATTAGTTTGAAGACTTCTACATATTTTTACAGTGGGCTTTTTGTTTGTTTTTAAAGCAGACAGAGTAGTGTGCTGCTGCCCTGAGGCTGGCAGGGGTGGAAGGGAGGCAGATCAAGCCCCAGAGGGGCAGTGCAGGGGACCCCAGGTGCTGCTGTCACCCATGGGTGCCAGGTTTAGACCAGAGGGCAGGGCTGCACCCTCCCTCTGCCACACCAGCCAGAGCTTCTGCAGCCTCAAACATGCCTGGATCAGGGGTTTGAATCAAGAGCCAAAATATTTTAGTGGCTAATTTGGGGCAGAAAAGGAATATTAATTTTATTAAGGTATAAGCTTGCCACTTCATTTCTGTGCAGGATAATCGCCTTGTTGGAGTGAAACACTTGGGTAAATACTGAAGCTTTTTCAGATTCATATTATCCTACATTTCTGTGAGCTTCTTTTGCACCTTTATTGTTTCATAGTGCTGGTTTTGGGCACAAGTTCTTTGAACACTACTCCGGAATTTTTTTTTTAAAAATCCCCCTCTCTCCCCCAGAAAAAAAAAAAACAAAAACCAAAAAACAAACAAACCCAAAGCCAAAAAACACCCCTAACAATACCAACCTGCAGAATGCTCAGTATTTCAAATGAGAACAAGCATAGAGGGGAAAAAAGGGATGGATTCTTCTTAACCATTTGTGCATGCAGTGCTCTACAATCAACTCCTAAATTCTACTTCTTGTACGCCAAATATTTGTCCTCGGAACTCCTTGTTCTCCAACCAAACCCTTCTGGGAAGGTAATTGAGAGGATACTGTACATATTTTTAGTACAAGCTTCACTAGTCAATTAAGTCCAATGCACAAGATAACTTGACTAAAACACCAGTGGTAACTGAGGTGATGATAAAACAAGCACATGTTCATGTCTTCATTTGGAGCTCTTCAAACTGCTCGAAAATGGAAGCCTTGGACAAGGCTCAGACAAAGGAAAATCCAACACATGGATGGTATCCATCTCCCTTCTGATGGAAGCCTCAAAGTCCACCACTGCACTCTACAGCCTACACAAAACATCTGAGTATTGTAAAACATCTCCACGAGAGACAAGAACAAAACTAATATATGCACACAAATGCTGGTCAAAAGCACTTGATGGTCTTGGAGAAAAATATGTAACCTTTAGTTCCTCAAAGACAAGGCAACTATGTTTGTCTCTACTGTTAGTAGGAAAAAAAATACCATGTTTTGCAAAATCTGTTTTCAGGGTTTTGTTAACTTCACCGAATTGAGGAACACAAAAAGCCCTGTCACATCTTTGCAGAACGCCATGTAAACTGCTACACTTACTCCCTCAACAGTCCAAGTAACATCATCTGCAAATACTGACCACATGCGGTTCTGCTTGATACAAATCCCCATTATCTAAGAAAGAAAGAACTATCCAAGCAGTTTGCCAAGATTAACAATTTAGCATTACTGCGGCTGATCAGATGCTCTGACCTTTTCTGCCTTCAGCTATGGATGCTACACTCATGCACGCCACTGAAAGCTCCTTGAGTTGAGCTCTTGCACCACCCATCGCAGCGCCTGTGCCAAGGCGCTTCTCTCCAGCACCACCGCACAGGGGAGCTGAATCGGGGGGGAGGAAAAAAAGATCGCCAGGGAGGGAAACTGCTCCTGCTGACAGCTAACCTACAGATTCAGAATCTTTTTTCACAGGAGGGAGGGGAAAACGCGTGTGGGGGAGCACAGCACCGGGCATGGCCCCGGGCGCGCTCCCCGCGGCTGCGGGGGGACCCGGGTTCGGCTGTGCTAACTGGGAGGGCGGCGGGGCAAAGGCGGGCACGGCTCAGCGCCCCGGGAACGCCGGCCGCGGCTCCCCGCTCCCGCTCCGAGCAGGCAGCACCGAGCGGCAGGAGGCAGGAGCGCTGCGGGACTGGCCGGCCCGCCCCGCCTTCCCCGCCGCGCTGGCCAGGCATGTGCCCCGCGCCCCGCGGCACGCGTGCGGCCAGGCCGGGCCCCGCCGGGAGAACCGCGGGGGCGGCGTGTTCCCGATGGGGCGGCGGCGGGCGGCCGGCGAGATGGAGCCGCGGCAGCACCGAGAGCGCGGTGTAAAATGGCTGATGGCCCCCGCCGCCCCTCCGCGCCCCTCCGCTGTGCCGTGCCCGCGCCGGGGGGCAGCCCCGGGGCCGCGCTGCCTTACGTAACGCGCGGGGGAACCATCTTACACCTCCTGAGGGCTGCGGGCGCACCGAGACCCCGCGCCCCCTTCGCACGGGGGCCGGGAGCTCCCACAGCTGCTCGGCGGCTCCCCCGGCACCGATCCCCTCACAGATCCCCTCACACACACACACATATACACCCGCCGCCGCACCGCCCGCTACTCACAGGCGTTGGTGACGGCGAAGCTGTTGGCCACCTCCAGGTTGTCGATGTGGGGAGTCAGCCTGAACTCCGAGGTGGAGAACTGAACCATCCCTACCCGAAAGGCGCTGTACTCCTGGTCGGCGCCCCTCGGGAACAGCCCCCCTGCAGGGAAACACACACACACACACACACGGTCAGGCCGGGGCCCGGAGCGCTCCCGGGGGCGGCGGGGCCGGGAAAGGCGAGGGGAGCCCCTGGAGCCGGGCGGGCACCGCGGCGGGACATGACGGGAATGCCCGAGTGACAGCGGCGGGGGTGAGGGGGAGAGCGGGGTCCCCCCCGATGCGGGCACCTACCGATCTGTATGCTGTTAGAATTGACCCCCCAGATCAGTCCCCACAACACAGGAGCCAGGAAGACAGAAATATGCATAATCTTTTGCATTTCCAGGAAAAGTAGAGCATCCACAAAGCCACGGAAATAGCCCTTTTTTCTTCTTCCTCCTCCTCCTTCTTCTCCTCCTTCTCCTCGGCGGAGCGCTCGTCAGTAGATTAGATCCCGTGCGCTCCGGGCGGTGGAGCGGGCGAGCCAAGGGAGGGAAGGGACGACAGGAGCCCCACGGCGGGCGGGCAGGGAGGAGCCGCTGTCCGAGGCGCTGTCCGAGGCGCTGGGGCTGCCGCGGGCGCTCCGGAGGGCGGTGCTGGCGGTGCTGGCGGCTCCGGCGCTGGCGGAGCGCGGTGCAGGTGCCGGCGGTGCCCGCTGCGCTCCCGCCGCCCGGCCCGGCCGGCCCTGCCCTGCCCTGCCCTCACACGCGCTCCTCGCACTCCGCGGGCGGGCGGCGCTCCCGGCGAGGCGGCGGCGCCTGCGCGGAACCGGCCCCGGCGGGAGCGCGCCCGCCGCGCCCCCCTGCGCGCGCCCGCCCCGCCCCGCCGCGCGCCCGCCCGCTCCAGCACCGCGGACAGCGCCCGCGCCTCTGGAAGCGCATTTCTTCCTTTGATTCGGCTGTGAATCTATTTATTTATTTATTTATTTATTTATTTATTTATCTATTCACTCATTTATCTATCTATTTATCTATTTATTTATTTATTTATTTATCGGTTTATTTATTTATTTCAACGGCGGCCGCGCTCCTGGGAGCTGATTTCCTTCTTTTATTCGTCTATGAATCTATTTATTTGTTTATTTATCTATTCACTTATTTATTAATCTATTTCTCTATTATTTATTTATTTATTCATTTATTTCTTCCTTTTATTTGGCTATGAATCTATTTATTTATTTATTTATTTAATTAATTATTCATTTATTTCAATGGCCTTCTTCCCCTGGATGGAGCCATCTCACAAATACATCTGAAAAACAATTTTTTAATTTCTCTTTTTTTTTTTTTTCTAGTTTTAGCTAAATTTATTTATTTATTTATTTATTTATTTCAATGGCCTTCTTCCCCTGGATGGAGCCACCTCACAAATACATTCTGAAAAGCAATTTTTTAATTTCTCTTTTTTTTTTTTTTATTATTGTTTTAGCTGCTGTACAACACAAGCCGTAGAAGTTAATATGCAGTAAGAGTCACAGCTATTCTGATATTTCATTTCCATGCATAATAGGGATTTTTTTTTTTCCCAAGATGGGTTCCAGCTGTATTAGCTAGACATGCTATTTACTGCAAGCTAAATTTAACATTTCTCAGTTTGGCACCAAGTCTGTTGCTGTGCACCACACACACACATGCACACACATTTTTTAGAAGAAAAGGCACTGTAGCATTCCTGTGATCATGAAAATGAATTTGCTATTAAGTAATCATTTACTAGCATATTTTTAAATTAATTTATATTTATTTAACAGTGATGAGAAGTATTCACATAAGAAAGGATATTGATCATGCAAGGAATTATCTTTCTCCTTTTTTCTTCTATTTTTATTTTTATTCTTATTTTTATTTTCATTTTTATTTTTATTTTTTTGTTTTAATTCTCCTTTCCAGGAGGAAGGTGTCAAAGCTTCAGGTATTCAGATGTCGACACAATACATATCCTGAACACATAGGAAGCTGGTAATTTGAGGCCCTTTACTCATCACTAATTCATTATGAGTTTTGTTTCATTTGAGTCATTTCACCAGGAAATCCTGTACAAGCTTTTTTCTGTACTTGTCTCATCTGTCTCTCATCCACAAAATGAGATGAGCCTGAAAAAGAGAGCAAGCTTTAACAACCTGAGCGTAAAGCCCCTATGGGCTCCTCTGGGTGGAATGGCAGAGTTGCTCCAGCCCTTCCTTGCTCTCTCCCATCCCATCCTCCTCCCCAGAACCCACATTTTGCACTGCATGGTAAAAGCTACTGTTGAATTCTGTGAAAGGGGCAGGCAGCATCACTGTGAGAACCAACAGATTGAGCTGTCAGGGGAAAGCTGTATTCAGGTAGTCCTCACTGCATCCCAGACAATGAGATGTACAGACATTTATTTTTAATAAATATTTCAGTGTAAAACAGCCAATCTTTAACAAAAGCATAGATAAATTGTATATTTTTTTTTCACTGACATCTAAAGCATCCCATAATGTATAACAAAAGAGGATAAAATGAAGCAACAATCTCAGTTTTAAGATTGTATTTTAATATGCTACAATAAAAGAAAAAAAAATCATATTTACCAATATACACATAGCTGCATAATGAACTAAAATATAAAAAGGATTTGGGTGATGTAAATCTTAAAATTGAAATAATGGTTGTTGATTTTCTAATGCATATTTTTCCATTTCAGAATTTTGAGCATGTATAGGTATACATCAGGTACAATACATGCACACGTACCTATGTGCACGTACCACTCCAATACACCAGAACACGTAGGAAAAAAAAAAGTCAAACTGTGTGTTTGAACTGTATTCTACTGTTGGTGTGGCAGGGAAAAATAAAAGATTTCAACTGATATGAGTAAGTACAAAAGGACAGCATGGGTGAGTCAATCAGCCAGGAAACAGTTCAATCAGAATTTAGTAATAGTGAAAAATGTCAATAATAATTAAAAAAAAGCCTTCTTCAGCTCTCTATTTTTTATAACAATCCTATGATAATCAAAAAGAGGCAAGTAGGCAAAGGAGAAAAAAGAAATTTATAGGTGATAGTAATTTATGACCTTGTACTAAGAATAGACATACTCATTAACACTGTGCATGAGAAAATCAGACTACATTACTGGGAATCACATTCAATACTTTTTTTCTCAAGGGAAAATAATCTTGCAAGAGGTAAGTAAGAATTGTATTCTTAAAACCAGAAGATTATATTCTTATACGAATTCTTCTGAATCCATGAAAGGAGCTCATATAAAAATGCATTAGTTCAGAATATGAACAAAGCTTCAATGGGGAGACTGTTAACAATAAGCATCCATCACTTGTTGAAAGGAACAGAGCAGTGCAATAATAATGAAAACAATGGCAGATGACAGAAGTCCAGATATCAAATAATAAGATGTCAGACCCCTGAAAAGCTGAAGTGCTTAATCTTGATTCCATAGAACTCCAAGAGAGGTTTGCTGCTTACTGCAAAGAATCATGGCTATACTTGATTTAACAATTTAATATTATCTAATGGATATTCTGAATGTAAGGTAGAAGTCAGTGAGGAAGTTAAAAGGAGCTGATATATGTGCTAATCAGAAGTAAAATTTATCAGGAATACATTTCCTCTGCAATTCATCCTGGCACATTCAATCCGGGTTGAGACAGTGGCTACAGTTCAACTAAATGTTCATATGTTTCATCAGCTGAATACGAGATGCAGAAAGAAACTTGGAAAAGACTGAAGAACTGAAATTTTTTTGCTTTGTGCCTAGAAACATTTAGCAATCACTCCATATACTTACCAAAGAATAGTTCAGGAATGGCTTGATGACATGGAGTACATGATTCAGGAAAGTAACTTAGAAAATATAAAACACTTAGAAGACGGATGGAGTCAAAAACTCAGTTGTTTGATGCTGATATTCATCACATTCAAATTAGAAATAATGTTTATCTTTTGTTTTGCTGTTTTAATAATGTGTCATTGCCCATGCAGTCATATGCTGGGCAGTGTAATGAATTCCTCAGCCTCGCAAAATGCACAGTTGAAACCAGACTCTTTTCTAAAAATCCTAGTTGGAAAACGTTAAATTCTGAGAAGGTCCTTGGCAAGAGCTCAGACTAAATGGTTATAGTAGGCTTTCTGGACTTTTATTCTATCAATCTTTGGAGTTTATATTCACAATTATTTTCTATATCTTCTTTGTTATAAAAAAATCTTAAAATGTGCAGATTTATTAGGATGCAAAAATGCTGTACCAACATATGAATCCTTTGATTCCATGGCTGATCAATAAATACATCCCTTCAATAAAGAATATTGTCCTCGGATTTTTGAAATCAGCAGAACTTTTTCAAACACCAGTAAGTGTAAAAAAAGAGGAAACACAAATGAAGGTTCCAAATCTATTCTAAAGTGTGCAGTCCCATATGTTCACTCTGGATCTCAAGAATAATTTTAAAAATAAAAGTATGTCCTGATCTTCCATGCTCATTCTGCTTCCTGTTCTGATTAGCAAACACATTCAGTTCCCATTAACAGCACACACGCCTGGGGAGCACATGTGCTGAGGAGTAGCTCAAGCTACCTTCTATTACATGATTTTGAGGATGGAAAAAGCAACATCATGATCCTTCTGGCATAGCAGATGTAAAATAATTGGTAATAATCATATAGCTTTCACTTCCTTTTGCTGTGTACTAGCTGTGACAGTGCAGTTTGTTACCATGTTAGCTGTTATGACAAATTTATAGCAATCTGGGATTTACTTTTTTTATTTGAGCTACTTGTGTTTTTTCTATTTGTAGGAAATTTTATATTTATTTTGCCAATAAAATCACTTCAGTACATGCTAAATAAACCATGTGTGTGGAAAATCTGCTATAGATTATTTCAATTTTTTCTACTGAGATTATAGCAAATTACATTATTAAGCCTCTGGAAAAACATAAAAGGAACACTTTCAGATTAGACGATGCATGCTAAATCCTTGATTCTTGTCTGGAATATCTTTCTTTTTCTTCCAGTGATATAAAAACTTCCATGGCTTTGTCTCCAGCCCAAGGGATATATTTTTTACTCCTGTCCTAATTTATCCCCTGCCTACCTGCTACTTCTTGTCTTCTTTGCTGTCTCCTTTCCTGGCTGATTTCCATCTGGTTTTCCAATGCATTGCCATCAGAATCTTCTTTTATCTACAGTTATTTTAATTTTACCCTCATATTTTACTCCCCATTCCCTCTGTGGAGCACAGCTAATTCAAATGTGTTTGACTGTTGCTTTAGACTATAATAGCCAGCCTCGATCCTCCCTCTTTTCATCTACCACCTCTTCCATCTGTTCCACAAGCAATGCCAGCCTTTACTTCAGTGTTGTCTTTTATTCTCATTATGTTCTTATTCCTTTTTTTCATGCCAGCATCTATATTTGAAGTATCAACTCTACATCCATTTTTCAGGTCAGTTCTTAATCACCGAAATTCCTCTTTAGCCTTGCACCTTTTCTGTCACCTCAGAAAAATGTATTACTCCTTATTCAGAATGAAAAGCCCTTTGGTGATGATGGAGACATCAGATCTCATATACCAGTGGACTGTTCCCTGCTGAGGTATGGTACTTGTCAAATCCCCAGTACTTGTCAAATCACCTCTCCATCTCACTTACCTGCATTCATAAACAACATGCTAAAATGTTAAAAGGCAAATATGAGCTGACAAGAATGTTATAGTCTGCTCTCTATTGATATATCTGGGGTACACTTTTAGTATTAGTCTCTAATTTCTACAAAGTTGTGACTTGGATGTTTTTTCTGTTAAAACTAGGTGTTTTTTCCCACAGGAATCCCAGAACCATATGTGCCAGTGACAGTAAAACCTCTGTACATGCTTGGTCACATATTGTTCCGTACTTAAATATATGAGTATTGTAGGAAGTTGATTGTGTCGTTGTAGAGAGTATGAAGAAGTAATGTTTTAAACAAGGACACGGGACACATACCAGCCCATGGCAAATGGACTGTGTAATGGTCATTCTCAGCATGGAGGAGACATCTTCTCGGTTTAATGTTTCATTCATACATGAAAACTATTCATAATATATATACTTACTCTGTTTACCTTAGAAACCTGGAGAAATCAGCTGACCTTTTTAAAATTTGAAGTTGTTGCAAATCCGATGAGTATCAGAGACTTGACTTCTTTTTGTACACCAACAGGTAAAATTAGTTTGTGAACACTGAATGCTCATAGAGGACGAAGTTCTCACAGTGGTTTTCCATGCTAATCAACACTATAATTTGCTTTATGATCTTGCACATGATTCAGGACACTGTTCACAAAACCTTTGCAAAGATGCTTCTCGTGGTTTGAAAGCAAAATGAGTGAGAGGCTCCAGGTCAGAAATACAATTTAATAAGAAGAAAGGTAAAAAGGTAAAAATAAAATAAAATAAATGCAGTAACACAAAGGATCACTGACAGAGTCAGAATACAACCTGAGCAGGATGGTGGAAGCAGTCCAGGTGAGGGGCTCTTCCTGAAGCAGTGATCCTGTAGAAAGGTCTGGGAGCTCTGCTCCTCTGGGAATCCAGTGGGTCAAGGCTGCTTGTCCTGTCCCAAATCCCAGATTATATCCAGGTGAGAATGCTTGGCTCCTCCCCCTGGGTGGAGCATCTCCCAATGGGATGATGAGTGTGAAGTGGGTCCTTGATGGCCCATTAAACAGAGATAACCCCTGGAGGGAGTTACCTGTGAGTCCTGGGCAAGGCGTTGATGGGCCATTAGCAGAAGAGCCCAACACTAGAGCACTGCCCCACTTGGTTTTAACAGCTCATGAAGATGGTGATAGAATAAATACTTTGTGTACATCCTACATTACAACCTAGGACACTGCTAAACTCCTTAATTCAGGGAAGACAGCTTCTTATAACATTCCACATTGCAGAACTGCATCTCTCCTTCTTGTCTGGAAGAGTTTCTGTTTGATCTTGTTCACATCCTTTGCACAAGGCTTTGAGGCCAAAAGCTTTTTGAACAAGCAGGAAAGCTGCAATGACAAAGCCAGTGCTAATCCTGCTTTTGGGCTGCGGACCAAGGCAGTCAGGGCCAAAGCAGGGGAGAGGGAAAGGGCAGTGTGTCACCTCCCTCCACCCCTTGGGGCTCGGGAGTCCTGTTCCAGGCTGCTCAGTGGAGCACACACAATTTGGCCAGCTGTCAGTGTGGGGAGATGTATGATGGAAAGAGGCTACTTCACTGCTCCCTCCACAGTAACAAAATTCACTGCAGTCACCAAGGGAGTATATGAAAGCTCCATTTTCCTTCTTCACTAGGGGTGTTTTGAACCTTACAGCAGCATCAGAAGGCAGCAGGTTCCACTTGCCCCAACACCACTGGTCACAGTGGCTCTACACCAATCTGGCAGTGCAACAGGTTTTAATGTGTCCACACATAACTGAGAATTAGGGCATCAATTCATTTATAGGCACATTGTGCTAAGCTGCTTTTTTTTTCTGCTTTTTTTTTTTTTTTAACTTTTGCTTTTAAAAGTGAAAAAGCTTCACAAAACCTTTTAAAAAGAAAAGTGTTCATGATAGGGATTTAGTGTAAAAATGGGCATGTTATTGCAGGGCATTTTATTTAGATCACTTTAATAGCTTTATAATTTTGTCAGGGCTTCTGTGATTGGTAAAATAGAGTAAAATTTAAGTTATAGTGGTAAGCATTTAAACATCTATCAGTCAAATGGTCCCTATTATGTTTTCCATTAAAAAAAATCAATCACAGAAAAAGCATCAAGCAAATGTTAAAATAATTTATTTTATGACAGAAATAGGTAAAAGACAAATTGTTTCAGAAATTATACTTTGAAGTACAAGCACTTAGCAACATTAAAAATAAATTAAGTTGGAGAAATAGATAGAATTGCATGAGACAAGATAATAATTTCTTTCTTCAGGAAATATCCAAAAGGTAGAAAGCTTTTGTTTTGTTCTATTACCCATTGCAGACGTTTTATTCTACACTTTAATATCCACATCAGAAATAGGATGTAAGATTAAAAAGATTTCTGTGATTTAAAACATCAGCTCTCCTATCCTTATCATTATGATTTTTCCACAGCAGAAATTTCTTTTGGGTTCACCATTTACCTGTTTGACACCCATAGTTTTTATTTTAACTTTTTTTTTGCATCAATAAACAGCTTGCTCAAGTTAGCATGGGAATATACAGAGTTGTGCTCAACAGAAGTTTATTTTTAGTTCTGAAAATCCACTTCAGGTGTTCAGTCCCAGAACTAGTTCACAGCACAGATATTTTTGCTTTCACCTTTTCATTTGCATATCTTCCCAGAGATTAGTTGTGATAGTGTGGTGTTAATGGCAAACTTTTACAATAGGGAAAAAAAACCCCAAACCAGAAATGTAAGAGAAAAACAAACAATTTTTATGAGGCACTTATTTTTATACTTTGGACTAGAAATACATCTAATTCTTAGTAAATATGCAAAAATAAAATTCTTCTAACTCCACAATTGTTTTTAATATAGGGTTTAATAGATGAGCTTATAGTAGAAAAGTTTCTGCTTATAGAATTTGGGGCATTAAAGACAACCTGAACAATGCTTGCTTGCCTTTACCTAAACTTCACTGGTGTTGCATTTTTATTTTATACATTTTAACTGCTAGTCATTATTGTGGTCTGTGGAGTTGCCATTTAACCTGAGACTGACCTAGCTCCTTGCTAATTGCACTGCCCTTAATCAGACATATGCATGGAGGTGATGTGCACACCTGGCTGGGTTCTGAACAATTCTAAATTTCTGGCTTCCTTTCACTACAGGGACACATACACAGCACAATGAATGAAGGAATGCACGCAGGGCTCCAAAAGAAAGAGATGAGCAGGTGAGGTCTCAAGGGCAGTTCAAAAATAACAACAAGACAACAATAAGAACCTAACCTTGAACCTGGAAATGTCCCTGTCATAAGTCTAAACAAGCTACAAAGGAAAACGGGCAGAGAGATAATTTATGCCACAGCTAGGAATATGTGGGGCAAGGACAGGGATACTTCCTCTCTGCCAAATCCTGGCTGTACCTGACCTGTCAGTACCAGCTGAAGCTACTGTGAAAATAGCATTAATGCCTTGCTGTTAAATTAAGCAGATCTGATGTGATCTAATGAATTCACTTTCTATAACTAAAACTATAAAAATGCCTTTCCTGATAGCATCTGACGTAAATAAGAGCACAGAAAGGCATTTTCTGCAGGAGAGCCCTCACCAACATTTGCCTTTATTCTGCTGGGCTCCCTGTGGTTTTAGTGGCACTAACAAAATAGGACCTTAATTTTAGAGGTTGGTCAGCTGTAGCAAATAAACGTCAAAGGCAATGAAATGAGCTTACACAAAACACACAAGGCCTTTAGAAAAAGCTAGGGAAACATAAAGAGATCAGAAACTTCTCTCCTCAAATGTGTACCCAGAATCATCCAGTTCTTACTGATGTTTTCATACTAGAATGGTAGCAATAGTTCAGATTTTCTTCACAGCAAGAAGCATTCAGTTATTTGAGGCAGTTAAGAAAAATAGCAGATCACACCAGCACTCCAAGTACTACTGCTGAACAAGATAGCAGATTGCAATATTGCTTCTCTGCTTGCTTCTTACAGCACTGCACATAAAATCTGTAGAAAAAAATGTTATGCTTCAGAATGGAATTTTCTCCATTCATCATCTGATTATTTTATAATTTTATTAATTATAGCTCATCTCAATTCAGTGCCTCATTAGGTGAACAGACAATTTGGTGTTATTGACAAATGATTGTGTGATACATATGAATAATCAATTACAGTAATACTCCATGAAATGACAGTGAAGTTAAATGGATTGCAAATACCACCCTTCATGGGCTCCCGCAATCATTTCCTTTTGAATGTCAATCATGAAAGACAACTCAGCAGTAAGCACTCCATGGGTCACACAGAAGTGTGGCACGCACTTGTGTATGAACCAGTCCCCAGGCCATTCTATCTGCACTGGTTTTGGATTACATTCTTTAAATGACAAATAACATTGCCTGACAGGAGCTTCCCACCTCAAGGATCTAGCAAACAAACCCCCAGAAACATATCCACATTTTACTGTATCCCTTTTATTAATTCATTTGCTAGTAATTCACTTAATATACCTATCAATTAATATTGATCTTTACTAGCACTGGTGAGGTAACGAAATACTTGATAATAACTAATCACACTTTTTCATTAAAGGAAATTACTTACTGTACATTTTATGTGACAACACTTGCTTCAAATTTGTAGCTGAAGGAGCTACTCCAGTATGTGACTTCAGTGTCCAGTAAAATCCTGGAAAATATTATTTTGGGAAGTATTGAAAAACATCTGTAGGAAAAGGCAGTAATTGGTCACAGCCAGAATGGCTTCATGATGGCGAAGTCTTGCTTGTGAGGAAGGTGATGATCACCTAGGTGATGAAGGGAAGATAGCTGATGTAATCTTTTGGACTTCAACAAAGGTTTTCATACTGTCTCTCATAGGATTCTTCTGGACAAAACGTCCAGCATTTAGCTGGATGAAGACATCGTGTGATGGGCGAGCAACTGGCTCACACGTCAGGCACAAAGAGTTGCAGTGAATGAGGTGACATTAGGCAGGCAACCTGTCACTACTGGGATTCTGCAGGGGTCCACCCTAAGCTCAGTTCTCTTGAACATAGTAATTAACAATTAACTTGGACACAGGACTTGAAGAAATAGTAAGTCAGTTTGTTGAGGACACTAAACTGAGGAGGAAGCCATATGAGGAGTGGGTGAGGTCACTTGGTCTGTTCAGCCTGGAGGACACTGAGGGCAGACCTCCTTACTGTTACAACTTTCAAGGGACAGAGGAGGGGCAGGCACTGATCTTTCTGGTGATCAGTGGAAGGACCCAAGGGAACAGCCTGAAGCTGAGTCAGGGGACATTAAGGTTGGATACCAAGAAAAGTTTCTTTTCTCAGAGGGTGGTTGGGCACTGGAACAGGCTCCCCAGGGAAGTGGTCACAGCACCAAGACTGACAGAGTTCAAGAAGGGTTTGGTCAATGCTCTCAGGGCACATGGTGTGATTCTTGGAGTGTCCTGTGTAGGGCTCAGAGTTGACTCAATGATCTTTATGGGTCCCTTCCAATGCAGAATATTGTATGATTCTACCATGATTTATAACCCATGGCCCACATAGCTCACTCTGAGCCATGGCAGGGGATGATTTATTCTACAGGGAACTGGAAAAAAAAATACGCTTTGATATGGATGCATTTTGCAAATTCTTGCCAAACAAAATAATATTAATAATGGAAGGGGAAAATACAGGTAATTTATTAAATCCTGACACACCATTTTCAAGAAGGCTTAGTCCTAGGAATGCCATTATATTAAATATAGATATTGAAGCTTATGCATATTAAATTATAAATGGATAAATATATAATTTTAAAAGCTACAACTTCTTCCTTTGTTTCTCTGCAAAGTCTTCTAGGGAATTTGGATCCAAGTAAGGAACTATGAGGTTATTTTAAGGATCTTTTTTAGATATCAGAAAGAAGTAATATTAAAGGAAAGAATGCATGCATGCATGCATGCAGTGGATTCTCCTCTGACAATAAATCAGAAAGAACTACAGTGGAAAGCCAATGCATATGAGGGGGAAGATCAGGCACTTGAAATCAGTCAGATCACTTCCAGAAATGTTAAGACTAGGAGAAGATAAATAGACATATCACTATTTTATGTCACTGAATCTATGATTAATAGTGACTGAAATATTTTTTATTACTACTTGTGTGCATTACAGTAGTGCCTTAAGGCATTGTACAACACATAGCAAGATAACATTTTTTACCCCAGTCACATCCTATCTAAAAAAAAGACCCTTGGCACAACAGAAAATCACCTTATTTTCCTCTGTCACTTGATGCAGATGAATGTAAGAAAATAGAGGAAATAATCTGCCAAATTTGCAGTGGAGACCTGGGGAAGTGACACTTGCCTCTGCCTACTGGGTATTGTGCTCAGCTACTGAGGGTCACTTACGTGCCAGGTTCAGACGGGCTGCTCACAGAGCCCTGAGTACTCAGCCAACAGCAGTCCTCCTACTGCTTGCTCAGAGAAGAAATCATTCCACTGATTGAATTCTTGCAGCAGGAACTGGCAGAAAGACCATAATAAAGGAGAGCGTGATGGCTGTGTGCAGATGTGAGGTCAAAAAAGACAAGACTACCTGGTCTATTTCATAAAGGTTTGGTTTTTATTTTCATCTGATAAATGAATGCTATTGAAAGATTAAATGCTGTCCTATCTTTTAAACTGGAATCTCCTTTCAGACAAAATAATTTATTCCAATTGTCAAAGCTCATCAGACTCTCAGTGTGAGTCTTGCATAAATGGGTTTATTCCTGGCTGTTTCATTTGCACACTCCATGAAATTTTTTCCACCTATTTAATTTCATCAAAACTTTCTTCATAGACACTAGCAAACTTCCTGCAAAAGCACTATAATATAAAATACACTATCTCTTCCTTATGTTCCTCTGGGAAAAAATAGGGTAAACTACAATATATTTTAATAATTTATATGCTTGGAAAAATATATATTTTAAAATGCTTTTCCTGAAATAGGAAGAATATGGAGGAATATGACAAATAAAGCAATAAAGCCATGCTTATGGGTAATAGATAGTAAAGCACTGCCAGCTTGGATATGTACTTGCTGTTTAAAATCTTCCGTGGGAAAATTTGTAACATTCAGTATTCTACAGTAGCAGTGTAAAACCTTCCCATGAATTTGCAGTGCCTAGGAATATTATTATGGCACCAGCATTGTTGTTTTTCTCAAGAAAATGCTTCTCTGTTGCAAGAAAACTCATCAAGTGTTAAATGTGATGAACACTATCGCAATGGCACAGGACTTGGGAAACCTGACTGTGTTTTCCCCTGGCTGGTTTGGTTTGAATGCAGCTTTGAACACAGGGCAGGTCCTATGCAGGGAGGGTCTTGTCCTTGTCCAGTCTTCTATGGGGCAGCCAAAAATACTTCAGCTGAGCACACCCTCCAAAATCTCCTTGGCTTAAAGACTATAGCGAGATAAGAGCTGTTAAGTCCAGAGAAAACAAACAAGGCCACTGTGATCCTCTCCTGCCATCATGCACATTTGGTTTTATTAATGTAAGAATTATGTGTTTAAGAAGCTTTACCTTTGGGAAACAACTAGAAAATACGAGGAATTACTAAATAAAGCCTAAATTTTAATTCCACAAAATAGATGATATCTCATGGTGGATGCTATATATCATTTGAATTTACTTGAAAAAAGATTGTTTCTGTTATAGTCTGGTCCTGAAGCACATCCAGAAGGCAAATGGGAGCAGGGCTGCCTCAGAAGCTGACACAATCAGACAAATATTTTTAAAAGCCTACAAAGATTTTTCACCCTTGAGTAGGCTGAGGCTAAACAGGATTTGTCAGAAGCAGGAGCAGGTATCAAGATAGGCTTTGTCAAAAGCAGAAGCTGATGCTGGAAGTGGTACTGGTCAGAACCATTACTCTTTACAGTCAGTTCCTGTCAGTACAATGCCTTTGAAATAGCCAGTCTCCAAATAAATGTTTTCCAGTGAGCTGGCCTTTGAGAGAAAAAGAAACAAACAAATTAATCTGGAAGAATGAGCTGCCTGAGACACTGATAAATCTGCTATGACAATGTAAGGCTTATTAAACACTAAACATTATTTCCCTAGCCTCTGGGTCAAATGCAAGTTTTAAGGTTAATAGAGGAAATCAACATTTTATGTTGTCACATGGACTACTTTTGTTTTTGTATTCTGCTTTTCATAGGAAATTCATAAACTCAACTCAAAAATATACTGCATGTAGTGAAATTTTATCCTAATATCAGAATATTTTGAGTTATAGGGACTGAAATGGCATAACACACATAATGTCAAAATTAAACAAGTAGGTCCCAGGTCTTCTCATATATTACCATTAGTGTGTTCTTGAACATCAGCAGTGGCTTGCCTTCATGAACTCTGATAGAGTCACACACACGATCTTTGCTCTGACTGCACAGAGATGAGAGGTAGGATATCTAAAGCATATTGCCAAGGAAATAACTCAGGCTAGATAAAAAGAGTGCTTTGCAGAACAGAAAAGCTAAACAGTACTATTGATTATCGTGATGTATGTTACAGAAGAAGAAGGTGGAAGCAGAGGGGCTGCCTACACACAGACTTTCCTCTCCAAAGCAGCCATAGAGTTTTTTCTTGCAGATTATGCTGCTAGAGGTTTCCCCTGAGCTGAAAGGTTTTTGCAGGGGGCAATGGTACAACAGTTTGACCTGCTATACTCAGTAGGGTTCCTTGGCCCAAAAACCTCTTGAGTTTGCTTCTTCAAATAAAAGAATGACTCCCACTGTGAATATTCATAGAAAGAAACAGACTGACACAGATATATATGAAAAACCCCACACTTCCCACTGCCACAAGCCTGAAGAACTCATCAGGTGGAAAACATTTATACAATATCTTATCCTTTATACTCCACAATCCTCATATTTCTTTCTGTCAAAGCACATTATGTGGCCTCAGTAACTGCCTGATGGGACAAAAATCCTTAGTAACAAGATGTTACTCCACGCTCCCTTATTGGTTGGTCTCCGTCACAGTAAACCATATTTTCACGCAGTAAAATGAAAGGCCATTAATTTTCTTGTACTAAAAGATACGTGCTTAATGTACCTTCTGCCTCTGTGGGATAGGTAATGGTGCCAGGCAGCTTTGGATTTATCTCAATACTCAGAAGATGAGTTGACTAAAAATCTTGAAGGCCCTTCAAATACCTCCCCTGCTAGGAGGGAGTCAGTGGATACTGGTCACCAGAACCTAGCAGGCACTGACCTGTTGAGAAATCCCATGCTGAAAAGCAATCAGTGCCCCTTAAAATTAGGGTTGACCTGCATGGACAACCAGGAAACCAAAAAGACTTTTACAGTCTCATTCTTATTAGGCTCACTACTTTTTTCAGTCTTATTATTCATTCAAAAGATTGTGATCTAATATTCACTGTTAGAGGTAAGGACCTTAAACAGAATGGCTCATAAGTAGGACAGTCTTATGGCCTAGACTCAGGAGGAAACCTTGTTCATGCTCAGGTGGGCGAATCTAACTCATTCATTTACATGTGCACTGGTGGCATTTCTTTGTCACTGCCACCGAACGCTCCTGTCAGTACACAAAATTAAAAGTGTCAGAAATCCTGTAGGTGATCAAGAGCAGCGGGGAGAATATTTTCTGGTGCCATCTCTCCCATCAGCTGGAGGAAGGATCTCTCTGTGCTAGCACACAGTGCGTCACCCAGCACACACCTACAGCTCACAGGCACGGGCTGACAAACACCCACACGAGCTAACTTTAAACAGCAGCCAAGGCAGCACAAAGCTTTGGGAGGGTGAACTCCAAGGATATTTTTTCCTGCCCTAGCCAGCAGGTAGGCTTCCCAGGCACAGCTCACTGTCACCATGGTGATGGTTTCCAGCCCTCCCCAAAACAGTCAGTTTAAGGCTAATTTGGATAAGTCTGCACTAGCTGCAGACATTTTAGTGACTGCAGCGGAGATACAATCGTAGCAATGAAGGGCTTTCAGAAGGATTTCAAAATATCCAAGTAATCTTTATATTAAAAGTCTGCTGGCACCATTTCCACTGATGGAAGAAGGACAGGTGCAGGGGGAGTACAGGGGTGGGCAACTTTCTTGAGGAAAAGCAAAATGCAGGGGAGTGCTGCAAGCAGCCCAGATTGCTTGTGACTGATTTAATACAATGGCACAGACAAAACCACAATGATGAGGAATTTGTGTCCTCAAATTTTTCTTTATATTCCACTGTTTACATAGGTGTAGAGCTTAATATGAAAAGAACCAATTTCCTTATCTTTTGGGCAGCACAGATGAGCTTAATTTTCCTGGTTTTTTATTAATTCCTTATAGTAATATAAAAACAAGGTAACTCATTTATATACAAAGCAAATTAAAAGACACAAATTAAACAGTTGACACAAACTATTATTCAATTTATCTGCATCTGAATTTCTTTCCACATTACCTTCTCCAGTCCTGGAATTAGTACATGAAAGCATCAAGTAACAGCGTCCTCTCATTCCCTTATCTGCTACACACCTCCTTTGTACTCATTGCAGCACTACGATATCTCAATAGCATGAAAAATCACTTGACACTGCATTTATTCAGGCTGCACTCCCTTGGAAATAAATAATTCAACACTGGCTATCCTATAAACACCCCCATCGCAATCCCCCAGTAACCACAAGGATAAGCTGCTTTAATTGAAGCAGAGAACGTGGTCTGTATTATAACTGTATTATAATGTCTCTTAAGAGGTTCCCTTAACAACTGTAACTGACTGCTTAAGTAAGGTGTTGTCTCTCTTCAGAGTAAAATATTTTTAAATAAAGATTACTTGTAAGTGCATTTCCTTTCAGAGATTATACAGCCAGATCAATCACTGTGGCCATGCCCATTGACACTAACCCAGAAGGCAGTGTTGCTGCTTTCTCTTTAATGGGTAATAGCGCACCAAAGACACCTTCCTTTACCCTGTTAACAGGTCCAAATTAATCTTAAGGCTTTGAAGAATGAAAGCTGCTTGGCAGTGTTTCCAAGGGGTCAATCTTCTCTACACTGGACTTACAAAAATAAACCCTCTTCCTCAAAAGACCGATTGCTTGCATACCCCATCTCAACTAGAATTAAGTGAAGAAAAGAGGAGGTGCCATTACACTCTGAAGAGCTGCTCCTAAAACTGAGTGTCAAACATGAGCTGTGTACTACAGGGAATTAATCCATAGCAGCTGATACACTTTTCAAATTACATCCTTACTTATTGCCTACCTTCAATTTGTAGATGCAGTTGAGAAATTAATTAAATAATCTCCATGGAAATTCCTGATGCAGTGTTTGAATGTGTTCTAAAATCCTGAAAAAAATGTAGAAAGAGATCTAAAGGATGATGATACTATAAAAGAACTGGATTAGGTACTTGAATACTACCCCTCAATGATTAAGAACCAAGAAAATACCAAGGTTTATCTTAAGGCTAGAACAAAAATTTGTAACTCTCCTACCAGTTAAAAGAAGAACGTGAGGTAAATGTCAGCTGAAACACAGATGGGCTCTCCCACAAAACCAGATTTTGCTGTTATGTGGTTTGTTTAGACATCATGACTAGTTAATGGAGTTACTAAGTTGCACTTCATGAACCTTACCTTTGCTACTACTTGAATGTCTTCATTTCTATACTCTCAAATTTTAACTGCATGGAAAATTGCTACAGCTGTACATTGATTTTGTGCCCATTTATTTTTAATGTAGTAATTTTTTTTCATATTATAATTAACAATTAGGTTCCTATTGTGCCTATGCAGTTTTATATTTGGACCTTATTTGGGAAATCAGTCAACAGGCTGAATTTTACAACTAGAGGGTGCTGGTGGACCATAATGTGAGATGGTATGCAAAACTCTTGATGACCTTCAGTAGAAAGAAGAAAAATAAAAGAAATCAATTATTACTGCTCAGTAGGACACGCTAATATATTTCAAGGTAATACAAAAACTGCAATATTATCTAGTGGAAGTAAAAAGAAAATTAATACTTTATAGCTGATGCTTGGTTTAATTTTAAATTTAGTTTCAAATTTGCTGTTAAACTTCGCTTCTGTCCTTAGTTTTTTGCTGTAATGAATAAAAAACCCTTATCTGAACAATATGCATTCCTTTTGCTTCCCTTTGTGTGAGTCGGAAAGCAAATACAGTGTATTATTGATTAAGTGCTTTATGATAAAACACAAAAGCTGTCAAGTAAGCAGGAAAGCAAGAAGGAACAAAGATTAATTTAACAATAAAATCTATAATTGAGATTTTACAGATAGAATGTGGACATTAATTACAGATAAATCATTTAGTAAGAGTTATAACAAGAAAATTATCTTCCAAAATTCATATAATTTCCAACACAAGGTAATTATTTTTTTGCCTTCCAGTACTGTAAGAAAAAATACAAGTATGAGAATAAATAATGTCTATAAATATACCATTCTGTATGTATAAAAGTTCTCCCTCCCATCCTTCCTCTCTTCTAATTAATCCTTATTGCTTCTTAAAATCTCTTACAATTTTGCAATTACCTTCAACTAACAGAAATATTAAAACTTTGAACTAGTCCTTAAATATACCATTTCCCTCAGCCCCCATTCAATACAGCTCAATAACATCTGGGATTTCTCATCCATTTCCTTGGATCAGAAAGAAATCCGAAGGACAAACTGTGGCCATTTGGTAGAGTGGCTGCCTGAAACCTCCATGAGACAGTGGCCAGGAATCTGGTGGAGCACATTAGACCAGACTGTCAAGAGCAGATCTCTTCCACCCAAACATGAGTCTTGCAGCCAGCCTGTTAATCACAAAGTGGCAATGATTTGAAAAAGCTCTGGGCGTGAAGGTTCACCAGATGTCCAGTGAAGCCAGTGTGGCATGCCATTGCTCTTCTTACATTCCCACTTTTGACCTTTTAGTTGTGCAGGATGGCTGTATGTGGACAATATTCTCTTTGTGGGCAACTCCCAAGTGATCCAACAGTCCATTGTGGCCTGCATTACCTCAACACATCCTGGACGTGCCAGAAATGTAGCACAACAAGTGGGATTGTTTCTTTCCACACTATGGAAGGCTTCATGTATTTAAACCAGTCCTTTCCTAGCCTATGAGGGGCCAACAGTCCAGATTTCCTTTCATGAACTGCAAAGTTAGTGAGAGGTGTTTTATTTTCATATTGTATCTAGTTGTGGTGCCCCATCCCTACCAGCAGAGATATGTATGGCACATTCTCATGGGCTGAGGCCAAGTCCCTGTTCTCAGGAAACATGCTCTACTCACATGCCCACCTCATGCAGCTTTCTTGTGGCCACATTTCTTCTCATGACTCACCCTTATGAAGGGATGCACGCTGGCATCCATGGAAACCACAGCTCCTGCCCTAAGCACACCAAGGAGCTCATGCTAAGGCAGTCTCCATGCCACAGAGTTTCCTCTGGAAAACGGAAAACTATCTCCTATCAGAACTATTTCATCCATAGGACTTTATTCTCCAAAACGTAGGAGCCAGATCAATGAGCTGGTGAGGGCAGCCATAAATTAACACATAGGCACACCAGGGCTCATGAGAGCCTCAGCCCCTTACACCTTAGGACTCATTTTCACTCCTACTGGTGGCTACATGCTGGCTAGCACACAAACAGAAAAGGTATAATTATTGGTAAAAATGGGATTTCATCTTGACAACTGGTTTGTTTAAAATTAAAGCTTTCAAGGGGATAAACAAAACAAATCAAGTAAGTATCCAATGCAACAAAAAAAATGTTGTAACTTACATACTGCAGGCTTGCCAGATGCTATAGAAGCTGAGCCAGAGGACAAAGTAATGTAAAAATGTATAAAAAACCTGATACTGAGCTGCATCTTGTGATGCCTCTCCAAAACTCCTGATACCTTTAGTCTAGAAAGTGGCCCATTTGTTTTTATGTACTGTATCTAGATTGTGCCTAAAGAAACAGCAGTTGAAATTTGCCCCAATGTCTTATTGCCAGCATATTCTAACACACTTAACTGTGCCTGCTTCATGGACACAGTTGTTGGGGTTTTTTTCCTAAATGAACTGATTTTACGAAATTAGTAGTTCTCTGATCTTTATTTTTCCACCTAGACAAGATCTGCTTACTTGATGCTGCCTTCACTTACAAAGTCTATATAATAATAATTACACCTTAGCTTTTTCTTCAACAGTGCCAGCTGAAATTATACAAGAACAAGATGTTTGGTGGGTGTTTCTTTTTCCTCTGGAAGTTCAGCAGAAAAGCTGTTAAATACTACATATACTAGAATACTGATTTTAATAATACTCAACGTGCACATCAGTTTCATTGTCAGAAACACTTTAAATTTCTGTATGTTACTAATAACTGAAGAGCGTTATTCAGCTTTATAATATAGTAGGCATCGTCCTTCATATATATTCCTAAAGCAGGATGTATGCTGTACATTTATATACAAAGTTGGTCAGAGCACAGACATTGCAGTGTCATGCTTTCATTCAAATTTCAGACGCCATATGTTCAGTACAATCGCACGGCATCAAGATGCAACATATTGCTTTGCAAATGCAAATAATTTCACACAGTGGCCTTCATGACTGGGAAGGGATAATGAAATGGGTTATATTTTACACATATGAAAAAATAAATAAAAAATTTATCATAAATATATGGACCAGTATATGACGTTGAAGAACAAGAAGCAAAAAGGAAACAGTGCTCTTGCATAAAGATCAATTCTTTTTGCTGCTGATGGAATGACAGGCTTGGGAGGAGGAGGCTTCTTGTTGTTCTTGGCTTGAGATTTCCCGAGCCCATTGTTGACTTCAATGGGCTTCCCATAACAGTCATAATTTGATAATTCAAAATCCCTTGGCAAGCTTCCAACGATGCTGAAATCATTGGATCTCAGATCAGATTTCGAAGTGCAAACTTTTTTGCATCTGGTCTCACCAACCTATGAAATAAAGAGTGAGGGGAATCATGATCGACTCACCACAACTCATTAGCAAACTTCATGCAGCTGCTAAAGAACACTGCAAACAAACATATAGGAAATTACTTGTTGATAGGGATACATTACATCAGACTAATTTGTGGAATAGTTATGTTATAAAGTACTTAAGGATGATCAGTCAATCATATCAACTAATCCAAACATTCATAATTTTGTAATTTTTCATGCACAAGGTGCCTCATGCTCTGCAATCTGCTATAGTTAGACTCCTTCATTTTAAAATTATAGAAGGGGAGAGAACACTTTTGTGAGGAGTATTTTTAGATATTGCTTCTGTACTGATGAACCTGCAAGCCTGATACTATTCAATAACTTGCATTTTTCTGAGCTCCAAAACCCATAATCAGAACTGACCCTAAAATTCAATGTTTGATGCAATTAATTCAGGTTGTTCTGGTTCCAAAGAGTTATCAGGTTAGAATCCTATACCTCATCCTAGTGTGACCAACTTGCATGGTAAGAAGCATTTTTTTGTACCTGTGGAGCTTAGTGCCTCTCTAAAGACAGGTAATACAGATGTAACACTGTTCTCAGCACTGCAGAAATGTTTAACTGGAAAATCTAAATCCAACAACAGAATTCCTATGTTTCCTATAGCTCCTTTAATGCTCTTGGGGGTCAAGCAGTACTTTTTTTCTGTGAGGACAAAAGGTTTTTCCAAAATCTTCCTTTACTTGAATTTTATAAAGTTTTTATTTCAGATTCAACAATCTACAATCAACATATTCAACAATCTCTAGGAGAACCAACTCCACACTGTTCAGGGAGCTTGAAGTGATTTAGAGACCACTTGCAAGGCACTGTGCTTTGTGACTTCAGTAAACCTCTCCCAAACTTTCACTTCAATTGGACTACTCAGGAAAGCAGAGAAAAAAAAAAAAAAAAAAAAAAAAAAAAAAAAAAAAAAGAATAAATAAGAATTCAGTCTATGAATTTGTTCACATATATAACCTGAGTGTTAGTTAAAAAAATGCTAGTTCACTATACCCATATGCAACTAACATTGTTTCATTAAGGTTTCCCGGAGCCATTGGTCCACTAAAACTCAGTTATTCCAAAAGCTGCCCATCCCTTCTCCCCATTAGCCTGTCCCTCCTCCACAAGACCCTCAGGTATTTTACCCTCAGCTCTCTCCACCACTGTTTTTCTGCATGTTTTCGCTGATAGTTTGGGATATTTGCATGGTCATATTTTGTAACTACTAAAACAATAATAATAGTGTAATAAAACACAGTACCACGTTTATTGATGAATGAAAAACATTCTGTAGAATATTATTAGCATCTCTATGACAGTGACAACTTTTCCTGCATGGAAGAAACTGAGGCCATCAGGAAGAGACTTAAACTTTGAGTGGGGCTTTTACTCCCGTTATTGACAAAGCTGATTCTAGTGCAAGGTGGAAGAGTAGCATGGCACTATTCCTTCTGAAAAAAGTGGAAACACCTTCCCAAATTTGCCAGGGTTCTATTTCTTATGAAATCAGTACATTTTGAAACCAATGCATTAAATGGAGGAGCAGGTTTGTCCTAGTTCCAGTCAGGAGAGGGATAACTTTTGCAGTAGCCAGGAGGAGGCACGGCCAGGGCACAGAAGTTATTCTGTATTGTCTCCTGTCATTGCAAGGACTGGGATTCTCTTCTGGTCGACAAAACATGCAGAGGGAGCCATCCAGTATTATCTATTGTCAGAGGCTTTTTCTGTATGAATCATTTATTTTCTTACACCTTTTGTTATTCATATTATTGCTGTTAACTGCTCATTTTCTTGTCTCATTGCCATTTTCAGTAAATTTTTATCTCAATCCATGATCTTTACCTTTTGTGTCTCCACTTGGAGCAAGGAGGTGGAGCAGTGTGTGGTTTTAGTGGGAGTACTAAATTGGAGAATACAATTCCTAAACCACCACAAAATCGAAATTCTAGGTTATAAAAAAGAAAAACAAGGTAGGTGTGCCCTGATGGTACGACAAAACTATACATACAAATTTCTTGCAACTGTCTCCCAGTCCTCAAAGACCTGGCAGCCTAGGACATGTTCATTACTGGAGCAGCAGGGGCAAACTGTCTAGTAAGGTGGTGACTAGGACACAGATAAACATGGTTATATGACCCTGGGTGACAGGATGCTATTGTTCACCAATCTGAGACATTCCTTCTAATCAAATCACACCCAGTGACAAAGGTAATAAAGATATAAGGCAGATCCTTGTGCAATGAAAAGCGAACTTGCAGGACTGGGGTGCATGTTAACTGAAGAGTCATTGGAATATTAGATTTTTTCCATGGTCAAATTTAGCAAGATTTAGTAAGGCTACTACAAGAAATAGAATCCTGTATGAAATTATAGGCCTCCTTTTGGATTTGCAAACTTGTAGTCCATTCCTCATACTACCAGCAATATCTTGTAAAATTCAGTGACACTAATTGTAGCCTAAGTTCTCTCATTTGTGGCACAGAATACTCCTGATCCAACTGCAGTATCTAGAGTGCTCCCCTAAAGGCTGTTACAAGTCGGTTCTCATTTCCATTCAGGACTGAGAATGGATTCTAGGTCACCTCTGCCTTATAAGCAGAGAACTGTTCACAGCATGTTCACACAGAGCTCTGCTTAGTTCAGTGTCAGCTGGAGTACTGATTTATCAGGGTGACACAATTTTCCTTGTATGAGCAACCTGGCCCAAATTTTTCTTTAATAAGCATATGTTACTTTTGAAAATAATTTCATCTATTTCCTTGGCTTTACAAATCTGACATTCTTCTATTTACTACACTCAGCTGCTGCCTAAACATATTTTTAAAATTTTTCTCATATAGCTCTTCAACTCTTCAATGATTCTATTATTTTAATCTAAATCACTCCAGTTGACCTACAGCTTTCCCTAAACAATGTGAGGTAATATAAAATATATATGATTATTATGATTATCTGCTTTTTATTTATTTTATCTTGCTTTGTGCTAGAAGCTTAACAATAATCATAAAAATGCCTCTGCTTCTCCTCACTTCCCATATTTACTGTAGAAAAAACTTATCAAAGGCTACAGTAACCTCTTCTGTACAAAAAAAAAAAAAAATCTTAGCACTTGATTTTAGAGTACTACACTGAAGATGTGTAAAGAAAAGCAAAATGTTAAATTTTATATCTTTTTTACTTTATCCTGACACAGAAAATATTTGATATCATTTGCCTTATCCTTCCCCAGTATCATGAGCTGTGGGCCAGACTCAACCACAGGATGCTTCCACCAGATTTATGGCTTTTCCCCAGCAGGGGATGGGGAGCAGCTGTTTGGGAAGGCAAGGCTTCTGGGATAGTGTAGGGACACCCTGCATTCCCGAGCGAGCTGGGCAGCCACTCCTTGTCCCTCTGGCATGGATTTAGGGGGACCAAGGAGAGCACAACTCTTGGGGCTTGGCCCTAAATGCAGAACTAGTTCCCTGTTTTTTTCAGGGACTACTTTGTCTAGGTTTGTTAGGATGCACAGAACTCTTGTCGGAAGTACCTAAAAATGCCTCCTAGAATCCATAAGGCCCCTTGTGATGATCCTTTCTCACCTTTTAAAAAAATCAGGCTGACTGGTGCTCACTGCCAAGCTCAGCATCTGCTGCTGCTCCAGAGCTGGAGCACATGGGCCTCTGCAAAATACCTTTGGTCGCAGAATCAGGGGAATAATGGGACAAGAAAATGGGGAAAGAGATGAAAGAATAAGTGCTGCCTATGCATGCAGGCTGGCACGGAGGAGCAACTAACTCCCCAACTCTGCCTCTGCTGCTTCTGGTGCTCCTTCTCACTTTCCACATTTACTGCCCAAACTAGTTACACTAGATTTTCCTTTAAAAATATCCAGGATGGAGAATTTTTTCCATGACCTTGTTCCTCAGAAACATATGTACTTTATTTCTAATCTGAATATATTTGGCTTCATTATTCAGACATGAGGCATGACTATAGTTAGTCTGATTAATTTCTGGTACACAGAGTTGGTAACAAATCTAATCTCAATTTTGCATAATTCAGATGATGTAACCAGGCTGATATACAAAGCCAAGAAAAATGTTCTCAGAGTGTTTCTTACTTTTGCATCATTGCCTCTGTCAACTTAATTGACAATACTTAAAAAAGTTTTATTCCATTTGATTAAATCAAAAAACACAGAGATCAAATTTAATTTCACTGACCCCTTTATTAGCTAACATGGGGCTGAATTATGAGTAATATTAAAGATAATTAATACTTACAAACAATAATTATTAGTCAGCACCCTGTAAGCTATGCAAAATTTCTCACTGATTGATGTCAGGCTTATAATTATTCATGTTATGCCACTTAGCTTTTAAAAGTACTGGCACGAAGTTAGCTTCTTGCTGTATTTTGAAACCTTCCCAGATTTAAAGGATTTCTTAAAAAGTCAGCATTAATGCTCAACAGCACTCACAGACCAGCTCTGCAAAAAAAAAAAAAAATCTAGATGCAACTTAAGCTGAAATCTTGATTGTAAAATATCTAACTTTAATTGTTACTGTTTAATATTCTCATCAGCTACTGTGAATGAGAGCTATTTCAGCCACAGATTGATTATATCTGGCTTTTCCCCAGACACAGAGTAGAATATTTGTTCAACGCTTTTCCCTTTTCAGTTAATTCTTGATACTTACAGCACCTCTACCTAGTATAGTACCATTATTCTTCTTACAAGGTTTTGTATCTTTGCTGTATATGCAAAGTAACTTCCTGTTGCCCTCAGTTATGCTAAGGATATATCTCTTTTCTTACTTACACAATTATTTTATTAAGTTCAGCTTATATTAATTGCAATCACCTCCCATTTGCCAGTAAGAAGAGAAATGAGTGAAGCTGATCTGCCATGCAGATCTGTCCCCAGTGCTTCCAGTTCTCTAAGGGGCTTCCATACAAGACCAAGGAGGAGTTTTTTAACAAGCTCTGTTATTCCTCTCTCTTGCACTAGTTTTGTGCTCTTCTCTTGTCATAATGACAGATGTAGATCATCAATAAGGTAATGACTGTTTAGCATTAATCTGTATATACACTGAGTATATTTTCTGGAGCAGCTCAGCAGGAATATGCTACAACATTCCAAATATTCCTTGCAATGTACAGGACAAAAACTATTAATCCATAAATTATCACACTATTATGGCACAACTGAGGTTGGCAGGGACCTCTGGAGATCATCTAGTCCAACCCCCTGCTCAAAGCAGACTGCTCAGGGCCTTTTTACAGTCATGTTTTGAATTATTTCCAAGGATGAATATGGGAGTCACTGGAGCAGAAAGTACCTACTGTGTACCTGAAATGCTGTCAGGAGGTATTAAAACAGGCTGCAGCCTGTGGTTTTGTGGACAAGGTAAAATGTAAGCTGGGTTTTTGGTGGTTCTACAATAAAAAAATTGAGTCTGGAGTGCCACTTGAGGGGAAAAAACCTGGGAAGACTAGGTCACCATAGGTCACCACCAGTGGCCAAGTACATTATAATTCAGTAGAGGTGAACATAATCCATCTCAGGGTTCAGAGCCTAGATGTGGCTCTGATAAGATAAAGCAAGCAATAGCACCACTTCTTTTTAAAAATAACTGGCATTAGAGCTATTACCACCACTTGCATAGTGCTATTCATCATCTGCCAGAACCATTCTTTTAGCAAATGTTCTCTCCAGTCGTTAGCACATTATCTGTGGGGGACAGCTTCTATAAATGGGCTTGATGAAAATGTGACTTTTCAAATTGAGGGGTGTTTTTATAGTTAACAGTGCAATCTCTCACTATAATCACGTCAGCAATGAAAGCAAAAAAAAAAAAAATTATTCATCTTAAAAACATTTCCCTTTTTGCTTGTTTTTCTCACTGTATGATGTTTCATTGCTAGGAAACACATGCAAACTCCTGCTGAGGATTCCCAATAAAAAGCCAGTGCAAGCAGTTATCACCAGATTGCATAATTTTCTCCTCTGCTTAGAACAGCATCTACTTGCAGCCGCTATGAGCTCAGGGAGCCAAGCTGTATTTTCCCATGGCTTTTTGCCTGTAAGTGCATAGCCACTGCTTCTCCTAGAAAAACACATCAGAAGTGCTTATTTTCTCTACTTTCCCCCACAGATTCAGGGTGATCTTGACAGACAGACCACTTGACTTTAATCAGACAGTCATATTGATAAACCTCTGAGTTTAAAATGGCACTGACATTTCAAGGGATTTTGTTGGAGGGAGCATGACTCATAAAGTTTGGACTTGAGGGGTTGGTGTATGCTAGCAACATGCAGCTTTTACATCATCCAGTTCTCAGGATCTCGTGAAGTAGCTATATGTGTATGGAAGCCTTTCTCCATCTTTGAGTAATTGGAAAATTATGAGCACTCTTTTCACCCTGCCATTTTCACTGACACTGTTGGTGATTATTGGTCATGATCACTGACTATTGACACAGCAACAAAAAAGCTTTTTGCTGAAAGTTTTCAGTGGACCCTTGCAGGTTCTGTTACGGGGTCTCCTAGCCTGCAATTATGAATTACATTAAGCTTTTAATATTTAGGATACACTGAAAAGCTTATCCCTTTACTCCATAAAAATGGAACAATGGCTGCTTGTATTTTTAGGGATTATCATGAAGTTTTGTTAAGGTTGTTTTTTACTAAAATCAAATACGCCAAGTCTCCAAACCAGATGCCATTTTAACTTTCACAAATGGAGCAAGCACATGAAAACAAGTTTTTCCATGAAAACTGGAACCATGGATGCCTGATGACCTCATTTGCTTCCCTCTGATCCTCCTCCCACCAAGGATCTCAACCCAGCAATTCCCCTGTACCTTACATGCAACACTGCAAAAGCAGCAAGTGCACAATTTGCTGCCCAGGGAACACAAATTGCTACAGCATCAGGCTCAGGGGCATTTAAAAGTGAAATAAAGTAACTTCTCTTTTTAAATTTGATTCACTGCTAATAACTCACAGATATGTATCAGCATCATTCAGTTAATGTTTCATAATATAAGAGCTTAATTTAGACAGAAGAAACACTTACAAATGGAATTATTCATGCTCTCTGTTTTTCCCCACTTGGAGTTTTCTGCTTCCATGTCTTTTCTCCTGGCTTTACCTTCAAGTCCCATCTGGTCTATCCACTGTTTCAAGCCTAGCTATGCTGACATTTCCAGCTACACCCTCAGTCACTTTTGCCTGAGTATCACCTTCTATGTGGAAAAATAACATCCTTAAACATTTCTATAGGACGTATACTTTTTTCAGGGGCGCAGTTATAAGTCATCCTTTTCTCCTAAAGTGAAAAGTCATCATTTTCTGCAAAAGTTTCACTGGGCCACCTAAGTCTTTCCAGACATTTAGCAAAGTATTTGCTCTTGCCTCCCACACAATCCTACATGTCCCTGATGAGAAACAGCTCCTGAAGTTCTGGGACAGCACTCTGGCCTCTTTTTGTTTCATATTCTTTATGCCTTTCAACATACAGTTTTTTTCCATTACCTCCTTCTTTAATGTTTCTCTCCCTCACATATTTTCCATATGACAAATGCATTCCCTACTTGATCATTACTAGGTCTGTATAGGAGCAATACAAATTTTGTGGGGCAGGCCTATTTTTGGATTAGAAGTCAGAGCTACCATTTACACCTGTTCTGATTTAGGACTTTAGTACAGGCTTTTCCAGGGCCAAGAACTTTCAAAGTACTCCTACACAGTAGCAGGTTCAGAGAGGGCAGATTTATAGCTTTCAAATATATAAAATCTAGCATCACTGTCCTACCACATCCTGATGTCAAATGATTCACTGGTCTGGGACCTTCTTGTATCTCAGCCTGGTCATCATCCCAGAAACTACCGGCCCAGGATCCATTTCCTCTGGTAGCTTGCTTCAAAGAAGGTGGATTAATTCAAGCTGGATCATTAGCCATGACCACTCAGCCACATTACCAACTTTTACAGAAAGAAATACCTATTTCCACTGTGTCTTGGCAAACAATTTTTTGTATATCACTGTATAAAGATCATCAGAAGCTACTGGAATGTTAAAGATCTCTCATTAACAAACTTCTCAGGGGGAAGACCCTGAAAAGTGCAGGTCAAACATGAGAAGCTGAGGCTGACATTTCAAGATCATGGAGGGAAGATGCTCCAAGAGGAGGGTAGACTGAATTCTGAATTTTAAAAATCTTCAGTCTACTGCTAGACACCATTCATGGTGAACATTGCTGAACTTCTTTGGATCGTTCTTTCCCTTCTAAGTCTTAAAACACACTGTATACCAGTGCCTTCTTAAAAAAAATTAAAAGATGAGAGCACAATATAGATGATAATAGATAATTTTGTTTTCCACATGACAATGTCCTGTACCTTAGAGAGTATGCATACCAAGGAGAATCAGAGGGGCTTTATTTTGCATTTTTTTATTTAATTGCAATTAATTGCTATTTAGTAATTGATTTTGTTCACACTGCTGAAAAACTGTAATTTTTTGTTAAACTTGTAATTGATAAAGCTGAACACTTAACACTTTTTAAGTACTGAAATTAGGAAAAATATATTATATGCTGCTCTCCTAGATTTTTGCTACTATTTTGTCAGAAGAAACAGCTGAATTTGGGACCTGCAGATTGCTGAACACAAAATTTACACATTCAGTTCAGGGAAAGCAAAACCACAGCAGAGGCATTTTTTTCTACTCAGTTCTCATGTTGCCTGGGCTTGGGGAATTACTCATGACACAAGTCAAAGCAGTCATGGGGTTACTCTAAGCTGAGACTAGTTGCCTACCAAGACATTTCCCGAAGGTTCTTCTACCAGATGAGAATTATGGTAGCAAAGTGCACTGTTTTGCAATACTTACAGCTCTTCTGGACTAGGGGAAATTAGTTATGGGGCAATCCCAGCTTGATACTAAGAGAGGATTTCAGATATTCTTGGATAAACTACTCCTTCTTTAAAGAAACATTGAAGTCATAGTGTGCCAATATTACCACTTGGATCTAGCCTAATAGCTTTCTTTTATACAACAGAATCGCTGAGTCATTGAAAAGGACAAGCCAAATTCATATATTAAACATGTTGTCTAATAACGTATTTTCTTCTGCACAGTAAATGTCAAGTAAATATCACTTAGGACTGAAGGCAGTTGGACTGGGATGTCTGATAACTCTTGGAGCACAAACAGGGACTTCTAAAATATCACGAATTCAACAACATGATGGAAAACTTTGGCCTGAGTGAAGACGTACACGTCATCTTCAACCATATAGTGAAATCTGACTGATTTACACATAAACTCCATCTGGCAACACAAGAAATGCAGGAAGTGTTTGATACAAACAGACTGGTCTTTTGTCTAAAAATGCCACAACTTCTGGATTCTTGGCTTCATAGGCATGCAATGTAGTGCAGCTGTGGCCATCCCAGGGAAAGCAATAAGTTGGATGTTATTTGAGTATGCTCCCAGCAAATACTGTCTGAGAGTCCTGTCCTCTGAGTAGTTACAGTTTGACAGCTGCTATTTATTATGAGAAAAACTATAAAGTTGCTTGTTACTTTATTTACCTGAAGCAGCAACCTTAAGCAACCAAATATTAAAAGACAAATTTTTCACTTAGAACTTCTGACCCCAAATCACTAGGGACCAATTGGTCAGATTGCTAGCCATTAATTTCCAGCATGTTTTTAATGTCTTGGCCTTTTCCAAGATTAAGCACTATTCAAAATTATTACAAGCAGCATATTCCTGGAATTAGCTTAATAGAGAAGAATGCTGATTTTGCATACAAAGCTTTGCAGCTCCTACCTGTAAAGTGCTGATGTGAACAGGAGTCCCTGTGCCATTTACAGTGTTCTTCTTGGCAGCATTTCCACCCTTCCCTTCAGCTTGTTCTGCCTTGGCAATCTTTGCTTTTTCGGCTTCAATTCTCTTTGGATTGTTTAGCATTACCTGAACCACAGCATATTCCACCAGGGATGCAAACCCAAAGAGAAGGCAAACAATTAGCCAGACATCTAAGGCCTTCACATAAGACACTTTGGGAAGTTCAGCAGCAAGAGTGGTACATTCAGATGCCAAGCTGAGCACTGAGAAAATACCTACAAAAAGAGAAAACCATTTATTGAATAAGAAAATTTCCCTTCAAGGACACTGGCTGTGCTCTTCCTCTGAAACAGACAATAGTGAATAATGTTTTGCAACAGTGAATGGGACTTCACAATGTGATCAGTGCAGCAGGTGTACAAAGTGCACATGCCTTCAGCTAATGAACAAGTTAAACACTTATGTAGGATAGCGCAGTTAATGATGAATTATTAATAATTATTATATTCATTTTATAAACAGAGAAGCAAATCAGTGAGGCTAAACTGGTTGTTACGGTTTCCCTGTCCCATCATACATCACACAGTTGGGAAATGGGCTTTCCAAAGACTTATTGTACAATGTGCATCTAATTCTGGGAAGGTGGAAGAGAAATATTTAACCAAAAGACTCCAAGTCCTTTAAATTAGACTAACATTGTCCCAGAAGCCTAAACTAAATAGCAGGAGCAATTCTCTGAATGAACTGTTCAAAGTGTGATATTCAGACCTTAGATGAAAGGGAAGTTTTTGCTGAAGAGCAAAGCTGTACGAGCAAATCAAAAAGCCTTTGTTCCCAATTCACTGAGAAGATGAAAACGTGGAGGTGACTGAGGGTCTACAATCATTCCCTATTTGAGCTTCCAGGATCTAGAGGAAGCTTTATAGAAAAAGGGCATTTCATGAAGCCCTTATCATGAAAAAAGCCCACATGTGAAAAGGTCACACTCATCATGGATTTCACCAAGCATTTCCCCTAATAAAGCTTCCAAATGTCACCATCAACACAGGATTCATATCACAAGAGACAAAATACAAGCTTGACCCCAAAGAAAGATTTCTCACAGGCTCCTGTGAAAATAGTAGCATGAACAGCTACATTTGGAAAAAGCTAACTTTAGAAATGTCTGTCATGTGGGGAAAACTTAGTTCAATGTCCAAGTTCAGAATGTCCCATTTTGGTTTTATGAATGCGAATGATAAAAATCTTTATTTATAACTGAGAACTTAATGAAATAGAATTGATGTCTATAAAAAATGTTGGCCATTCAGTTAGTCTTTACTATGTTTCTTATACTCCATAATTTTCTTTTTCATTCATAGACAGATGATGTCCTTCAGATCCATTTTAAGTAACTAAGGATGTGAAAATGTAAATTAAAATGAAACTATCTGTATTGGCCTATGAAAATATTCATTTCTACTTGATCACAAACAACACATTATTTAGATACTGTTCCCACTTGGACTTCAATAAGATTGATATGATACTTTATTTAGCATTAATCTCAAATGGACAATTCACTAGCTCTTAGAACACTGAAGCATAAAGAAACATTTACACTCATGCAATTTTATACCATAAAATTTTATGATGTTTAATTTAGGAATGAGTAGTATCAATGTATCACTGCAAAGCTGGATTTTTTTGTCCATAGGGATAATAAAGAAGGACCAGACGTGTTATCTCAGAACAGAATGATACAGCAAATACTGAATTGAATCCTCAGTGTACACTCTGGCTTACTTGCCATCAACTGTATCTGAAGCATTCACATGCAAACATCCACATATCGATAAAAAGTGAGTATAGAATGCTTCTCTTTAAAAAAAGAAATATATATATATATTTTCACTTACCAACACCTGCAGATTGGGGATGAACACTAATTATGGATCTCAATGAATTGCTTTATCAAGTAAAAAAAAAAGGCCATACTGCCTCTTAATATGTGTGCTCTAGGACACATTTGCCTGGATCCAGCACACTGTTCATTCTCTAACAGTGTACTGTACCAAGTACCATGCATGGCTACCCTTGACTGCTGAAAGGCAGCCTCTATCCTTCTCAATAATCAAATTAGCCAAAAACATGGACTGGCTCAATGTCTTGGATATAGAATTTTTTTCCTAATGGAAAGAAAACAAAAAACCCACTTTAAAGTATTTACTATCTTAATATGTGATAATTATCATGCTTGGTGCTAAAAATATTTGTAAGCCCGCATTTTAGACCTTAAAATACTATACCTTACCTTAATCTTGGATTGAATTCTACAGAACTAACTTATAAATTCTCGCTGAAAAGTTTTTGTGGAGCTTTTATTAACATGTTCAGTAGAGCAACTGAGGTCATGGTGACCAGCAGATAATTAATTTCCTTTTGCATGGATTCCTACAATGAAAGGCACACTCTCAGAGTCTAAAATACTTCTAAGTTTTCAAGGTAACAATAAAGTGAGACAGAAGCACAGAAATATTTTATTCAGCAACCATTTGCTGCCTGATGTACATTGGCATAGTCTCGAGCTGTAAGCTGCACTTCTGGCAGTGGGTGCTTACCTATCACAAGCCAAAGCTTAAGGTTCAAATCTATGTGAGGAGCACAAAACTGAAGTAGCTTCTCATCTAATCAGATCTGTAACTAGCCACTGGTACACTTTCTTGGGGCTAGACATCATTTACTTGACACACAAATGTTAATCTTTTTATATTTCAAGGTCAAGGATCTCAAGGATGTCACTAGAAGAATTAGTTTGTTGCTCTCCTGAAACTGGAGAAAGATAAATCTTACCCCAGTGACAGTGTTAGTAACTGTCATACTAAATACTGAGGAGGTGTCAGATTTAGAGGTTTTTTGCTTTTCTAGGATTAAGGAAAAGTCACATAGACAGGCTGATGGCTGGTATCTTTGAAAATTCATTATTTCAGAAATGCTAATACATTCAAGAAGCCAATAAATGCTTACAATGAATGAAACAAATAAACAACAAATAAGAATGCATGTTTAGCTACAAAAACATCCATGCTATTTAAATCTGTGTTAAGAATCTTAAAAATCTAATATATCTTTAATAAGCCCATCTGGTTCACTACTTGAAGCATGGGATTATAAGATTGGTTTTGATTCTAGTTTTCCAGTTCCTTTTTCATTCTTTTTAGCTTAATGCATGTTATATTTTCCCCACCCTTTTTGTCTTCAAACGTTCTCTTAAAGCTTGCATTATGTAATCCAACCTTTTACTTTTCAAGGTAAAAGATTATATTTATTACTTGCCATGAAACTAATACAGATTGAGACTCCTTCCAAAGGTTAAAAGGAAAAAAAAAAAAAAAAAAGGCTTCACAGGAGTCATATCCTGTGGGTGCATGGAGGTTCCAGTGTGGGTAAGAGATTTCTGAGCAAGACAGGCAGCTGGAGGGATTCTGCAACTGCACCACTGGGGCATTGGTAACAGGTGCACTAAACCTCCTGGGACATGGCAAAGAATTGGAAAGTATGGACTTGGATAAGAAAATCCAAGCAAGAAACTTGCTAGGGAAAATGCAGACCTTGGGAGGCCAAAATATGGGAAATGGAATCCAAACAGGAGAAGTGCCAGGATGCAAGAGCCTGGCTCTGCACACCACTGAGCTCTTGGGGTCGGCAAGTTGTGCCATGCCAGAGCTGTAGTGCTGTGTACAACCCAATTAGTTAGGATAATATTGTTACTATTAAGTCTGCATCCTGTTATTTCATAATAAATGAAGGGCCTGCCTACTGTGTTGTGCTGAGCATGACTGTACGAGCTGGAAGTACTGTCATGAAGTGAGTCTCTAATGAAATAAAGCCTGTCAGGTAACAGGAATGCTAGTTTTTTTTTCCAAATATAGTTTCTATTATCTTCAGAAAGACTTCTCCAATAGGTAGCTATTTAGAGCCTTACTTATGGTCCTGCTTTTTTACTGATGATTCAAATGTTGAAATTCCTGTAAACTGCATATTGCCAGAGTTTGCAGCATCACTGGTGCATTGCTGGATCAGATTTGTCCAGGCTGAGAGGAATGAAGGCAGTGTGCTTGTCACCCAAATGCTGGAACTACTATCAAGTGAAGTCTTAATGCCAAGGTGGAGTTTACAGGACTTGGAATGAGCAGATTTCAGTGAAAATGATGAGCACATAATGGAAGTGAAGTTGCTTTCAGGGTCCAGTGCCACGTAGCCAAAGCAACTGAGAATGGCTCAATGGTGTTACAGTGGATTGTGACAGTACGTGAAAACGCAGGTTACCCAGTGGGACTCTTGCAGCACTTGCATCAGGATTGATCCAAAATGACAGCCAGGATAGAACAACAATTAGCAGTGTAGGAGCATAAACACCCATCATGTAAAATCCGACTTGTCTTCTTAAAGTGAAGATTACTTCTACACAAGTGTAATAACCTTTAAAGAAATAAAGGCATTAATGTTTAATGTGCTTTGCAGGTGAACTTCTGATCCATATCTCACGGGTCTTTTTCTGCTTAAGAGCAAAAGTTCAATGCTTTGATTTTCCTTATAAAGGTAAAGAGTTTAATTTGAAAAAAAATTCAAAACACAGACCTACTTAAGCACCAAGTGTGGTTAGGCTGTGGTACTCTGTGCTCTGTAAGGAATCCTTCCACTTTTCAAAGCAGCAGGAGGCTGAAGTGACTCCCAGCTTGATGCTGGCTTCAAGATGCAGTCCAGCTAAAACCAATGGAGTCTAGCAGTCCTACTGGCTTAAGCTCATCTGAAAATCCTACTTAGCATTAATTTGTGGAAAAGATGAATTAAGAAATATTAATCTAGCAGGTTTAGAATGGAAAGAGGTGCTCTAAATGTGATTCTAACCAGAGATTTCCTCAGTGCTGAAAGCTGGTACAAACTACTTCTAAAATTGCTACAGATATTTTAAAAAAGACTCTAGAAAAGCTATGAATTTTTAAAACAAGGAATAATGTATTGAATCTTTTAAAATGAAGATTTAAAGCATACAAACTTCAGAAGATGTTTAAGATGAATTCAACACAAAACAAAGTTGTGAAAAAAAAGTTGTGGGTTTTTTTTTCCCGAAAAAACCTGAAAACTTCAAAAACTAGTCTATCACAAGAAAAAGGCATTCCTATGTTATATTACAACAACTTCAAAATTCGAATCAGAGTGTATTTATCAATCCAGTTGGTGAGAAACTTATTTAGAAGATAGAATATGTCAAAAAGTTCTCTATTTACCTTCCATATTGTATCAGTTAAGTGCTGTACAATGACACATCATGGTAAAAGGGCTGTTTGGGCATATGAACACCGTAACAACAAAACTATAAAACACTGATGACAAACACCCTTGTGTAGAAAACACTATACTGTATTTTATAGTTCATTCTATCATCTTCAGTAATCAGTTGGCTGAAAAATTTTCCCTCTATACTTTATGAATGGATTCCAGACATTTTCAGGTTTTGTTTTCAAATGAGGGATGACCTTCAAAATCATTATTTGTTTGTGTTATGTAGGAAATGCATGCTGCATGCCTTCATTTGAATAATATTTCATCAGACAGAGTATAGTATCTATTGCCCTCACTATTCAGCTCAAAAGGACCTATTTGATCTGTCATAAAATTGATGAATAACAGTAAATTTGCAAATATAAATATTCAGTATATTGCTACAAAAGCAGCCCAGATATGCTGACCCTGTTTCAACTTAGGTGGGTATGATCAGTTGACAGAAACTGGCAGTAAAGATGAAGGTGTTTTGCAATTGTCAGGGAACTCCTACATAAGCCATAATTTTGAAAATCTGCTCCTTGACGCAAAACATCTCTTGATTATCTGACAAAATTATTTAGCTCTATGTGTGAAATCTGTCTTTTAAAAATACCTTCAGCATAAAATTTTCAAGTAAATAAAAAATGGACCATTGAAAACAGCCTTTAAAAGTACTTAAGAGTACTAAATATTCGACTCACATACTGAAATATTAATTCTGGTTTTGGTTATGAGACTAAATGGAGATTCTTAACAGAATGGATTTGCAATAAAAGAATTGTAAAAACTTTTCAAAATAGTTCTCTCATGTTCTTTCTTTAATGTTCAAAACACACACAGAGAGAATGTGAATATTTTACTGAACATTCTGCACCATGTCAGTTGTGGTCATAGGTTGTGAAACTTGAGAGAACAACACCCATTTTCTTTGTGTAAAATTCTTAAATATTTTTCTTTACAGTTCCAAAAAATATCTGAAATATCTAAAGATTTTTTACTTTCAGATTTAGGGCACATCTCAAAATAATCACAATAGAATATAAGTTTTAAACTTTTCCCATTTGTATGAACTTCATTTGGGAAATACAAGATTCATTCCTTTTGTTTTTCACTACTTTATGGACTACTTTTTTCAGTAATTTCATTTTTCTAACTGCTAAGCAAAGTTTTATCATACCCTGAATACAATCCCTGCTAGCTGCTGGATATGCTTTCAAAAAATTGGAATTTTCCTGAAGAGAGTTAATATCTTGCTATTTACAAACTATAAGTCATCTGAGAGTCTGAATTATGTTCTTAGGCGAAGATCTCACTCACTTTGTAGTTAAAAACAAAAGCCCACTTTTATTTTCATTATCTTTTCAAATTAAATTCTTAACTCTGACATCTGCTAAGGTCCCTTGAGATCTCTCCAGGCTTGGAATCTACCTCAGGAGCAACTGCAAGTAACAGACCCTCCACTTCAGCTGAATAGGCAACAAGAAACTTGCAGGGTCCTCAGAAGCTGCAGCACGACAGACTTCCCAAGTGAATTTTAATGGAAGATTTATTCCCATGATATAAAAGCACTGACTAAAATACAGCTTGTTCTTGTAGAAAGTCTTGTGGTTGTCACAGCATGAGTAGTTTGGATATCCTCATAGGCAGGAATCAATCAAGGTGGAAATGGTAAAACATTAAAAGCCAGAGTACAGAAACCATTGGAAAAACTTGTGCCCACATTAGAAAAATAGTCATAGGAGTAAATAAATAGAGGGCAGAGGACTGCAAGCAACTTTCAAAAATGATGGAATTTCCAAAACATTTAGAGAAAGGAAGAACCTGCAGGGTGAAACATTTGGAATTATACTCTAGTACTATCCACTTATGAAAAAAAGGTCTCATCAGAAAATCAAAATTTGCCCACATTGCTGCAAACGGCATGATTCTTTCAGAGAAGTTTGTCATTTACAAGCATTAACAGGTATTAGCACCATAGAAATAAAATGGTAGTAAGATCACGATATATGTAAGCAAAGCCAAGACAAACATTTAATCTCTTCTTCAACTTGGATATTTCTATATTTGAACTAGTTTGTAATGTTTACATATTAAACTTACTATTATATGAACCACTTGTTAGTTAAAAGCAATCACTTTTATCCCAGGAAATGTAAGGCATGGACTGGAGTATTAACCATTAACTATAAACAGTAATTGAAGGAAGTTTAGAGTTTTTTACCAAGGAAATAACTTATATTGCCTACCTGTGCCTTTGTAATACTTGGTACAGTTACCATATTCAATATCCTCCTTTTTGATATCAAACTGAGGCAGAGCAATTTTTTCCAGCTGTACAGGATCTCCAGACTGCCAGATAAACCGTAAGTCATCAGTTGTGTAACCAACTACAAGAACAAAATAATAATAATAATTATTTAAAGAACCACCTCAATCACAGTAAACACTGCAATAATACCTAGCACATATGTATTGTATATCTTTCAGTCTTTTTCTTTATTTCCTGTTCAAATAAATAAATACAAAAATTAAATAATCCACAGCTGCATTTTTCTGTAGACCCAAGTTAGGACTTAGTGGGTGAAACACTACATTATTATGAACAATATTAGGATGACTAAGAGGTATTTGTTACAGTGTGTACTTTTCAAACAAAGAAAGCAAAGCTGTATTTTCCGCAGCTTTCAAGCCTCCATATTCATTCATACTCTACTTCAGCAAAATATGAAAAAGCTGAATTTTAAACAGCACTTATGAGTCTGAGTAACTTCAAAAGAATTTAACAACTCAATTACCATGATGAATCTTGGTGTTTGTGTAAAACAACCACACTGCTTATTTGCTCAGACTAAAAGCCCTGATTCATGAAAGCATTGCCATTCAGGAAATAGTTGACCAGGAATTAGAGCAGATGTGCAGTCCTACAGAAATTAGCTCAATGCCTTCATGACCTACTGAATACAGACAGACCTCAGCAAACCTCTGAGTTCCCAAATCATAATATATACACCATCACCGAGGGAGAGGCTGTGCAAGTTAGACTCACAATATTCAAGAATAAAGCAATATTGATTAAATATGCATAATCAGAATCATGATTTTATATGCCCTTTTTTTGCTACCTTCTGTTCATTAAAGATTAACTTAATTCAAACAGAGATAATGTGTGTTAGATGGAAACAGAGATGAGGAAACATAAAAAAGATGGAATTGGAATGCATCATTTTGCAGTTCAAAGCCTGAGAAAAATATTTAAAGAGCCATTTTTTTTCCGGAGGCATTAGATAATTGTTTTTAATTTTTGAAAAACAGCTGTGATAAAAAAGTGAAACTGTTCATAAATGATGTCTCTACAATTCACAATAATTTAATAAAAATCACAATGTTTCAAAGCTCTATAATATGCTATTAAAAAACATTTGTTTTAATATTTCATTCATAAAATCATTTTCACCCTGTTCCAACACACAGCATATCACAAAACTGCCAAGATTCTTTATGATAGCAATTACTAGAGAGTGAAAATTGTGGATCATAGCTGTGAATATGAGAATATCTTAGTAACAACTGATGGCCTTTTTTGATTTCAAAGTTTAGCAAGTACAAACAAAATATCGGTTTGAAAATAACCTAGGAAAAAAACTGTCAATGGCTAACAGGGAAAGAACTGGAAGGATAGATAAGAAGTCACTTTCTTACTTCTGATAACTGAGTTAAAAGTTAGGAGAAAGTGTAGTACAGTCTTTCCAAAGAAGCAAATTCACTAAATTTGAGTATATAATTTTAGCATGAGTAGTTTATAATGAGTAGTCTATCTTTGCATGACTATACCTTTCAACACTTGTTAAGCAAGTGGACTTTCTGGACTGAAAAAACTTGAGCTTCCATTAGTATTACTAACTAATTCCAGTTTAACCTCAAACTGATTTGGGTTTTCCGTTAGTTTAATTCAGCTAATGTACATACATAGCCTTAATTGGACATACTAAAATTCTAAAGATAAATGCTGAAGAAAAATAAATAAAACAATAAAAATCTAAATTGTACAACTCTATTATTATTATTATTATTATTATTGTTAGCCTTGGCCCCACTGTGATACTCTGCTCAGCTTTGTTTAACCTTACTTTTTCTTCACTTGTGACTTGCTTTCCCTAAGCAGACCTGCTGGAATAAGAGCTGAATGAGTTTTTACGTTACACCAGGAGCAGACTAGAACAAATCACCTTCCTTCTCTCTGCTTCATGCTCATCCTTATTCAGGAAAACAGAATTACAATCAAAGTGGGATCACCAAGGATCAATGTTGGAAAAAGCTGTAGTTGAGTAGACAGACACCTGTGTACTTGGGGCAGGGGAAGGAAGATGGATTTCAGAAACATTTTGTCTGCAACTTCCAGCATGGCATGAAGCCCTTCAGAGATGTGACCTGTCTGCCCTGCTGGAAGATTAAATCACCTGGAGACCAGGAATAGATGCCTGACTACATCTGCAACACATCCTGAAACCACTTTCAAAAGGTTTATGATCTCACTGCTTTGGCATCAAATACTTTTCCTTTGGTACTTTATCAAAGGAGTTCCAAAGAATACCAAGGCATCATCAATGCATGGGGATAAATTGGGCCCCAACAACCTACAAAGCAGCACAGGTTGTGGAAGTTAAAACTACCCAGCAAAACAATTCTTTTTTCCAAATGATATGTTTCCATTTATCTCAGTTTATTGTAAATGCTTTTATAAAAGGGCTCAGTTATCATTCTAGTTGATAGCAAAAGCTAAAATCAGGAGTGCACAGTGCCATAACGGTAAGAAGCATCTTTGATAGGGAAATATACATTGGTAGGAACCAGAGAGTATCAATTTCATGATTCATTATAAATATTGAGATGAAGGAAACAATAATTTTTGTTTGATTCTCATGCATGCCTAGAAGAGAACTAGTTTTATGGACAGTGTGATTTACATACAGCTTTCCAATTGCATCTTGCAGCGCTGTGTATCCATAGGAAACAAGGTCAAGTCCAAAGGGCATGACAGCGTAATAGACAATCTGAAAATACAGAAATGGTATTTTAAAACAGTATGAGCTGTCAGTAGCTGTCATCTACTCATGGCAGTAGATGGCTATGAGAAAGAAAAAATCACAGATATATGATTTTCATCTTCTAAAAGAGCAGAAATAAAGTTTAGAAGTTATAATTAGCAGTTTGTAATGGAGGTATCTCTAGCATAAAATAAGGCATTTAAATTTTATAGAAGGTTTTAAACACAGGAGGTCACAAATTAGAGAACTACTAATACAAGAAAAAATATGCATAGGTCACATAATAACCAAACCAAACGTCCATACAGAACAGAGTCCTGTCTCCAGTATTGGCCACTGACAGACTTTTAAAGAAGAATATAACACTTCAGCAATCTGGAAATGTTATTTTGCCAGATATCCAGCAGCATCCCTAAGTTGCACCTCAAGGGCTTCTCAAATCAGAAGTATTTCAGTATTTAAGGGATGTGAATAGATTTTTTGTCTCCAAGAAGTTTTTTTTGCTTTCAGCTGCTTTCTGGAATCCTGGTTTCAGCTGGGACAGGTACTTTTTTTCCTAGTAGCTGACACAGTGCTGTGTTCTGGATTCAGTATGAGTATAACGTGGATTGTACACTGATGTTTCTGGTTGTTTCTGAGTAGTCCTTACCCTAAATCAAGGACTTATCAGTTTCCCATACTCTGCCAGTGAGCAGGTACACAAGGAGATGGGAGGCAGGATGGAAGGGATGGGCATCTCTCAGCAGGTTGTGAGCAATTCTATTTTGCATCACTCATTTCTCTTGGTTTTATGTCTCTCTCTCCCATCACTTTTATTACAATTAGTATTAATACTTTTATTTTGTTTTACTTTGCTGCAGTTTTTAAGTGGTTCTCAACCCACAACTTCTGTGGGCTTTATTTTCCTGCTTCTCCTCCCTGTCCCACTGAGGCCAGGAGGAGGTGAGCAAATGGTGCTTAGTTGCCAGCTGGGGTTAAACCCCAACACCACATAAACATTAACATGTACAGCATCTTGCAGCAAAGAGCGCCATAGCTAAGATGCACACATTCTAATCACACTTTTTTATCTCTCCTCAGTCTGTCTCATAGTTCTTTCACTGTAAAAGAAGGCAAAAAACCAATGTCCATCCATTCTCTCTGTGCCATTTGTGATTTCAAGACCTCTACGGCACCACTTCAATTATTTTGCTTTTTCCAGTGTGAAAAGTTCAGCCTTGCTCACCTGTTCCACACCTTTGACTATCCCTGCCTTCCTTCCTACAGCTGGAAGACCAGAATTGCATTCAAAATGTAAGTACAGCATACTTTGATGGAGTGGCATAACTTTACTTCCAAGAATTCACTTCACTTTCTCAAATAGTACTGAGATATTCATTGAATTTTTCAGAGAACTTTACATTACTACTCAAAGCTAATTTTTTGGCTAGTAATAACCAACTCTAGATCAGATTTTATGTAGAGTTAAAATAATTTTTTTCCCCTCACACATCATTTCCAGTTGTTTACATTGAATTTCATCCCCTATTTTGTTGCCTAGTCATTAGATTGTGATTCTCACTGTTGTCTCTTATCTTTACCATTCTGCATATTTTGGTATCATCAAATGCACTTGCCAATTCAGAGTTTTTCAGACAATTTATATTGAAAAGCACAGAACATTGAACAATTTTTTTTTTTTTTGTGGGAGTCTATTGTTTACTTCCCCTGATGTGAGCAGTAGCTGTGTATTCCTGCATTCAGTTTCCTAATTCTTAACTATTTGTGCAAGAGCTTTGTCTCATACACATTTTGCCATGCAATTATTTTGATATCTGGAGAGTTTTTCATTTATATGGGATAATATCTCTCTAAAGTAGAAATACAAGGTATAGAAATTATACATTTTAAAAATGTTACCAAACCACAGTCCCTAAAACAATTTCATCTTACCTGCATACATATCATGTAAGAACATAGTGTGCTACTAAAATAAACAGAGTATTTCTAGAGGATGACAATAGTTTCTTATTTGCAAATTTTCAGAGAATAATTTTCCATCAAAACCACTTCCATTAGTATTCACTCAATATTCACTAATCATTAACCATTTCTATTGAGCTCATTTATAAATACCTGCAACCCATAAAAAATATTTGAAAAATATTTCAATGTTTCATTTAACGTTCACTCTTTCAAATGGGAAACTTCTTTCACAGCTGGAAGTTATTTTCTACTTTGAAATATTAATTTCTACACACTTCAAAACTACAGAAGCAGCTGAAATCAAAACTAAGACCTTCAGAGCAAGCCAAATTAAATGCTTTGATTGCCCAATGTATTTTCTTTTCTGATCACTGCCAGCAATAGTCTTGAGACTGATTTTTCTCATCCTGTTTTGAAATGGGAAAAAAAGAAACCCAACTCTCATACTGTTTCTTCTTTTTTCTGTCCATTTCTAGTCCAGGAAGAAATAGCTCATGTGGACCTAGCTTCTCAAGTGGTTCCCTCTTAAAACTAATGTTGCAGTATATTCGTGTATTCAGATAATAACTTTTACTTTTATCAGGGCAATATGTTCCAGCTCACACCAGAAGAAAATTCACTTACTGTTAGGAAATTTAACCCAATCTCTACAAACTATAAACTCTCCAGATCTGTCATTCACTATGACCTCCTTTTATTCAACTAATTTGCTGTTTTCAGTGGATGACTATTTTTATGGCATTGTGTAAACCTTTCATAAACCAAGTCATATTACCAAAAAAGGATATGTTAATTGCAATTAAACTGAACAGCAATTTGGAGGCTTCTGAAAAAAATTATATCCAGTAAGGGACAGAACTTAATAGTGATTTTTAGCAGTACTTCTACAAAACATACACATTCACAGATTTTGTAATTTCTGCCTTTCCCTAAATCTTTAGCAAGTAATCATCATTTACTTTAGTTGCTGTAAAAATTCAAGTAGTGTGCAACATGTACTGTTTTACTGAAGGCTGTATTTCAGATATATTATCCACTCCATTATGCATCTAGGAACCTAATAAATTATCAAATGGTTTAAATTTAGTTAGTTACATGTTGGCTTAACATGTATAAACACTTCAAGTTTCTCACATCTGCAGTGCTATCAACTGACAAGCTTTAAACACCTTCATCTGATTTCTTTACACATAATTTATTGCAACATTGTTTAGAAACTGTCTTATAAATTTAAATATTAGTAATAAATTGTATTACATTACTAAGGCTAATAAAGAATATATGTTTCATATAAAATCACTTTAAAAAATAGTGGAAACCTATAAATAAATACCTCATGCTGACTAGGACGTCTCCATCCCGAAATATAAAAAGGAGGATATTTTCTTGTGTGACATCATGGAAGTTAGCATTTTTTTCATTTGCAAAGAATAAGTCTGGCTTCCAAAGACACTTAAACATAGTTGGGTCCACTGTCAGTGTATCTGAACCTCTCCAGTCATTGGGCAGTTTGAGTCTGGGATCATTCCACTTCTGTCTTAGAAAGATGTTGACTCTATAATCCTGATGGGAAGAATAAACAAATATTAGACTACCCAAAAGTCTAGAAAAAAACCCAGAGAGATATAAAACCATTCTATTAGACTCATAAGGGAAAAAAAATTATGTCCTGATTTTTCAATCATAAAGACAGTAATCACTGTTCAAATTACATTACAAAGTGTTATGTTTAATAGACTTTACTACAAACAGATTACATCTCACTCATGGTTTTGAATATAACAACTTTCCTTAAACAAAGGATCAAATTGCCACTCCAGAGTCTTTTTTGCATCCCCTCAGTCACAGGCTCCTGTTACCCAGGCCTAGAGAAAAGCATGCAGCAGGGCAGAGAGAGGCCATAGCTTGACTACACTAAATGGCTGCAGGCAGCAGGCATGATATCACTTCTGTCAGGATATCCTGTGAGTCCCAATTCCAGTTTACTCTCCATTTGGTTAAGTGGCACACTGATGGCAAAATATCACACTCTAAAAGCAGGAAACAGACCAGGTAGGTAATAGATTTTATGCTACACACTCAGCATACAGCCTCAGACCTTCTATCAGTCATCTGGGTCTATCTTGGTAGCAGGAAAACTGGTGCCAGCTTGCAACATAAGTACTGAGGTAGCAGGTATGAAAGGAGAAACAGAATCAGTCTCAAAGAGACAAAATCAAGGCATTACAGAGGAAATCTCCTTGTGAAATCAGTAGGACTCTGGCTGAAGGACGGACAGGAGTAGAGCCATGCTCAATGAAAACCTAATTTTCCTTTTGGGAATTGGAGTAGCATGTGTCTCAGGGCAACATGATAGATACCCTGCGTGTGTTCTGTCCTTAGTTCAGTAGGACTCTGGCTGAAGGACGGACAGGAGTAGAGCCATGCTCAATGAGAACATAATTTTCCTTTTGGGAATTGGAGTAGCATGTGTCTCAGGGCAACATGATAGATACCCTGCGTGTGTTCTGTCCTTAGTGAAAGCTGTGTGCATCCAAAGGAAGAATCTGACCTAGAATGTCAGCTATGATTTTTCAGTCTTATCTCTTAAGTCTTTTTGTTTTTCACATTTACATTGAAGCCAGTGCCTCTCTTTGATGTATATGTAAACTAGGCAGACCACATACAGAGAAATAATAAAGTCATTGGTGAAAAAAAGTTTAACAAACCCAAACAAATGAAAATTCTGTATGTAAGATTATTTCTATCTCCAGTCTTCCTAGTGTGTGTAGTTTTTTCATAATTGCCTTGAAGGTACAAAGCCTCCTGAGATAAGAGCTGTGTCTTTCAGCAGTGAAAATGCTGCTACTACTCTACAATTATAGCAAAATTCTAAAAATGTGTGAGTGAAGGTTCTCAACATATTTTTGGTTTGTCAGTGGATTCTGCATACAAACTAATTTTATAAAGTTTTTTATTCTACACATCAATGACCCTTACACATTTTTTGTTGATACAGCTGAATTATCTTTTGTTGTACTTACTACATTTAGTCCAAAGCAGGTGCCATGTTGAGACAGTCATGCCAACTTCAACCAGAAGGCGCCCACTTGGCTAAGACCTCATGCAGAATAATTTATTCTGTTGATTTGCTCTGTATATTTAAATACAGTGCCCACTTTCCCATGTCCAGTCCACCAGTCAAATTAGCCCAACTATCTCTTTATTACACTATACTGTGTAATATTTTTCCTTACTGCACTGTAAGGAAAAGCAAAGCGTCAAAACTAAGTGCTTGTTACTTGTTGGGAGTTGGTTTTGGAAAAAATATACATAGTCTGACTCTTATTTATACAAAGACCTATGATGTCTTGCCAGAGTAAAGAAGAAGCAAAAAAAAAAAAAAAAAAAGTTTAATACGAAGTGAATTCATACTGGAAGGCTCTCTTAGAGAAGCTTCATAATTGGAGGGAATTCAGATATTTATCTCAGAAAGCATCTTTTCAATTATATGTATATAATTGAAAATTTCCTTTACTTGCTTCTTGCTGAAGTTCCCATTCCATATGCACTTCTTCTCTCAGTGAAAAAAAAATTACTCTAAGTCATATCAGATAAATACTGCATACCATTCATGCTCACAAGCATTACACTATTGGTTACACTGAATTTAATTTCCCCATAAACAAGTGCATTGCCCTAATTTTAAACAAAATAAGATGCCTTCTCAAAGCCATAGGCAAATGGTAAGCACTGTACTGTACAACACTTGCCTTCAGCTTACCCATTCAGTAGGAGGAGATGCTTACATCACTGAAAAGCAGAATGCACTGGCAAAATAAGAATTGGAAGTAAGATCAGGTGGATGCTATTTTATTTCCTTCCTTGTTCTATTACAAATGAAATTAAACACCAAACAATCAGATGTTTTGACACTTTAGGAACTTGAGTCTGCTCCCATTTAACACAGAGAAAGAAAAATCCCATTAATCTAAAATGAGGAGGTTCAAGCCAAAAGCAGAGATGTTGACAGGGATACTTGGAGAGGAAGGCCACCACATATACATACTTAAGGCAATACAGAAAATGTAGAAGGAAGCAAAGAGATGTCACAATACAAAACTGTGGCTAGCCAGACAACAATGTGCAAAAGGCCTGCTTCTTAGAAGAACATGCACCCTTATAGCATCTGGCAGCAGTAAAGACTAAGATGTGGTATAAATCTATCTTGAAAGAAATCTGTAATTAGTCCTCTCAAATTTGCACAAGGATTTTTTAAGGTTCAGTAAGTGAATTACAATTAGGTTTAACAGAGGCTGAAGAAGCAGTCTGCGTGGAGCACATGGTCATTCTGGTGTACATTTTACAAACATTTTTTGAATTTGATGAGTGATTGGCATTTTATAGTAAAGGAGAGTCAAATAGCAACTAAGAAGCCTGAAACTAGGGGAAGAGGATGGAAGAGATATTCATCAGCATCAGAGCTAGAAGGACCTGTCAGGTAGAAAGAAATCCAGAAGTATTCTACAGGGCTTTGTTTTCCCATGCAATGCCAACAGAAGGCAAGTTGTTTTCAGACAAGTTGGGAGGCATTCTAGGAAATATTTCAGAAGTCTACTAAATAGTGGGCATGTGGCCAGAAAACCACCTCAGGCCAGAAAGCAAGCATAGCCTACATATCCCTCTGTAAAATACAGCACATAGAAGATCATGAAAGAATTACTGCATAAACTGCACTCATACAAAGCAAGACAACATAATAGTGCTTCCTTTAAATGAAGTAGAAAATGTCATTTTTAAGATTAAAATATATTATGAATATGAAACAGAATGTTTTTTATAGTTATGAGTAGTAAAAAGACCTTTCTGAAAGATTTTAAAGGAGAAGGAAGAAGTGGTGTTTTGTCATTTGAGTCAATGAAGAAAGGTCACACTGCAAGCAAAAACCTTGAACACAGATTCTGTAGACAGAAAGTCAGATCATCATCACAGAAAAAATTGTTACAGCCCTACGGGTATTTATACCAGAAACTCTCTATCCCTAGGAATCCTTGACTGGTAATCCACTTTAAAACAGTTTCTAAATGTGACATAATCGCCATATTACACCACAAATCTGCAGTCTGAAAAGATGTGGGTGCGAACTCAGAAGCAGAGTTAATATGGGATCCTTGACAAGTGGTCTAACAATACAGAAGGAAACAAGTTACAGGAGCTTACTGGAAGGTAGCAGCTCTGGCCTAAGCTCTTCTCCTTTTTATCTACACAAATTCTGATTCTCTCTGTAGTTCACTAGTTCTTTTGCTTACTTTTTTTCAGGAGACTTGCTCGATAAGTGTGTGGAAGCACTGCAGTTCTCTACGATATGAAATGACACAACATGAACACTATCCTTTCTAGACACAGAGCAAACATTTGCCTTTCAGATTCTTCACAAGGGCTTGATTAAAGCAACACAGAATTCTGGACACAGGACCCACAAATTGGGTGCTTTGAAACAAAGTAACTTCAAACATGTTGATGATTTCTGTAAAGAAATTCCCTCCTTTCTTAAATCTAAGTGGACTCTTCCTCAAGAAGGAGCTAATCTCAACTCTTTGTTGAGGATAAACCAGATGCTCAATAAGAATATAATTATCACAGGACCAGAAGGACAGCCAGCAGAGCTTTTTCTCACTGGCACTCTACACGTTTGTTTGTTGGGCCTTCTACCATGGCCTCTCTTCCAGTCATCTGGTATCCATTTTTATTTTTCCCCACACTTCCACCACACAAAATAAGGAATCGTTGCTTTAGCACGGCTTTACCCTCACATAGATTTTGCAAAAATTTATGAGTTCAATTACTACAGCCAGCAGCGGCTGGAGAGCAAAGCATCATCACAATAATTCATTGACTGAAATACTTAGAAATATATTATTTCACAAATTTTGATATCACTCCAACCAGTTTAATAGCTTCTGGTAATTTTAGAGACAGTCTATAAATCAATACTCCTCATGATTCTCACCAACACCAGAGACAGCAGAGATGCAGCCAGTCACTCTCTTCTCCAACACTAAGGAACATTTTCAGCAGTTTTGGTACTTCTGCAAATGTCTCCTTTTCTGAACACAAGAGACCCCTTTGATCCTTCACAGACTTGGTGCCTCACCTCCAGGAAAAAAAATTTCCTGTGATTCTGGAAGTACAACTCTTTTCCTATTCTAAGGGATCCATTTCTACTGTCTAGTGTATTACTCAAACCTCTTGAAGACAAGTACAAACCTATCCCCAAGAGAGCAGTGATTCCTGAATATCCAATGCCCACTGCAGCAGGAAGAGTTTTCTAATTCATGGAAGAACAGACTGATCGTTAATTTTGTCAGTGCTTCTTGTATTACATTAAGGCAACCAAGAAGTAATCCAAATTTCACGTAAATATGCTTAGCTATCATGGTGATCAACTAGACACAGAAATCTAAATAAAAGCATAAAATAAAGTCTGAAGTTCTGAATTATGGAGGAGGGCATGACTTATCATACAGCACATCCTAGTAAATTTGTGAGTGACCATATCAGGAAGGCACAGACAAGCATACACACATGGCTGTAGACAGTATACTTTTTTTTTTGCAGAGCCTAGGGGAAGCAAATCTCTTACACTCATGTTGCATTACTATCTGAATCTGGGTGAATTGTAAAAAAGCCTATTTAAAAGTCATTTTTTAAAGCAGGCAATTTCAGAAACTTGAAAGGGACATCTGGCCTAATATGCTTGAGATCTTAAGACACTTATCTCAGTCCTACTGTCCTGCTCTTCCTCTCTGCCTCTCTTTAAATTTGAGTCCTCTTCTTGTTGTCACAAATAAATTGTTTTCAGAAATAAATCTTGTGGCCTCTTGGGCAAATTTACATTTTTTTGTTTTAATATCACTTCCCACTAATGCGATTAGTTGACTAACTATCATTTGCAATCAAACATAAATCTCTACTATCTAAAGAAACAGAAATTTCTGGCCAAGCTGTTCAAAATTGTTCCAGCCACCATTTATGTTCAACTTGGAGTGGCTCTGCAGTCCTATTGCAATTTCATTAGGGTAACATGTAAGCTGGTTCTGAATTTTAAGTGGGCACTTACTTCCAACAACAAAAAATGTGTTTTATTGCTTATTAGTGGTATTGTGCTTTATTGCTTGTCTGCCATGAGTCAGACTGCTGCCTTAGTCACAGCATTAAAAAAAGAAACTTGATTTTGGGAACAGCCTTAATGCTTTAGATGCAGCAGGTCACCAAAACGATCAGGGAATGCCTCAGAAGTTCCACTTGGTGCATGTCCTGGCTGTGGCTTTCCGTGTACTGGCATGACATGGTGCACTTCCCTCTTTCTTACACAAAAAAGAAAACCTGATCAGGTCAGAACAACTTCAATAACTAAATGCTTTTTTTGGCAGTATTTTTGACAGTATTTATTGAAAACACCATGACAAAAAAAGATCTGCAAGTCCCAAAATACCAGAAAGGGCTTTGCTGAAGCAACTCATATTTTGAAATTGACTTTATTTCCCAAAGAAACAAAAGAAGTCAAAATTTCAGTGAGGATTATTTAATACTATTATTAACATGTTGAAATTTTCTGGCTGAACTGGAAACACATTTTTATAAATGCCACTCCCCAGTATATGTTTCCCATGCAGAAAATAAACAGCAGTAAGGCTATGGTCATTGAAATTCTATTCCTTTACTAGTGCTCCTTCTATTCCTCCATAATTTGCTTCCATTTTCAGAGCCACATAAAACAAAGAACCTATACATTTCATCCTTATGCATGTCTGTTCTTTTTCTCACATATATATTCTTATTGGTTTGGGGTATTTTGAATAACACACCAAGCAACCTATGTAATAACTCTCAGGAAAATATGTAACTCAAATGGGTTCTTACAATGAACTTAATAACTTATGGAAATTAGTCTAGCCCTTGTATCTTAGAAACCATGGATTTCCTTTCATGTAAATCAGATTCTAAAGCTACAATAACTGTGGACACCTATAGAGTGAAATACATTAATAGGCTTAGGTCTATTGCATAAAGCACAGTCAGTCAATCACTAACCCCATTAACTTAATTCTCAGTGTCTGCAACCACAACAATTATTTCTATTTTATAGTTCATAATCCTCAGTCTGAGGTTTAATGTAGTAAGAAAATCTCCATGTATACTACATGAATTTAATTTCACTCTTACCATAGTTGTCTCTTGAATTGACCCAAAGCTGTTAATGAAGATGTTAACTGCAACATCGACAGGAATTCCTTAAAAAAAAAAAATCTAGTGAGATACACAATTCAATAAAAGTACATTATCCTTCATTTAAAGCTCCTTTATACCAATATCACAATGTCACAATGTAACTTTATCTTTTTAAGTTAGTACATATACAATTTTCATAGTCAAGATAAATCACTAAACCTCTTTTTAACCTAGTGATAAGAAAAAGGGAAAAAATAAAAATACTTAGCGCAGAGAGAGCTAATCTTACAGGATTCCACTGACCATATATCTAAATTAATTTTTTTTGAATTCCATGATTTTCTGTTTTCTCAGCATGAATAAACCAGTATTACTTTTGCACACAGCAGAATGGATAGAGCAATTCACATCTCTAGCAGCAGACACTTTTAACTGTCAAGGTCATAAAGACAATCTATTCTCCCAAATTACCTGTTTATGATTTATGATGAGATATTTCCTCATCCTTTAAGAGGATACCTCTGTGTGCAAATAAATACATAAGCTTTTACCTGCCTGTAAAGTATAAATACAGGCAGGTAAAAATTACTGCATCCATCCTTCACAGCTATCTAGCCTTGGCATGAAAGAGTTGGAAAGTGTCTCAATTTTACAATGATTACCAATTAGCCAAGAAAAATTTCTAGAAGTCAGTAGCTGTGAAGATATTAAGATGACCTGGATTTTTTTCTCTTTTCCACAGCCAGGATTCCTGTAGTTGAAGAGGGATGGTATGACAGCTGCTACATCTGCCCTCTGTCACCCTGCGGGAACTGATTGGCAGTCATTTAATCTGGTGTTAACAGAGAGTTATCACAGAGCAAGAAGTGGCCTGATAGTTGAGAGAACTAATTATGGACCACTACTTTTATTTAGTATTTCTATGGTGTGAGTGCCAAGATGCCCACTAGATGTGGATATCTGATCTCATTTACACTGTTACAAATACTCAGCGGGTTTCTTCCTACTTTCAGATAAAAAGGAGATATAAGAATATATGAATACTGTTTTGAAAGTCTAAGCAAATACAGGAAAAAGTAATAAATGCCTCTTCCAGTAGCCTGTTTGTCTGCATAAAATATTTTTATGTACATTTAATACATAAATTTAAACTCATTCTCTTGGTCACCAGAAATTTATGAAGATGGAATTTTACTTTTTCAGTTAAACCAATTTGTTTGGTTTGGTTTTTCCAAATGATGTTTAAGTGTGATGCTTTGGTTATGCAATAAGCACAATACTTCCTTTAATGCCTGATGCATGTGACAGAGCACCCATCACATCACTAGTAGCCAAGAGTGTACTCTCTCTTCCAGATTTGAATAGAAAGTGCCATCCAAGAAAATCACTCATGTGTGAAGAACATTTTAACATGGGCAAACCACTTGTCAGAAAATGTTCTTTTTCTTCCACCTCCCTCTGAGTTAACATTACATGTCCTCCCTTTCCCTTCTGTCTTGATTCTTACCAGACTGCCAGAAGGGTTATCAAAAATATAAGAAAATCTGCAACATGTTTTGTGATTACAAGCTGATTATGCAGAAGAACAGGTAGAGAAGAGGCTGGACATTTATTCTTTGTGACAAGACTCAGTGCTGGAAACATATAAATATGGTTCTACAGAGAATAAGAAAGAAGCAGTACACTTGCTGAGAACTGACTTTAATATATTTATAAAATGGTTAAATATAACTAAAAATAGCCTCTTCAAAAGCACAATAAACATTTAAGATTTCCAAATTTTGCATACTAGTGATATTCATGTTAAAATATCTCTTAATGCTCATTTAATTATATGGGGAGTTTTAAAATGAAAGAGCTATTTTATGCAAACTGCATTGCCTATATGTAATAAAATTGTCTGCATCTTTTTTCAGAAGTTAAATAATCTCATTCCTGGAAAGTCTAATTTACAGCCTAACTTGTGCAAATTCTTAGAGGTTTTGCAGAGAATATGTATTCCAACTTTCTCTGCACATAAGGATTCACACTTCCCTACACAGAAGAATCCTGCAACATCTGACTACTAGAGAGATGTTTTAGTGGCAGAAAATGTGTTTCAATGCATTAACTATATGAATTCCCACAGTGTGTAAGCTTTAAAACTAAAATATCTTCAAAGGATTTAATCATGTGTATAGTTTGCTAATAATGACACTGCTGACCCCAACTTTTTATAGTCATCTTAAAGGACATCTATAGAGAAATCTGGTGTTTTAAAATACTGTACAGCTGAATCTAACAAAAATGCAAGGATAAAAAGATATTTAAAAAACTTATTCAATAAATTATATTTCTACATTTTAAAAAGTCTTTTATTAAATAAGATCAATGGTAATAAAGCATCACATACTATTAGGATAATGAAATTCTAACATCCTTCAGCTCAAAAGGACATCTTTCAGCTCAAAAGGATAGTTTCACACTATCTAGAGAAGCCTCCATTAAAAAAAAAACAAACAACAAAAAAAACAAACAAAAAAAAAAAACCACAGAAATTTAGCTTGTGAGTATTATCTCTACATAATGTTTCTTTGTGTGAAAAGAGTAAACGATAAAATCCAAAGATTTAAAAAAAGGCTGAAATATCTGACAGACCTTTGAAATTAGGCCTTATCCTGGGATCATAGCTGAGCAACAGTCTATTCAAGATATTGCTGGTAGAATTAGCAGGTACTCTTGCAAGGTCTTCAGCTGATTGCTGCCTGTAAAAAAAAGTTCATTAGTTACTATCAAGACAGAAATAACTGCATGCTTAAACTGAAGTGATTTTTAAAGTAATGCCATAAACGCAATTTCACAAGCAAAAACTGTTCATTATTTTCAGGTGCCATACTGTATAGTCTCCCTTCCCTTGCGAATTTTCAGTATTTTTCAAGAAAATAAACACAAAAGCTATCTGACATACTCTTAACTGTAAACTTGGACCAAATAAACTGCCATTCACTAATTGTTCCCTTACCTCCTAACAAAAATATCCAGAGGGACATGATTTCTTCATTAGTAGAAAGCAGCCACCTGAACTATTTTTAGTGACTGTCAGATTAGGAGCCTTAGTAAATTGACAGCCACTTTGTAGGTGCCAAATCATGCAGAGGCTTTTGGCAGTCTCCTGCTCTGGCATGCCAGCGCCAGCTATTCCATCCAGAGCTGGAGGATTGCATAATTTCATTGTCAAGTGCTAATAAAAGCCTTGCTACAGAAAACAAGGCTTTGGACTCTCTGGTTTTACAATTTAAACACCTCCATTACCTTGCTATTGTGTTGGGTGTTAAATGAAAACCATTGCTACAATCAAAAAGAACCTGTGACAGGTAAATGTGGCTACAAAAGCACATGAAATTGATTGTAATAAAAAGCAATATGGGTGCGTCAGTGCCCTCCCCAGGTATTTTAAACAACCAAGCAGGCTCATAATGATACGTAGATGAATTTCTAAATTTCCAGAACCTGTTCAGTGACTGTTTCCAGTTTTAAATTCTGTCTTATAATCACTTTTCAATCCCTTTTATGGCTACTTTGTTGTCTTTTTGTTATTATTATTCATAACCAGGATGCCATGTAAAGAGAAGATAAACACCCTACAGATGTGTAAGTCATATGCATCAACATTATCACCTCTTGCAAACTAATGCATGAATGTATTTTAAAAAATAATCAAGTTTATTTCCTAAATGTTTTCTACACTGCTGTTGCCTTCTTCACCTTGTAATTTCTTTTTTTCATTATTCTCTCCCATACCAATATGGTTTGATAGACCTACAGGTTATTCTCTATAACATCTCAGTTCATTGCTTTTTTTTCTTCTCATCCTTCACTTTCCTTCATGTTCTCTGGGATTTCTGCCTTATTCAAACATTTGTTGAAGAAAACATTAACTCTACAGAAGGCTTTTGACCAGTTAAAAAAACCCCAAACAACATGAATGTATTAGATCTCCTGATTTTAAAATATCTAATTATTGTAGCTCCTGTTCAGCATTTTCCTCATTTATTACTCGGAAATTAATTATACAATAAATGTCAGCATAGCATGACATCAGTATTTGATTGAAAAATGGAGATGAGACCAGATCCTAGCCCTTGAAGAGCTTTTATTAATAACATCACCTTTAAAAACAACTGGTTTAACTCAAATCATAAGGGAAAAGGGAATCAGATCTGCTTACTTGGTAGCATTCACTATGCCTTCCCAAAGAGATTTAATCTCCTCAGTTAACATTTGACAGCTAAAACATTTATAAATAAAACTATGAAAGAGTTCCCTATTATTAAAAACATGTTAACCATTTATGACAACATAACTGCCTTTTATTATAACATAGGCTCCTTGATACCCTTTGAGCATTTTGTCATTCAGGAAAAAAATAATCAGATTTCTGTTTTCTCTGTTGTATTCAGGATCTTTCTGAAACTTAAAGCTGCAAATCTGTTTAACTATTTCCTTGTATTTGCTTGATGTCAGAAATGAGGAAAAAATTATAGCAGTAAAATGACACTAAATCCTCCTTGAAATTTTTGACTACTCAACAGCAACTGGAAGGATAAGTATGAATTCCAAAGACTACACAGAGATGTACCTACAAAGAAATATATATCCAGGAGAATAGCTTAAACTATAACATACATGAAGAGAAAAGAATTGTGGAGCAGCATTAAGTGGCTGCAGTATATAATTCCTCACTCACCTCTTGCAGTAAACACACTAAAACCTCTGTGATCCATAACAACCACATAGGTGAACTAATTGTTCCAACAGAGCTTCACCAGAATTATTTGGTCTTGTAATAAAACAAGGAAGTGTTTACTTTTAGCAACATATGGTAACTTCCTGTTTTGCATATAGAACGGTATGCAAGCCTCTGCTAATTTAATATTGGAGCAATTTAAAAAAGGAATATGTGTTCTAAGTCCTTCCTAATATTTAACAAATTCACTTTCAAACAATCGCCCCAGGGCTGAGTTTATAAGTTTATATATTTTACTTAGTACTGGATCATTATGCAAAATAATTAATTTATTTTCTCATTTGGTCAGGCAACTGGGCTAGATGATCATTGTAGGTCCCTTCCAGCTGAAATGTTCTGTTCTATTCTATTCTATTCTATTCTATTCTATTCTATTCTATTCTATTCTATTCCATTCCATTCCATTCCATTCCAGTTCTATAATTTTGAGATGTGTTCAGTTTTCAGTGATGACCTCTACCAATGAAGAGGTTGCTACAGAAATATCATAAACCAGCTTTGTATGCTTTTTTTTTTGCTGTTACCACTAGTTGGGCAAAAGAAAAACAAAATATTAAGACTTTTTTACATTTTCTAGAAAGAGAAATTCAGAAAAGAATGTTCATTTAGATATTAAAAAAGTAGGCAAACATTCTGTATGCTGCTTTTTATCTGATACAGAAAGGATCATGGCACTGCTTCCTTGCACATATTAACATCTAAAAGTCAGATGTCTACAAAAACTAAAACTATAAAAGAATCTCCTAACACTGACAATAGGATTTCTTTCTAAATTATGTATGTCCAGTATAATGAAATATGAAAACAAATCCAAGCAACAAGTAATGAACAAACTTAAATACTTTTTTTTTTATTTTTCTCATGGGTTATACAAAGAAGTTCATTAAATAGTGAAAACATGATCTGAACCACACAGGACAACATGGACACATAAATAAAATACAGATGCTCATAAAAAGCAATGAGGAACAGAGGAAAAAGATTGAGAAATTAAATGAGTGAGCAACAAAGAGCAAAAGAAAGCCAAATACAGCTGACAGGTTTATTTGTCTCTTTGAGTAACAAGGATAAAGTGGTAGTTTGGTGAGATCTGAGCTGCACTGCAGAAGTATATTAATACAAATATCTATTCAGGCTGTTTGTTCAAAAGCCATCCAAAAATTGGGCAAAGGAGATGTATTGCATTGGGAAGACAGTGATGGGAAAACCAATGGCAGCATAGCTTGGTGGTAAAGAACACCACAATCACATCTTCCATAAGTCATTGGGTTGTGTTTTGAACTTATACAAGTGTATAAGTATATTTTTCCTTGCTTATCTAAGAACCAAATGAAATACAATATTGGCTGGTTTGAGTTAGGAGGAGAAGCATTGAAATTCAGTAATTGCTACTTTTAAAGGTCACTTTGAATGATGTGGTTGAAATAGCTACTGAAAAAAAAGCTCTGCTGAGTACTGGTCATATTTTCTCTGTGGTTCTTTTACAGCATACTGTCATTAAACTACCAGCATTGAACAGCACACAAGGAAACTTCATCACAATGACTGGATCACCTTCTGAGAGCCTTGTTGACCAAAATGCTTGAATTTCACTTGCAAATCAATACATCAGATGTGCTCCTTGGGGTGAGTTAGGAAGTTAACGACACATTCAGAGTGACAGATGAGCAAAAAGACTTAATGAGACAGTTAATGGATGCATTAGGTGCTTGGATAAAGAGCATTTACCTAGAGCCACTACCACTCCTGTTTAATTGGCCATTATGGAATGAATTAATGATAGGTGTATTTGTATATTACATAACTCAAAAAGGATTTGAGCTGAGATCTGTCTTTCTAGAAGAATCTTACTTCAGTGGGTTGAAGGCTGAGTCCTACATAACAATACTCACACCAATTGAGGAGTTACTTACCTTTTTGTCTAATTCAGCCTACAATTTTCCCACTTGTAAAAAGCTGGTAACTTATATTTCCACCAGTTGCAGCATGCATTTTAACTTTAATGCACTTATTTCAACCTGTGTTGAATGCATGTGGAGCTGATGGAAAGCATTAAGAAACAGGAATGCAGCACTTTTCACAGAAATTGATGAGTTCTAAGCAAGATATTGTGAATACCAAAGGATAAGGCTACAGAAGCCTCGCAGTTGCTATGATGAAAATTTAAAAGCAAGTAATTGTAAAGACTAGCTTTTCCCTACCAAAAATTCTACCTAAGTAATAATTAAAAAAACTCCACACAACCAACATACAAAATACCAAAACCCAAAGTGATTTTTCTGTCTCTGAATAAATAAAAGGGAAAATAACCAGTATTCTTGTATACACAGAAGTATCTGCACTTCTAAAAAGAGTGTCCTCACAATCCAGAGAGAAAACAAAGTACAGTTAGACTTCTGCTATAAGATCCCTGTGTGAAATGCCTGGTCTTTCAGAGGTTACATCTGGTATCATTGACAAAGCAAAGAATTGCTTTACGTACTGTATTTCATAGGATATGCAGTAAGGTGTTCATCTCCTCTTCCACTGCAGCTCTACACATTTTATCACTGCCTTTGAAGATCATGATCAACATTTTAGGTTGATGGCAACAGGTAATTATTTTCATAATTCACTAGTCAAAATCCAGAATTTTAGATAAGCAGATATGCATGATAAAAGGAAGCATGTATTACACTTGGTTTGAAATTTATATAGCTTTACATTTACGTTAGGCAAATGTGTCAGAAGACATTATATCTCTACAGGTCATCATGACATTTATTCTCTCAGAGCTCACTGAAGTTACAAGGAGTCCTTTCCACATGCAGTGCTACAGGAGGAAACAATATATACAATATTTTACATGAACAGGAAGGAAAACTTTTTCATAGTTCTAGATTACTTACAGATTAAAATATGTATTCCAACTCCCACTGTTATCTCTAGTAAAACTTCCTATATGATGCTGAAACCACAAATTTCAGTGCAGTTTATTTAATCTACATTATTGAAACGGCCATTTTAGTCCTATAACATGGCTGAGTACATGCGAGAAAGATAAAAATAAGTTTTGGGAAACATATTATCTATTATTCCATGATATATTTTAATTACAATTTTCCTGCTATAAACTATCAGTGTTCTGATTTGCAGGCATTTGATTTTTTTGTGTGCAATTACTCTAACCATAAAAACAAGTTATTACATACCAATGACATACTAAATAACTCTTCTGAGTGATCTCTCTGATCTCTAGTATGTTTAATAGCTACATTTTCAAACTGTGCAAGGTGTAATGTCTATTCCTAAGAAGATCAATTACAATTACTCCAATGAAAATTGGTATTACTAATTACATTAAAACTGTAGAACTCTGAGTCACTATTTACATGTCTTCATGAATGCAGTTGACAGCCAAACACCTAAAATGAGATATGTAGCTTCAGTACCTAAATTTGAGGTAATGCAGTGGGGTGAAAAAAAGAGAAAGGTTCTTTTGTATCTAATTTTGAAACAGAAACCCAGATTAGGCACCCTGAATTGTGAACTGTGAGTGGAGGGAGTGAAATAGCTAGTCTTTCATCTCATGTTGTGGATAGACCTAAGAGAATAGTCTCCTAATGTGGACACATGGATAACCTTCCTGCAGTTAGGTAGTGTCAAAGCTGTTAGTGTCACTACTTCAGTCAGCCTAGGAGAAACCTCTTAAATTCAGCTTTGGTTTCACATTCAACATTCCCAGGGTTAGACACCTTAAGGAGTGTTTATATGGGAATCTGAAGTTCTTTACTATTCACTAAACTTGAGAAAAGTAAGCTGGTTCATCTGCCTGCCACAGAGCAGAGAGCCCCCACACCAAGAGAACCAGGTTAGCACAGTATTTCACCCAGCCTGAACCAGTACTGCTCTCAGCAGTGTGGGTTTTTTGCTAAAGTTAGCTTGCTTGCTCCTAGCTTAGGCATCTCTGCATCCTGCCAAAGCCACCACCTGTGACCCTTGTGCATAAATGGGTGTCCTGTTATGTCTTGATATATCACCCAGATGTTAAACATGTAAAACATGATAACATCCAAATGCTTAAGCAACATTTTTGAAGTAATTTATCAATATCAGTTCCGTACCCTGTATTTTTTTCAAATGCTGTAAGTATGGACACATAGAAGGACCTTGGTAAAATCTAACCAGCTGCATGATGGTATGAGTGGTGATATAAGAGAAAAGTGTAAGCTGAGATAAAATCTATATAATTAGTCTTGACAACAGAATTTAGACCTATGGTTTTCCTTGGGCTTAGGTAAAGTGGTGCAATTTAACCCACAGATCCAAGTTTTTTTCTCAGTCTGGAGATTTTATATGAAATACAAAGTCTGTAACTTTTCCACACAATTATAGTGTCTCATCACTCTGGTGTTGAGAAGGGAGCAAACGCTGCTCACTGAGAGGGAAAGTTATCGAACGAGAACCAGTCTATCATGCTTAATTATTGTTTTACAAGACAGCTTAGATTTTGCTTATATAGCCTTATCTTTTACTGCCCCATCACGTTAATCACTTTGAAAATAAATTCAGAAACCTCCTGGAATGTGGCCCTATCTGTGTGGGATCACAGCTTTCCATGAGAGTTATGTGATATAGAATAATAAAAGCATTGACCAACTGCCATTACTACAGGGCAGAAGAATTTTTATAGGAACAAGACCTGGGCTCTGCAAAGTACTTATCATTGGAACGACTGTCAGATGGATCTTCTTCCACAACCGAATTCAGGCTTTCCTTTCAACTTCATTCCACCTCCTCTCACAAACTGTATCAACCCTTCCACCACACCTACAAATGATAATGTTCACAGACTATCAACAGTGTCTTCTAGATGATGGGAATGAAGACAGACATGATGTCACTTTCCCACCTTTTACATTTTGGAGTTGATCACATACTACAGATAGAGAGGTGATGTATACCCAAAAAACTTGATTTAAAAAGTTCTAGTTCAAGGAGAAGTGGAGAGGACCCAAGGTATAAAATATATTTTGAACTTTTCCTTTAGTCTTAATCGGAAGAGCATGTCAGAAGCTTGAAATTACCCACAAGAAATTTTAGGAAAGAGTTTCATACAACTCTGTACTTTAAACACATCAAACACTTTTTTCCCTAGTTCCACTGTCTTTTGTTGTTGTTTTTTAAAAGAAGCTGTTTATTGAACCTTTGCATCTGTGACCTTTCTAAGCTTCTGCCCCGGCAGATGGCACAAGCCATGTTTTCTGGAGGGCTTAGAGAGCCATTTCACAGTTTCTGAAGTAGCTGATATGCTTTATTGAATACAAGCCAAATATGATTTGTACTCCTGTTTTGTGGGTAAAAGAGGTCTCTATAGATATTATACAGTATTTAGTAAATCATCCACAAGGCTATAAATCTCCATGTGGACAAATGCAGAAAGGTGAAGAGGGATGCTGTTTTCAAAGCACAGTCTTGCTATCCAGACAAAAGGATGAGATTTAGCAACTGAGGTTTAGCTCTCAGCATTGCTGTGCCATTAGGGACTCTGAGAGATCTTCAGAAGTGAACACTGACCCAGTGAACAGCTGAGTCATCCTAAAACTATAATTAGCAGGGATAGCTGTGACCATGACCACAGTCATTACTGGTTTTGTTAGCTGCTATGTGACACTCTTACTTTTCTATTCCTTCTCTAACACTTTAGTAAACAAACTTCCCTTTCCTTGTAATTTCATTTGTCTAGAAATCTTGTGAGTAGTTTTGAGTAGATACATTCTAGGCTACTAAGGATTGTGGGGATAACAGCAGCAGCTCGAACATCATAAAATAACTGAAGTATTTCTTGTAGTGTAAAGGCAAGGCAAGGAAAAACATTTTTCAGCAGTGCTTTAAGTCACAGCTAACTGTCACACATATTTAAGAGAATTAAGGTATTATGAGAAATTATGAAGAAGTTAATAAGAACTAAGCAACAAAGGTCATGCAAGTATGGGCAGTCTGTGAGCAGGAAAGACATGAAGTGACTTAATCCATCTGTATCTGTATAAAAATCATCTGTATTAAGTATATAATTTCAAAATAAGCTTTGTAAATAGTAATACATTTTTTTTTCCTTGAAGGGGTGTGCCTGATTTTTTTTAAAAGGTTTTCCATGGAAACAAAAGGCAAAAGTTTTGTTAATAAAGCTTTGTATTTCATTGCACTATGTATCTGTGGAAGTCAGTTTCTCAGATTTATGGTGCAAAACTCTCTATTACAAAATTTTAGGCCCAATATGTCAGTTTCTTTGTTAATCAAAAACGATTCAGGGATCAGACAGAAGTATAATGTTCTATGTTTCATTTGGAAAGCCTGAGGTAAGAAGGAAAATGATCTGAGTGTAAGATGTGAAATCTTACATCTGTTCTGAGAAAGCATTACATCAAAGTAAGAACCAAATGATTAAGCATCAGCTTCAAGAAACCCTTCAATAAAAACCTGGGAAAAACAACTTCAAGAATAAATGAAAATAATATGGCAAATCAAACCACTATCACACAATGCACTGAGAAGTACAGCATCATGAATAATCATAAGGGTTTGCTCTAAGATACAAAATACAATTTTGCTAATTTAAGGAAGCAAATATCTATTTATGAGACAATAATGAACTTTTTATGGCGTTTCTAATCAGCTTGTTCTCATCTTATCCTAATAGTAGTTAATTCCATGCCAGAGGGGCACATCTGGTGAAAGGCTTGCATTCTGGAAAGTCATAAAAGGAGAAGTTCAAGTATGCTTAATTCTTATCCAAACAAATTCATGCTAAAGTCCCAAACCACTCTTGTAGCCATTCATTTCTTAGCATCAAATTAAGGAACTCAGGCAGTAATATGAGATTCAATGTAAGTTTTTCCTGAAGAATGATTTACATAGATTTGAATTTCATTATAAAGTTTGCAAGAGAATACTGCTCTGTCTACAAACACTAATTCAGTTTTTTGTTCTCTTGAAGAAGTAAAATTTTGCTTTTCACATGTTGCAAGGAAATAAAAGGCAATAATTTGTAACAATTAAGGTTTAAATTTTATTGCACCAGTAACCAATGCAAATTAAAGGTGGATTAAGAGTTTAACTTATGAATGTACATTTACATTAGGAATTTGTACCATTTAATTTTATAAATAATGCAAAATCCTATAATTTTTTTGTTAAAAAATAAAATGCATTATTCTAAAATATTTCTTCCATGCATTACTAGGAAATTTTTCATTTAAACACTTCCTTGAGTAGTTATAGTCAGCCCTTATATATATAGCCCTTATACTTGATTCCCTCTGCACTGCATTGTGTTTTGGTTTAATTCTGAGGAAAGATTTTTTTTTTTTCACAAATTAAAAAAAATTATTACAAGTAGACAACCTGTTTTATAACAGAGCATCACCAAATCAAGAAGTTTTGTAAAAGATTTAAAAAACGCTGATGATGGAAGTTTGCCCACAGGAGCCTGAGTTAAAAGAGCATTGGGCAGTATCTCTGCCAGATAGTTGATTTTCAGATTTTCATTGCTCATTCACATCTAGGTCTCCTAGATGCCAGCCACAGACACAGCAACCCCACTATTACAAGTGGTTGTCTCTCAAGCTGTGAACTTCAGCCGAGTAAGATACAGACAACTTAGTCATGATTCAGGAGATTGAACAGGTAAGTGTTGCTGTGGCAAGTCTAGCCAGCAGCACTGCAAAATGGATCAACAAGGACTGGATTCCACCAGTGTTATTGCAAAAAGCTTCAACTGGAAATGTATCACTTTGAAAATGATAGCATGTACTCAATGCTTTTTCAAGTGTATTGGTGACAAATGACATTATATTTAATGGTACCGAGAAATACAGGGCTTTAAATAAAAACAAACAAGAAAAATCCACTCACTTACAAAGATAAAATGATATTGCTGATTTGAATTCTACTAAGTCAAGAACAGGGGGGAATGCTGGCTATTTAAACAAGACCTGGATTCAGTTCCCAGCTGCCTAATCACTTTCTAAGGGCTTCTGTTCTGATACCTGTCCTGGAAACCCTGACATTTCTCTCCTTGCTATAAACTCTCACAGTTGCTCAGACGAAAAGCCTCGTCCAGAACTCAACTTTTAAAAGGGAAAGAATGGGCAGGGGTCATTTCAGATGAGTCATGATCACATTTGAGACATATCTTAATGTATTCAATCTAATGACAAATACAATTTTTTAGGTTTGATATAAAAAGGGAAAGGAAAACATGCACCATATGTAGAAACATTCTAAAATTTGAGGTTAGAAATAAACATCACTGTCAATATTTGAAAAGAGTGGAAACTTTAAAAAGTATTACTTGAACAATATTTCTGTCTGATTATTCTACTTATACTTTGTTTTTTCTTTGGAAAAAGTTGATTAATGTTAAATAATCAGTCTAGCATTCTGTACCTTTTCTTTTATGGTCAAAGGAGAAATATGTTTTAAATTTGTCTGAACAGTTTTATTATTTCAGTCATAGTGACTTTCTACACTTACTGGCAATTTATCATAGTCCATCAATCTTTTCCTCAGCTATTTAAGACATAACACTAAAAAATGAGCAAGGCTAGCCAAGAAAATGATAGAAACAGCACTCACAAATAAAACTTTTGCGTTGTCCTATGGATCACAACCTAAAGTGTGGTAGGCATTAGAAAGAGGGAGTATTTTTAACATCAAGTAATCGTAGGTGTCCAGAACACATCCTCTATTCAAGTGGGCAATCATAGATTATAATTTCTGTATTTTTACAGGGAGACTATTCCATAAGGCAACAATCAGTACATCCACCTCCATAAAAGTTATAGAACTGTACAGTACATGAATGATGCTGAAGACCTTAGTTCTATTCAAGATGCAACAAGAACACGTGTAGGACAAGCCTTCTCTTACAGAACTAGCTACTCAAAAGATGAATTTCAGCATTGCACCCTCTTGCTTCCTCCAATACACCTGAACATGGTGCTAGACAGCACAGCCCTCTGGGACCATGCTACTGTGTCCCCATACCAAGGCACTGGGTTGAAATCCACCCACAAGGAAAGGAACAATTACTTAGATTTTCCCTTGCACTAAAACAGAGGACTTGCTGTAGAAGGAACACAGTGACAGAACTTAGCTACGATGCTGGGCAAACCCATTCCCACCACAGAGCCCATCCTTTCAGCAGAAAGCATTGCCTTCTACTTCAATTGCCACATAATTTCCACTGTTAAAAACAGGGCAGGATCACCATCATACAAAAGCATAAAAGAAAGCAGGAACATACGATGGACATAGATATTGCTTCTTTTTCCCTTTTCCTTTCTTTGAAGACTTCTCTTTGGAATAGACTTCTTCAACCCATAAGGAGAATGAGATGAAACATAAAATTGCTAGTAAGACCTTCATCTTGAAGATTACACTTCAGAGAAATCTTCAGCCTGTGGTAAAATAAACAGTTCATGTTAGTAGGGCTGGATATGGCAAAAGGAAACATATACCTTCAAAAAGTAAACACACATTTCATGGGGGGTGGGTTTTTTGTTGTTCTTCATTGTCCTGGGTGAAAAGATCTGTTTAAATGTATCCCTGAAATTAAATTGACTCAGGCAATTTCCAGAGAGTTAAGTAGCTTCCCCAAGTTGAGACTGACAGTGAAGAACATTTAAATGCAGGTTTGCTTCAGTGTGTTTAAGAAATGTGATGTCCTTCAAAGACTGCCAAACCGAAAATATTCAGAAGCTTGGAAATAGGTTCCCTCACCAGAAATGTATCAACTGCATTAAATACAATGTCAACCAGTCATGAAGCAAGGCGAAGAACTGCAAGCTCTCTGTGACCTTGCACGGATAAAACAGCAATCATTTCAACGCTGGTTATGAGAAGAGGTTATAAATATAATTTTACGTCCAGAATTTAAACACAACTATTTTGCACGAAGCATTTCCACTGCAGAGCCAGCGCTGACAGGGCCTCGCAAAGATGACTAAACACAACCTGCAATACCATGCTTTATTGCATCCTGCTCAGTTTAATATCGAAACTTCTCTGGGGCAAAAGCACGTACCCCAAAGGGCAGGAGATGAGTTGGTGCTTGGCCAGAGCCTGCCCCACCTGCCCCTTGGCCACAGCACTGCGGCACCCAAGGCATATTCAGATAATTCCCAAGCATTGCCTTGGGCCAACAGAAACCTCGCAGACGCCTCAGAACCTGCTGCATTTTCCACTTTTATTTATCTCAATTCCCCCCCCCCCCTCCCCCCCGCCGCACTCTTGGTAAAGAGATGTGCCTCTCTCTCTTTCCCCCCACCGCCGGCAGGAACCGGGACGCTCCTGCTCCCCTTTCCCCGGGAGCCGCAGCATCGCCCTCCCGCAGTCCGGCCGGGCAAGGACGCGGGTCTGCCCCCGCCGCCCCCGGCTCCTCTCCCGGCCCGAGGCCCGAGGCCCGAGGCCTCCCCCTGCCCCGGGGAGGGAGCGGCCTGAGCGGGGAGCGGGGAGCGGGCCCGAGACCAGCGGGGCTCCCCTCACGGCCCCCCAGAGCCGCCGCCCCGCCGGCGCTGGCCGAGGTGCTGACGGGGCGCTGGGCCCGGAGCCTCCATCCCCCCGCGCTCACCGCCGGCCGCCGCGATCCCCCCGCGCTGCTCAGCGGCCCGGGAGCGGGCGGGCCATGCCGCGGCCCGGCCGCAGCCACAGCCACAGCCACAGCCTCAGCGCGGCTCCTCCGGCGGCCCGGAGCCAGCCCCTACCTCCGGCGGCGCCTCCGCGGCCACTGAGCATGTGCGGCTCCGCGGCGCCCCGGCCCGCACGTCCCGGGCCCGCCCACACACCGGAGCCGCTAGCCGGGAGGGGCGGCGGGCCCAACCCCGGGCCTCCGGGGCCCTCCCGCCGCTGGACACGGCGATCCGGAGAAGGGGGAGGCGGAGAGAAGCATCCTCTGGTCTCTGGCGGGGGGTGTTGAGCGATATCTTATAGAGTTGGTGATATATTCCCTCTCCTGCCCTCCTGCCAGGGGCTTTAGCTAGCTCAGTTATTAGGAGGATTTGGAGAGAATTATATCAAGGACGAGGTGAGATATCTCAGAAGAGGCCCTTTCCCCAGGACATTTGTCCCAGGCGTTTATTCTTCGAGTTTCCAGGGAGAAAGAGATAGTACAAAGGAAAGGGAGACAATTTATAGCCCCCAGCTCAGAGGAGAGAGAGCTGGACCACAGCCAGGGGGGTCAGAGAAGGAAATAAGGGTCACTCTAAGTGGTCAGGGACTCCAGGGGTCAAGAGGGAGAAACCATTTCCCTAGAGAATTACAACAAGTTGGCACGAACAAGAGAATATTAGCGGAGAGAGGATGAGTAGGATGAGAGGAAGAGGCACAGATCTCGCAGTCTTGCACAGATTAGTGGAATGGTGGATCAACAGGCCGAGGCCAGTTGTATGAGGTTCAACGAGGCCAAGTGCAGCACCCTGCCCTTGGGTCACAACAGCCCCGTGCAGGGCCACAGGCTGGGGGAGAGTGGCTGTAGAGCTGCCCAAAGGACCCTGGGGCTGCTGAACGTGAGCCAGCTGTGCCCAGGTGGCCAAGAAGGCAAACCACATCCTGGCCTGGATCAGCAATAGTGTGGCCACCAGGACAAAGGCGTCCTCCTGTACTCAGCACTGGTGAGGCTGCACCTCAAATCCTGTTTTAGGCCCCTCACTATAGGAAAGACATTGAGGTGCTGTAGAGAGTCCAGAGAAGGGCAACAAAGCTGGTGGAGGGTCTGGATAGTAAGTCCTATGAGGAGCAGCTGAGAGGTGGACACGTTTAGCCTGGAGGAAAGAAGGCTCGGACAAGGCTTTACTGCCCTCTACAACATGAAGGTGAGGTTGTTCTTCCAGGCCCCTTTTTCCAGGCCTGGGGAAGGGGCAGGAGGCAGCCCAGGGTACCAGGGTGGGCAGGGAGAACTTGCCAGCCCACCTTCCACTCCCCACCTTATCTTGGCAACAGTGCAGGTGCAGCAACCAAGTCCAAGCTGATGCATGGCCAGGGCATAGGCCCAGCTCACTGGGATGAGGATCACCTCCTTTGCTCTTCTGTTGTCCCACAGGCAGCAAGAGAGAGAACCCTAGCCTTGCTGATGCTCTCCAGTTCAGATATAGCCATAAGGGTAGAAGTCATTCCTGTCTGGCCTCTGGATGCAGCTAACGGTAGGACATGGCTGAGTTGCCATGTGGTCTATCTTGTCATGTCACAGCATGAGCACATGTGAGAACCTTCACACAGCACACATAGAAAGCTAGCAAGGAAAGGACAAGGTGTGCTGCCATCAGCATGTACTGAGGACTACTACTATGTTTAAGAGTGATTTTTAAAATTTCAGGATGATTGAACTCAGACATTTGTATGCATACTTTGTGCATGCAGCAGCACTTCTCCATCACTGCCAGCATTTTCCTACTAGAAACTCACTCTCCCTCCCAACTTGCCTGGGATTCCCCAGATGCCTTTTACCCTGGGATGTGGCCATGGTGGTTCAGGCCAGTGGTGGGAAGAAAGGAAGAAAGGAAGTCCATATGCCACACAGGCAGATGAGGGGAGTGATGGCAGCTGCATCCCCAGGGAACCAGTCTTGGAAGCCAATGTCGTGATGGCTTCTCTCCTCAGTCCCCTCCTTGCTTCTCAGCTCATTCCCTCTCCTCACATTCCTGAGCTGTCACCATGAGACATGAAGAAGAAGCTGGTTTTGAGCTGTTTCCAATGAGCTCCCTGCCCACAAATGTTAAGCTAAGCAGAGAGGTTTGGCTCCAGCTGTCTGGGGACAAAGACAGCAGTACCAGAAGGACCAGGATGGGCCCTCCACTTAGTTTTTTTTGGCTTCTGAGTATGGGAAGGTTAGAATCTGTCTTGGACTCCTAAGACGTTGCTGTATGTACTGCTGTGTCCATGTTGGAGTGCCTATAAGTCTCAAAATGGCTGAACTCAAAGGCAAGGTCTTTGTTTTCTAGGTACAAACCTTCCAAATAAAATATCAGGAACCTGAAAGTCTCAGCAAATGCCACAGTTCATCCTCACCTCTGGAAGTGTTGCCTCTCCAAAACAAGAACTTCCCCAAGGGACAGATAAGGCTCTATGGCTCTATCCCACACTTGCCAGTAACCTTTCCTCCATGACTTAGTTCAAAGACAGTTTCTTTTACCTGGGAAGAGCTTAGCAAAAGAATTTTTCTACTGCAGCTTCTTTGAATCAGTGCATGTCATAATATCTGATGCTGGGCAAGGCATCTGATGCTTGCCAGCTCCCCAGCCTCTGCCAGCCCACAGCACTCACCAACTGACACCCCAAGGAGGCCTCCTCCCCTTCCCTCCCCTCTCTCCCCTCCCCTCAGTTTTGCTGTCCTGTCTGACATTTGCTGGCCTCGGCATCACTTCCAGGTTCATAATTCACCTGCAAGCTGGGGAGTTCCTGGAGGACAGGAAAAATTGCTTTGGCAGCTTCCCTGTGCCTGCCACAACATTAGGCACATGAAGGAGAATGGCAGTTCCTTCCTCTTTCTGCTATCAGCTGGAATGACATTTACCAAGGTTTCACCCTTCACAGCCTCTCCCTCTCAGCCAGGCAGGCTGCAGTTCAGCCCTGTGCCTGGGCTGGCTCTGGGGCAGAACTGCCCATGCAGAACTGAGACACCACAAGCCCCCCCATGGGCTCCCAACTCCATATCCATCCTTCACCCACACACACACCTGAAGAGGGAAACATGGCAGCCGGAAGCAGATGGCAGTGAAGAAGGCTGATGATTAAATTCAGAACTATTTTCTGATAGGAAACTCCAACCTCTTCCTGAGGAGAAAGGCTGGGGCTAGCCCCGACGCACTGGGATACACAGGAGAAGCTGGCATGTCCCAGAAGGGGCAGAGCCCCAGCCCTGCTGAGGGAGGGTCCCAGGACATGTTCTGTGGTGGTTAGTACCCCAAAGCCATGAAACCCCCTCAGTTCACAACATTCCATGTGAGCTTCCACAAAGGAATCACTCCTCTGGTAATCAACCACAGCACATGCTGGGCTGCACAGTTGGTTGTTTTCTAGTACCAAGAAACCACATTAAAAAACAATATATTACAGCCCAAAACAGAACAGTTCCTATTTCAACCCAACCTGACCAAATCCCACAGAGGCTGTTCATCCTGAGATAGGCTCTCCCATGAAGAGAGGGGAAGAAAAAGCAGGTTAGCCCCAACCTTCCGTAGGCATGTTTCCTGGCCGTGGAACACATGGACAAAATAAATTTTAAAAAGAAAAAGGAGAGAGTTAGTTTTTCTGTTCTCCTTGAGCAAAGGAGTTTTGTGCAAGTGTTTTCCACTTTTGGTGACAACCAAAGTTAGATATTTTGTCTGGATACTCTCCACTTGCCTCAGCAGTGGCACCAGGTCTTTGTCCTGACTTGCTGTGAGCTTGATCTGCCTCTGCCAACTGCCCTGGCCTGGCTGCCCTTGCCCCACCATGGCTCCCATCCATTGCCAACCAGACATGCTGGAACCATGGAGCAGGTCCTGGAGCCTCCATCCCACTGCTAATCTCTTCCCTTCCCAGCCCACAGGATGCTTTTCAGATGCTTAGAAAGTCTGACCCATAGGGCACTGATCCCTCTGACTTGCCCCCAGGCACATGGATTTTTTCTTTATTGCTGCCTGCATTTCCTTATAATTTCTTTTATTCCCCATTGCTGGGAACACAGAGCTGCTTCTATTTATCTCCAGCAACATTTAATTTCTCTTTTCACTTGCTCTCTCCCTCCTTGCCACTTCTGTTCATTTGCCTTTTAAGCAGATCTCTACCCAAACTGGCACTACATCACTTCTCATGACCAAGACATTTTACTATTATTTCATTTCTTCTAAAGTTACTGTCCTTCTAACACTGTCATCTTAGAGCACTTGCTACAGACTCAGGAAAACTAGCACTGGGCCAAATCCAAGCTGGCAGGGAGTGAGGGAGAAGGCTTGCTTTGGACAGCAGGATCCATCTCAATCCATCAGGTACAGGCATTGGCAAGAGCTTCCTGATACAGGGCAATGCAGTGAAGATTCTGTAAGAAAAGGCTGCTTCTTCTACCCTACAAAAGCTGTCCAAGGTCACAGACAACTGCTTTCCTACCTGGAAACACCTTCTTGGCAGGCCAGCTGGGACAGAATAATCCCTCCACTCCCTCACTCTGCATTTGCAAGAGGAAGCCAGAGCTGTCATGCATGCAAGACTCTGGAGGACAGCCCGCACACAGTTCAGATGTCCTGTTACACTGCCAACTGAGCTGGCAGTGCCCAAACAGTAATAAATGGAGAGAACAGCCTCATGAGAAAGCCTTATACACCCAAGCCAGTTGATTATGAGTAATGGTCCAGCTTCTGCTGATTGGTTTCAGTCATATTGGTTTGTATTTCAGAGATCCTATTGAAGAGAAGTGAATGAAATCCAAGTTTTTCTAGTAAATGAATGTACAGGGGGAGACGCATGTCTGTCTCAATATTCACTGTATTTCAAAGTGCAGCCATAGACTTAACTGTCTTTCCTCTGCTTGCAATTGCTGCCTTGTCAAGAGTTGGGAATATTTAACCACGTTATATTGTCTAATTCAGGAAAAATTCCCATAAATTCCTGATCTTAGACAATATTCACTAGAAAATTCTTGTGTAAACCAAATGCAAAATATAGCAAGACACTTCCTAGTGATCAACCCGGCGACATTAGTTGCTTCTTTGGTTTGCAGTAGTAGAACATGGACATCTGAAGGTCCGGCTCTGCTGTTTGATCACACAAAAGATACTTTGCAGCTGTATAAGATAGAATTTCTTTGGGTTTATTGCTCTTTTTAATCTCATTAAGTTATTGGATTTTGCATAATTACACTGTATGTGTATATATTTCAAACAGCTTGTTTCGAACTTTTGATTTTTTCAAGTGATTTATACCACGTTTAAAATAATAATAACTTTAAAAAAAAAAAAAAAAAAAAGACAGAAGTCTCAGATAGTAGTCCTGTGTGTTCTATAAAGGCATCTGGATTAAAATACAGATTAAGCTAATGTTCCTGCAGAAGGAATAAAAGTAAGAGAGCAAGCAGACTGGCCTGAGTGGTCATGAAAAGTAGGAAAAACCACCTAAGAAAAAGTGATTACAAGTTCTTTAGCCACAAACCTATACAATTCACAAAGCATCTACTTTACTAGAGGATGAATTATGACTGAAAAACAAAATTTCTGATGTCAAATAGCTGACCAAATTTTATTAAAGCCTTTACCAAGCCTTTTTTAGGAAAGCAAATACATATTTTTAAATTTCTGTTGGTGCAATGACCTATGCCTTGGCTTTCAGACTAAGTCAGTTAAAAAGCCAGGCAGACAAAGACCTCAATCAAATGAAAATCATATTTCATTAGTTTCAATGCTCACCAAAGTTGTTTTTCTTACAAGTTGAGTTGATTTCATTCACACAACTGAAAAACACAGTTTTAGAAAGGATTTAATGTTCTCCAACCTTTGTAATTATAAATGGAATTTTCAGTCCCCTGTCACATCTTGATGGCTATGGTGATCGTCCAGAAGATTTAGAGATATACAGAGTACCTAAGAAAGACTGATTTCCAAAGGATGATGAAAGCTCTTTCTCCTTCTTTCTCCTTCTTTCTCCTTCTTTCCTTCTCTACTATTGTAAAGGAGTATACATCCACAGGTCATTGTAGGAAATAGAGACAAAATAGGTATTTGGTATACAGGGTTTCTCCCATATGGCACGAATGATCAGAACTGTGGAAGTAACCTGATTTTGTTTCTTCAAAATGAAGACTAATGGTTTTCCTTTCATTTGAAACACGAAAATTTGAAGTAGCAAACCCAGCAGCAAACAAAATAGCAAACAGATGAACCATCAGATGAAGAAAATTATAATCTGTCCTTCTTAATGTTCCAGTTCCCTCATCTCTCTCTCTTTTAGAGATACTGAGCATGACAGATGATCCTTACAAGGTCAATCTGGCAAATCTGACTGGAAAGTTCAGACTACTGTGCCTTGGTGAAGGCTCTAAAATTAAGATTTTTGAGAGAGCTGCACACCAATGAAGTTTTTAATTTATAAAAAGTAAATGAGAAAATTATTAGAAACCTGTGCCCCTTCAGACATGTTAATGCTGGTAAGTGTATATGTATATATGCATATATGTTAGACTTTATGTATCTGATAGATAAAGAGCTTATCAAAACAACAATGGCATACATTGACCATAACAGACATGACCATATTCATAATGGCCATATTTCACAGGAAGCAGCCACATGTCTGATGGTAGTCATGGATTTACAGAAAATTGAGATCATACAAGATGCTGAAAGCATATGTTCCTTTCAGCCTTATGCATTTTATTGCTTACATTTACTATGTAGCTACGCCTTTGCTGACAGATCTCCATGTGCAGACCACTGTCAAGCTCTTTGTGTGACCTCTTGATTTTTTGCCCCATTTTTTGCCCGGTGTGTGCATGGTGCACACACCACTTCCCCAGCCTCAGACACAGTTCAATCCCAGAAACACTCCTGAGGCCTCAGCCTTGAGAAGGTGCACCTGGAACTTACCAGGAGCACTGTCTGCTCCTAGGAACTAGTGCTGTTTAATGACCACCTGGACTTCAACAAACAGCCTTGGAAACTTGTTTTTCTTATCTGAACAACAACCCAAATGAGGTAATATTTTCATTATCAAATTTTCAAAGAAAGTTTCTGACCTGGATTGTGGCCAGATAGAAGATTGCTATGACTAAAGCCACCTCTCTTGTGATTCTAAAAACAGCAGCCCTAAGTGAGACCCTCTGAGCTCTCCCAGACCACAGCAACTGTGACCAGCAACCTCCCTGTGCATGGGACATCTGTGAGAACCGGTGAACTCTCCAGTTTGCTCTGCTCAGAAGATCACTGAATGATAATGATGGATCCAGGGCTGATACCCCAACTCTTCAAGGCTCAAGAGAAGATGCAAAGGCATCTGAGGTGAGCATTTCACTGAACTCAAGGGTAATATTTCACAGGTACAGACTTTATGTTTGTGCAAGCAAGTTTGAATATGCTGTAGCAAATTACTAGGAATGCTGCTCTCCTAGATTCTTAAGTACTTTAGATTTGAAAGTGAGTTAGGCCTGTATGCGAGTTACTGTTGTGCTATAGGAAATTCTATATGAATCCTTTGCTAAGTTGTTGATCCTAAGTTATGGATTAAGTGCTATTAAATTTAAGTGTTTTTAAGGTTAATGGCTGTTGAGCTTTCAGGCTTAAACTGTTCCTAAAGGTCAGGCTCAGTTTAGCACAAGATTCTACTCTGAACCTTGTGACTCAGCAGTAGAGTCTGTATTCTTCTCTACCCTTATGCTTTCCTATCCTTTTCCTGCCTGATCTCTTCCCCTAAACTTTAATGTTTAAAGACTTTAAATCCTTTTTGTACATTACAAGACTCACTGTGTTGCACATTATAACATTCACAGTGTTAATACCTTAAAAAAGGTTTGAACACAATCATATACCTATATTAGTGTAAAAAAAACCCCAAAAACAAACCAACAAACAATTAAACTAAATGTCTCTTTAAAACTTAAAATCTTCCTGTAAAAAAAATATTTTAAAAAGCTATTGTCACACTGGTTTTGTGAGAAAAAAAATATAATTAAATAAAAAGATACCTATTTTTCTGCATCCACATTTAACTCATATGCTCTCATTTAACCCCTGTATCTCAATAAAATGGTGCAATTAATTGGCTGAGTATGTTTAGTGCCATTTTGGATTCTTTTGTGGATTATACTGTCATTGAGGAATTGAGATACAAGTCAGTGGTGAAAAGGATTAGCCTGTCAGCTTCAAAGTTGTTAAAGGCGGTGTTTGTTCATGCATAAATGGTAGATGTAAATGACTTGTGAAGAGTTAATGCATGATTAGTAATTGTTATCAACAAGCTACAGGCATGAACTGCATGTCTCATGAATAACTGTGCCACAACTATATCTATATAAATTGATAAAGAATATAGATTAACCTTGAAAAGAATCAGGAAGACAGTTATTGTTAAGCTGTCTTTCAATAACACCTTCTGTACTTTGCCACATAAACATTTTTTAAGGGCACTTATTGCATGCAAAGTATTATACAGAATTAAGTACCTGCCTTTATTTCCTCTACTTACATAATAAAAAGAAGAGACAGATGCCTTGTTGGACAAGTCAAGGCAATTCCATCTAGTAAGAGTTTTAAGCATGATTCAGTATTTCTATTGGCTGACTATTTTGGAAAGGTATCTAAATGTTCCTGAGGACAAAAGTGGGGACAACATTCAATATCACGTTCAAATTTCATTTTTACTCACCATAGCATATGTATTATACCTAAATCACACTGCTGATGTGCTTTACTGTAGTAGTTGCTCTTTACTTAAATTCTTCTTGATTTGCACTCAGTCTGAACAGCTGTCAGCTACCTGCTAGACATATGGTGCCAAAGGACCCCAGGGCAAATTTCTTACAACCCACAAGATGCTCAGTTGCAGTCTTTGGAACACTTTTAGCATGCTGGCACGATGTTATAATGAAATATGCCTATCCCAGGCTCCAATTCCAAACTGGACCCGAGCCCCAAAATTTTTACCTGAAGAAAACAGATCCTGTCTGCCTTTAAGAGAGTTATTTCAATAGAATCTCACTCTAAGGTCTTAGTTTGGTTCTTAGTCTAAAAAATTGATATTATCTATATTTGTGCTGATATATATGTCTGAACTTTAGAATCTATCATCCAGATTTAGCAATTCAGAAAAGGAACACCACCATAATAATTGAGAGAACATCTGGGTTTTCACAACAGTGTGAAGGATCCATGCATGTTAAAGGATCTGCCTTAGGAGATCTCAAAAGGCCCTATTAAATTTACCCTTAAATTAAAGCTCTGCTACTTTTTTTTTTTTTTACAGAAAACCAGGAGAACTAGTAATGCCTGAATGCTGATTGATTGGGTAAGGAGTGAAATGAGGACTGTGAAAGGAAGTAGAATTATTACTTTATACAGCAGTGAAAGTCCTGGAGAATGAATGAACTCAAAAAGAACAGCTGCCTGAAGCACCAAGGCAGGTATGTGACACGCTATTTAAGGAGATATTTTTTCATGAATAGGAATGTTGGACAAAATTAGGAGTTGGAACAATAACTGTTATATGAACCCTCTTGACTGAGCATATTTCTCAGAGGCTTGAATACAATTAAGCATGCAAGAAAGGCCATGTTCTTCTAGTTTGAAAAACACACTTCAGAGTAATAATAATTATATACTTGGTGCCTAGTTATTACACTACATGGTTTCTCAGAAATTATAATAGCAACAAATAATTTCCAAAATAGAAACTTCCAAAAACATGCTAACCAGAAATCCCTGTAGAAATCCCATTCATCCAAGAATGACAGCCTGTTATGGGAACAAGTATTTTACACATTATGTCTGAAATGTACAGGGTAAATTACATACCTTACATCAACATTAAAAATAAATCTAGCACTGAAACTTCAAGAAACTGTGGTGAAAGTTCTTGTGCTGCTAATTTTTTTTTAAATATCTAACTGTAAACATAGGTGCCAGAGGATGGGTGGTCATTCAATATTAAAGAACATACTGACCTCTTAATGCATCTTTAACGTAATTTTCTCTTGCCTAAGACATTATCCATCCTGTCTTGAACTAGGAGAGACTCATACATACTAATGGATCTGACATCAGTGCTGCTGGAGAGAATGATTTTTATGCTAGAAAAAATACATTCTCATTTTCAGATTACATCTGATTATTGTTATATTTCCACCTTCACATAAAGTTCACTTTAATATCAACTCAGGCCAGTCAGCAGAACCATTACCTTTGGTGTAATTATTCACATCCTTAAATGTGTGTTGAAATGGTTTTTCTGATTAAAAATCTGTATTTTATGTTAGAATTTTTCTTGAACATAGTAGATAAAAACATAGACCCTGGAGTGATTCAAATGCCAAACTCAATGGAGATATTCAGTTTTGAACACTTAGAAGATTAGGACTGGGGAGAATATGGGGAAGTTTGGGTGCACGGAGGAACTGTCAGACTGCAGAGAAATAGTCTGAGACTGACTGTTGCAACTGTCCAGTCCAGCATTATGGCTCTGCTCCAAGAAATAAATTCCCATAGGGCAGAAAACTGGATAATTAAGAGCCAGAAACCCCAGAATCTTTATGACACTGTTTTCTTTTGATTCACAGTATATGTGTATTTGCCCCAGTTTTTCTATTTTCCCCCCATTTTTCTTGTTTAATAACCCAGACCCAACTCAGATTCACAAACAGAAGTGATTTTCAATCTTCATTCTGATCCTTCCATGCTTCTCCTGTGGTCTGACCAATAAGTTTGTGAAGAAAGATATCAGGTTAGCATGCCAGCATCTGGATCCAAACATACAGACTTCCAGTGAAGACAGACCAGACAGTAACTATTCTGCTTTCCAGTCCAGTGACTAGGAGAACATGCCTGAATCTGAATCTGCTGAATCTGCCCTGAGCATGTCTCAGAGAGGAGCCTCCAGAAGCTGTTTTCTATTTTATTAGAGTCCCTTGCTGCTGGAAGTGGCGCTGACCAGCAAAAGGCCACAGAGTCTGCTGAGACCACACTAACAAAGGATCTGGTCAATCTCTTTATGACTGGCACATGAACCAAAAGCTGAGACCAAGTCATGGTACCATAAACCAACATATTGAACCAGTAAAGATGTCAGCAAACTGGACACTGACTTTAGGGACAGCTGCTATAGTCACTAGACGTAGCTGGTAGCAGCAGGAATGGCAGAAATGTATCTCTAATGGGTTTTGCAACATTTATAAGTCTCATCAACGTTCTCTAATATCTAGGGAGGCCTCTTTTCTAGAGGCTCATCTTATCGACCTCCTTATAGTCAATGATAATCTGGAGGCTCTTAATTACTGGCATTATTTACTGGTTACTTAATGACCTAGATGCTGAGGGTGATGTTTTATGGTGGAAAAATGATAGTATGAATAAAATGCATCCAAGGCAGATGGTTTCAAAATCACACAAGGCATAAATATGATCATTGTTGCAGCTGCACTTGTCAGCTATGAAACTCAGGAAAAATAGATTACAAGAGACATTTTGCTGCCATTCAGCCTCCTTTTGAATGTTTTGCCATGCTGCAGTGGCATGCTGCAATATGGTGTGATGCAAACACAGCAGCTTGCTGTCCAGAGCAGTTTCCAGCCTTTCCATCTACAGATCTCAGGCACGCATCCCAAGCTGTCTGACCTCAGATTGCTTGGACCTTGTCTACCACACAAGCTGTCCTTGCTTTACTCTCTGCTTCAGTCACTATATTCCTCCCTCAATTCCTATTATGGAGTTTCCCAGTCCAGCCTCTCAACACCCACTCTAATCTAATCTAATCTTAATGACTACTGTCAGCCTATCCAATCCCACTCTCTGAGTCTTGCTTGAGGGCCTGAACACTAACACAGAGCATGTGGAAGATATCAGGGCTCTCTCACCCATTGCCAGCATGGAGGACCCAGTTCCAAACTGCCTGGGTGGGCTCATCAGCAAAGCCTTGATTGGAAATAAGGACCTCTAGATAAAACGGTTTTAGACAACTGGCACAAAGGATATGAGTTACATTGCTTAAATTAGGTGTTTAGGCTGGCAGTCACAAGCAAAGAAGGTCTCCAGCTGAATGGTGACTGAACAGCACTGGGCATTAGAAACCCTGCCTAGGGGAGATGGAACATATCGTGGTGCTATGCCGAGGTAGGACCTGATGATAAGGAGGTTGAATTAACACTAATAAGGTTTGAACTAGACCACATTTCCTTGTTTGCTTATGCTGAGATAACACAGCCCAGCCTTACTAAAGTCAAATGATTTCACTCCTGCTTTATTCACTTACAGTGCAGGCCAGTGTGCTGCCAGTGCATGGTTGCCTTGGTGTGTTTTGACAAGCCCGTGCTGTATTCTTCTTAGCACCTCATCTTTTGGGTATATACAGTTTGATGAAACAATTATGGTATGCCCTTTCCATTTTTAGAATTCCACATCCCTCTTTCGCTCTCTTCTCATGATAGTTGAATAGAATTGAACCAGTATCAGGTTCACAGTTCTAGCAATGTTAATTTCCTGTCTTTAAATATGTGGCTAACTTCAAAAATACTAATAATCAGATTAATACAAATTCTCTGAATTTTCAGAACAGTTGCTAGATTAGTCACTCCAAAAATGAAAATGACTTTTTTTATTGTCTTAATAAATCTACTTTGAGTACTGGATCCTTTGCATATAGGGGATATAAGGCCACTTAATGAATAACTCTGTTGTTTATTTTATTAAATATATGAAAATTAACTGAACAGTTCCCTTTAATAAGTACCTTGGCTTGGAGCTTTGCAGAGATACAGATCACAGCAAGATATCAAAATCTTGAAATGCTCAGGTGATTTACAAAGAATGAAAAAACCTTATATAACTGATATCACTCTATGCAACGTATCATCATTATCTCTGAAATGCTCCAGTGAACTTTTTGAACAAACCAAACAAAAAAAAAAAAGAGATCTGACAACTTGTTCAAAAGTATGGACAGCCCTTGCTCAGACACAGTTAATAAAAAATTCCCTTTTGGTACATGTGAACCAGCACCAATTTTGTGCTCTAGTTATGGAATATCTTTGTTGGTGTAGATTTTTACTGTGTTTCTTGTCTTCCAAAACAACTTTGTTGCCCATCAGGTATTTATAGCATAAGTTCAACACAACAGTTTTGTTATTAAAGCAGTGTAAAATAAAATGCAAACATTAAAGTGTAAGGAAATATAACCAAAACCTTTTATTAGCTTAGCCAGAAAAAAGGCCACATAAAAAAATCATAATTTAAAAAAAAATAGTTTCTGTAAAGCTAGGCACTGATGTTTACTGATGATTCAGTCCAAATATGAGTTGCACGTGCAATTTGATTGATGAAATGCCCAGGCATGGCCCACAACTTGGTCTGCTCTGACCATATGGCAATTGTGTGAAAGAAGATCCAGCCATCCCAAGCAGACCCAACTCTGTCCACCCAGGGATCTCCCATCCAGATCTGCTGGAGGATAATGGTGCTGCCACTGATGTTTAGCAAGAGATCATTCCCAGCTCTGAAAGCACTGCTTTCTTCCTCTGTCAAAGGGGAAAGCCACACAGAGCTAAGCTGTTTGACTTTGCCTTGGGACAGAGTTGCAATCCTCATATATCCCAGCAATGATTTCAGCTCAGAAGTGAGGTCAGGTTTTGTCATTTCCTGAATTAACTCAAACTCTGCCTGGGATCTGATTTAGACAGTAAAGAAAAAAAAAAAAAGGAAAAATACAAAACCAGCAGAAAAGCAATTATGATGTGTGGGGGGAGGGAGAGGGGACCACATAAAAGGGAAAAAAAGGAGAAAAAAGGATAAATGGAAACAAAGGGGAAGGGGGCAAAGGAAAAAAAAATCAGTCTTCCTACATAAGACCCTGGAATATAAATGGTGCCCCTATACATGATCTTTTCCCCTTGACTTGATAACTGAGGCTATCCATAACAGTGGGGAGAGAGGCTCCCCAAACTTGTTTGTTTGTTTGTTTGCTTGTTTGTTTGTTTTCTGAGATGAATTAGGAGTGAAGTTCCTATTAGCATTTTCTTTACTGAAATCTCCTTGGGAGTTCCATGAGACTCACCTTGTTTTCACTGCCTTGGTAAGCATTCTTCAAAAATATTGTTGTCTGTTTGCCATGAGAACATTGTGTTGCTGGAGAAAAAAAGTTAAAATCTTACCTTTCCCATAATACATCTGTATGTAGATTCTTGCTCTCTTTAAGAAACTCCAATGTTTCCTTGATTCTGACAAAGGGTAGATCTCCATTAATGGGCATGAACTAGGCTGTGATTTGGGCTTCATTGTTAGTCTGCTGTAAATTTGAGATACTCTTTAGATGTGTGGTTCTTGTCTGGTGGCTGAAATGAAAATCCTATTTTAAGGGACGCTAAGGTGTTTCACTAACATTGCTAAATGGTGCAGATGTGTTGTATTTCTGTATGGTACTTGGACTGGGTATGTGTTTTTAAGAAAAAATATATTTGTGCAAGTATCTGACTTTAGGCACACGCTGCACATGCATGAAGAAGTAATGTTGCAAGTGAGGTGAGCCAAGGGCACTCTGATAAGTGGCTTCAACCTTGGTCCCACCAGGGGAGAAACCATTTCCCAGCATGGCAGTCACATACTCTGGCACATCCTGCAAGACTCCAATCGTAAGAGCAAGACATATTCAACCCCTCTGGTACTCTAAATAACAAATGTGCAGCTATTCTTCCCCCAGAGCAAAACAGTCATTTCGAGTTAACTTCACATTAGCCATTTAGTGTCAGTAAAAGAAAATACCAGCTCTTTATCTCTTTCTCCCAAGACTGTGGAATACAAGTAACCTCTTAGCATTCAGCCAGCATGGATTTATGAAAGGCAGGTCTTGCTTGACCAGCCTGATCTCCTTCTCTGGCAAAGTGACCCACTTGGTGGATGAGAGAAAGGCTCTGAATGTTGTTTACCTGGAATTCAGTAAAGCCTTTGATGCTGTTTCCCACAGCATTCTCCTGGAGAATCTGCCTGCCTACAGCTTGGATGGGTGCACTGTTCTCTGGGTAAAAACTGTCTGGGTGGCCAGGCCCAGAGAGCAATCGTGAACTGAATTCCATCCAGCTGGAAGCTGGTCACCAGTGGGTTTCCCCAGGGCTCAGTACTGGGGCCAGCCCTGTGTAATGTCTTTATTTATGGACAAGGCAATGGAGTGCACCCTCAGTCAGTTCACAGATGACACCAAGTTGGGTGGGAGTGTTAATCTGCTGGAAGGTTGGAAGGATATGCAGAGGGATATGGAAAAAATGGATCATGGGCCAAGGCCAATTTTATGAGACTCAACAAGGCCAAATTATAGGTCCTGCACCTGAGTCACAACAACTCTGTGCAGGGCTACAGACTGGGAGCAGAGTGGCTGAAAAGCTGGCCAGTAGAAAAGGACTCTGGGGCTGCTGGTCAGCTGAACATGATCCAGTGTGTGCCCAGGTGGCCAAGAAGGCCAAGGGCATCCTGGCCTGGATCAGCAATAGTGTGGCCAGCAGGACCAGGGCAGGTACTGTCCACCTTGGCACTGGCGAGGCCACGCTTTGAGTCCTGTGCCTAGTTTTGGGCTTCTCACTACAGGAAGGACTTGGAGGTGCTGGAGCATGTCTAGAGAAGGGCAATGGAGCTGGTAAAGGGTCTAGAACACAAGTCCTATGAGGAGCATCTGAGGGAGCCAGGAATGTTTAGCCCAGAGAAAAGGAGATTCAGAGATGATCTTATCGCCCTCTACAACCACCTGAAAGGAGGCTGTAGCCAGGTGAGGGTCAGTCTCTTCTCTCAAATAACAAGCAACAGGACAAGAAGAAACAGCCTCAGGTTGTGCCAGGGGTGGTTTGCGTTGGAAATTAGGAAATTTTCTTCACGAGTTGGGTAGTGAAGCTGCCCAGGGAATGGTTTAGTCACCATCCCTGGAGGTATTGAAAAGATGCATGGATGTTCGGTAGTGAACTTGGGAGTGCTGAGTTAATGGTTGGATTCTATAATATCAGAGGTCCTTCCCAACCTGAATGGTTCTATGAAATGTACCACAGCTAATAGTTTTCTCTTTAAAGTTACTGCAGCCACACTGAATGATATGTTGGGAAGATAGTCTTTATGAATACTTGTCTTCTTGATAGATAGACACATTACATTCCTCCAGCAGTGTTTCTCAGTATGAAAAACCTAGCTGTGTACAGGCACTACCTTAATTTTGAATTAGTTTTCAAAAATTTTGTTTGGAATTCATATTAAAATTGTGAAAATGTGCTCTTTTCCTCTACAAATGATTACATTCTTTCTGCTTTACACAGAAACTGTCGCTATCCTGACACCAAACTTATTTTTCTTAATGGACTCAATCCACTGTCAGCAAAATCAATGAAGCACATTTTTCATCAGTCTTAATGGGATCTGGAAAAGGGCCCATGTTTCTAAATAAAGCCAAATACTGGGCTGATTCTGTATTCAGTTATGCCCATGCAAACTGGAAATCAGCCAGTTGGCAACTTTTTTCTTTCCTTCTCTTTTGTTTTTTTGCAACAGAAAAAAAAATCCCACTTTATTAGGGTGAAAAGGTAGAAGCACAAGATTACAAGGATAAAAATTCAATTCCCTTTTCAAGTGATGTAACGCTTGATCTCTATGCCTTGGCTCAGAAGGAGATTTGTAAATTATCCAAATTTCAGCATCTTGAATAATTTGCAGCAGTGTTAGAGTTGACATGACTTAAATGTGGCTGTCCACATACTAAAAGAGCCTTTTCTATTGCTGACTATTGGCTGAGCATAACAGCACTCAAACAATATTTCTTAAGTGGCACCTATGTATGAGGCAGGCGAATGTAAAGTAAAGCTATCACATCTGTTCCACTCACCTCTTGTCCTTGGAGACTTTCTTCATTTATTTGCTTTGGCAAAGTAAAGAGATTTTTGCACAGTCTCTGGCATCTCCATGTATGTAAAGATATAACACAACCCCTGAATTTGACATACAGGTGGATTATGACAATGGCTTAAGCAGCAGAGAGCTTTAAAAGGAAGAATGACAGTCTGCTTAGTTTTCAAATAATGGCAGTTTTCTAAACAATTCCTCACTCATAAAAATGGCAGAAAACCCTGTGTGGTTGAGAACATGATTGCCAATGATCTCATTACAGCTACCTCAAAAAATAGGAGAAGACAGTGCAGCACCTGGTAACATTTCCTTTCTCTATTCTCTGCCAAAATTGCTTCTCATAGTTAGGAAATGTTTAGCTCTCATGTTTTAGATCTGGAAAGCTTAATAATAACTTTCCCTGCTTTATAAACTTTATGAGATTAAATCCTTCGCAGCAGACAGATAAGATATAGTTTCAATCCCTCTCCTTCATTCTCTGAGTTTCTCTTTGAAAAGGAGGATGATTGCCATAAAAACCTCTAATGCCTCACAGGAAAATAATGGCACCTATGTATTCTGTTCTGTTAAGTCTCTACCATATATGAAGAAAGAGAGATCCTTTTTGCCTGTGTCTTGCATAACGTGCAGCTTATACAAAGAGGAATGGTTAAGAGTTCAAAGAAACCACCATCTACAGGAAGAAGAATATGGTAGAAATCACAGATAAAATGCAAACTGATATGGCAGATAAGCAGACAGTCAAGAGCAGGCCTCCAAGGCAGGCAGGCAGACACTGATTAATCTTGCAATCCTTTCACTTGGCAAAGAGGACAAACAAATACTTCCTTCCATCCTTAAGGACATATGACCATCAACAGATTCTACCTGTCTTGTTCTTGCATTTATCTGTTAATATGTTCTCAAAAAAATATGATGAAGTCCCATTTTCAAGCAGAAACAAATTAAATAAAATAAAAACAAGCCCCTAATTCTTCCATCACTACTCTGTTCCCTGCTTTTGAGGCAAGATGTAGCTCCTGTTGATATCCATAGGAGTTGTATTAGTAGAGCAACAATAAAGAGTATACACAGAGACCTGTTCTTTAAAACCTTTTACAACCTTAGCCATCCTTTTAGAAGAATAGATATTGTTAAAGAAATCCATGCCTGCTCACAATGCCATTTACTGGTGACACTTGGCACTGCCTATGGCCAGTGTGCAGTCCCTGTCTTCTACATAGGTTCAGTTCAAAACTTCCAGGCTCCAGTGGACACAAGTGCATCACTCCAAAGACAAACACAGCCATGTTTTAATAGTTTGGAAAATGTGACTGTGCAAAATGATCTGCTGGAATGCTTGGTAGACATTTGTAAGGTCAGAGCATGTTTGACAAAGTTCCTGGATTTATTTTTTTTTAGTTTTATTTCAAAGACTATAATAATTAAATAAGCAAAACAAACATCAGCATGATGAATATGAAATCAGTTATAGGATTATTTTTTCTTCCTTGGATATTAATCATTAGTTAGATAAACCTTAATGAGTACAGAATACATACCTTTCCCAGGAAAAAAAGGAGAAAAAGCTTTGACAGAAACACAGCTTAGAAATACTTTCCAGGATACCTAGCTACAGGACTGCAGGCTGAGGGAGACATTCTCAGGCAGTTGTCATGATGGTGATATGTCATTGGCCTCCAAAATGAGAGTTTATGAGTTCAAGTTACTAAATATTCTATCTTGAATGGAATTTGAGAGAAACTAGAACCCAATTAGAGATAAGTCATACTTTGGCAGAAAGCACTATTGTTTGGGCTGTAATGCTGGCTGATGGATTTTCTCACATACAGGAGGAAATTATTTTTAATCAGCTAGTTTAATTCTTCCAGTGACAATTTAATATATTTAACTTAGTACACTTTTCAGTAGTGTTTTTTTGTTGGGTTGATTTATATATTTTTTACTCACTAACTGGATTTTTAACCTATTTCTTTTGCTCAAAGCTAAAAACATTTTGCCTGCTGTTAGGCCCGAGTTTGGCTGTATATGTTTAATACACTGTAGAGATTTTATCAACATATGCTCCACCTCTTTCTTATTTGGAGCATTACACACATCCTTTACTCATAATTAACCCACCTTACCTCTTGCTTTCAATGGAAAAAAAAGAAAGTGATGAATGATGCAAGGCCCCATCAGTGACAGAACCTTTCCTTATGGAAATACTAACTCATTCCAGTGCTTTATAAGATATGAGGTAACATTTTAAAAGGCACACAAATTATCCAGCTAGATATTTTTGTTTTTTTTAAAGATTGCACTGTGACATATATCTTATAATATGGTATTTTTATTTAACATAACTTGATCCTTTTCTTTATTCAAAATCTTAAGAATTTTGGAAAAGGCTTTGATTGATATGGGAATTCAAAGTGTCTTTTTGTATATATTTTCCAGATTACCTTTAGTTTAGATCACACCCACAAAAAACAAAACAAAACAAAACAACAAAAAAAAATGAACTAACTATTTTATGCTTAAATTCTATTAGAATTAGTTTTCTTTAAATAAAAACAAGGTCCCTTCTCTCTCACATGCATTTAGAGATCATCCTTGACATAATATATGAGTTTATATTAATTGAAACTGGTAGATAAAAGTACAGTCTCAGATTTTTGTTATCTTAGAGCCTGGCTGACTTTGTAACTTTGTTAAATAGTGATGTCTGTAGAGCAGTCCATCCTAGTATTCATTATTGGTTTTGACCAGAGTATCATAGAATATGCTGAGTTGGAAAGGACCCACAAGGATCACTGAAGTTCAACTCACATTAAACTTGCCATCAACCAGGACCCCCAGCTCCCTTTCTGCAGAGCTGCTCTCCAGCCTCTTGCTCCCTTGGTGTCAAGCACAAGTTTTAGTCTGAACCAAAATTCAGAGAAAGTCCCAGAGGGGCTTAATGGAAATTTTGCCTGGAGTTCATTATGAAAAAGTCCCAAAGGAATATCATGAAAAGAGAAGGATGTGAGAAAAAAGAAAATGAAAAATGAAAATGATTGCCAAATTCTCATAACTACTTTCTTAAATTGCATATATTCCTGATATCCATGCACATGAGAACTCTGCACTGTCTTACTTTTAGTATTGAACTCCTGCATCGTTGTGTTTACAAAAGTCATTAATATTTACTTTCCAGTCACAAAAGAAGAAAGCATCAAAAATAAGCCTCTCAGGCAGGTTTTTCCCTTACACAAGAAACACCAGCCACATGAAGCCTCATGAATGGTTACCATAAAAGCAAAAACAAACAAGGATTTCTTGAAAATGCAATTGCTCAATATACCCAAAACTGCCAGCTGCAGTTTCCTCTTTAAGCTATTGACTTCATAACCTTACCCAACCCTTCAGAAATTTCCTGGTCGACAAGATTTTTCGGAAGCTTTATGGAAAAAACAAACAAACCAAAACAAAAAAAACCCCATTGGTTTAAATTAATTTCCTGAAGACTGAATTACTTCATAAGAAGTCAGACTAAACAATTGTAAAAGTTACTAAAAGTAAACCAGTTTATCACCTTAGAGCAATGAAGGCAAATAAGCAGACAAGAAAGCTTTTTGGAAACTTTCTCTTTAGACCACCACCTTGAAAGAATGTTCAGATATTCTTTGAGTATTTGTTTTTCTGTATTGGAAGAAAAGGTATTGCAATGCATTTTCTTTTTTTCTTCTTATTTTTTTTTTTTAAATTTTAAATACAGGCTTCAGAGAAACCCAAGGGTATAAAGCAGGATTAAGATTTCAGACTAAAAGGGTTATTTCTTCATGAAAGTTTGGGTCATGGTTATTCCTTCTCTAACTGAATAATATATTTACAATTGTGACTATTTAAACTTGTAAAAGTGATTCTCTATGTAAAAGCATGAAGTGCATTATTAGCAAGTGTATGCAAACCAGAGAGTGAAGGCATTTTGTGGGAATACCTTTGCTCTGCATTTACCACTGTTAGCATATTCCTGTCCTCAGCAATGACCTTGGTGGGATTACTTGCCTGAACCAGTTTACATACACATCAGTATTAGGCTGCTCTATGAGTCTGTAAGAAACACAGCCCCATCTCACTCCTAGTTAGAGTTAGTGATTCAGATTTCAAGGACAAACAGAAATTACCAAAGAATCATCCAGAAGATTGTTAAGGATTAAATGAGAAAATTTGGCTCCCATCTTAATAAGGTTGGTGTTATATTTTTGTTTGCATAGAAACTTGGGCAGCTGGTGTGGATACAGTCTATCTTATGTCCTTTGAGGCAGGTGATAAAAATTATATCTGTAATTTTAGACCTAGGTTATGAGGTATAGTGTCTATATGGAACAAGACAGAGAAGTTACCTTTAGGTTAAAATATGGAAGTTACTTTTAGAAGTTTCCCCATTTTTTCATGAAAACTGGCAACTCACATATTCTGATTTCAAGATTTCAAAACTATAAACTCAATCAACTGAAGTCTGAATTTAAGAAAAAAAAAAAAAGTATATAAAATAAAACTTGCCATAGGAAGTGCTTGTTACCCAAAATATCCACAGAAGCATTACTTTCTGTCAGCAGAGGCTTACAGACTTTCAGTAATGGAAGAGTTCTCCACCATGTTGCATAGGAATGGGATAGAAAATGCACCACCACACTGTAATAAAGGTCTAATGAAGAACAAGTATCTTTTGTTTTGTCTTTTTCTGTTTTAGGAGGCTTTTGGAGGGATTGCAGAAGAGCCAGCAATTCTCTAATGCATTTCATGGAAAGCTGAGAGACCATGATGCAGAACTTCTTTCTGCTCCAGAGGCTTATCTGTGAGAATCCTGATGTGAAAAAGCATCAGTTCTGCTCTTGGCTCTCTGCTCAAAGCCACATACGAGCAAGTGCAGAAATACTCACTTTCAACCAAATGTTCCCAAACACTGTTGTGTTTGGGGTTTTGGGTTTTTTTTTTCCTTTTTATTTCACTACTCAAGTTTGCTGCCTCTTTTTTTGATGAGAGAAAAGTTAGGATGTTTGTAAGGACAGAAAATATTAATTAAAATAAACATAAGGCTAGACCCTACCAGCAGCTTTCAAACCAAACTGAAGTCCAATATGTGCATTTCTATTAAAGTGCAAGTTCTGATTCCCACAGGGTTTAATAGTTACAAACTGTTAGGTATGCTTAGAAGACCTTAATTAGATTACTAAATTACTTAAGAGAGGCAAGTCCTCTACTCACTTTTTCTAAATTTTCATTTATTGTAGTTTCAAAATACAAAGCAATTTATTCCTGGTGTTTCACAATAGACATAGCTAGTGGCTCTTTCTGACTTCTCCTTTCTCTCCTGACAGCAGGGATGGCTGCAGAGTCATCAACCCTGACAGTGCTGAGTGAGCTAGAATAGGTGCTGCTCCATAAAACACTCTTTAAAAAATTTTTGTTTTTCTTGAAACCTTAAGCTGTTTTATTTCTGTTTCTTCTGCTTTGAAAGCCTATAGCAACCTTCCTTTCTACCTGCCACAGGCATTTGTTCATAGCTTTTCCACCCATCAAAAGTATAATGAAATTCCTGCCCTGAAAGCTGGGAGTTTTAAGATGGAGGAAGAAAAAATTGTTTTCCCAACTGGAAGTGACTGTAGCCAAGAACCACACAGATTCATCTAGTTTCATTTCTGCCACCAGCAGCATGCTCCTTCCTGTACCATGATAACTGCCTTGTGTGTTTGTTCTGCACCAAGGCATCTTCAACAGATAAAGGAACTGACAAAGTCAAAGTCACAACCCTGGCTGCAGGAGGTCATGGAGGGATTTCCAGGTAGACCAGACTAGACATGAATGAACAGGAGCAAGCAGATGTTACACAACCACAATTTTTCTAAAATCATTTTAGCAACACAGGAGAACCTTGGTAGTCCTAAGGCATTTGGTCAGTCAACATTTCTGTAAACAAATATCTAATTTAATTTTAAATGTCATTTCATTCCAGGGGTCAGTTTCAGGTTGCTGTCACACAGGCCTCTTTTTGGGGAGATTTGTTCAAGGGTGATCTCTAAATACACAAGAATCAGAAGAGGATAAAAAATTCATTCAAAAAGAACAGTTCTGGTTTGAATAGCAAGCAATGAATCAGAGAAAGACCAGGACTTATTTTCAAAAGTGATGGACTTAATGCCAAGCCTTGTTCTATAAGGAGGTAAAACATTCTGTGAAGAAGTTTTAATTAGTCAGGTAATTAATTTTCTGTAGTTTTACAGTTTTCCACTGCAGACTCAAGACCATTTGAGGATTTGAATTTTAAAAAAATCTGACGGAGTACAATAAAACATTGCAGAAAAATGAAACTATCTTTGAATACTGAAGAAGAAATACCGGTATGGAAGCTGAGGAGTTATAATCATTCTCTCATGTAAAAATCCCTGTTCGTGCTTAGAGAATTCCAGCTCAGGCCTGGTATTAAAAATGCAAGGCTTCATACTGATACAAATCCCTCTCCTGTCTTCTTTCGGTTCAAGGGCAGACAAAGACTGAACTGGTTCGGTTTCCTTAGCCAGGAATATCACCTGAGTCACAAACATCCTTCTTTTTCCTTTAATTTCTTTTTGGAGTAGAATCTCCTTTTTTGGAGAACTAAAACAGGACACTAGAGCTGAGATCTGACACCAAACCTCTTATGGTCAACAGGGAGTTTTTTTCTGTAGGTAGACATGGCTGCAACCGTCCCCAGAAGCATTCATTCTGGGTAGCCTAAATTATTCTATAATGCAAAGTGATTCTTCACCTAGTGAATTTGGAAACTAGGGAAAAATATTTAAAATGAAACTAAATTAAGAGAGGATTAAAGGCATTATCAAGATAGTTTATAAATTTGTGCTTGAATTAGGTAAACTATCTGAAGATTGTCATATCCCAGCCAAGTTTCTCTTTCCCAACACAATTGATTTGCAGGCACCATTCAGACACATTCCAAAGAAAAGCACTTTATAGTAATCTGAACATTGTGATCCAAGGAAGAAAATAATTACTGCCACCTCTGTTTCTTTTAGTGCATTATTTTTAAAGTTTTGATTCCTTTTTACGTTTTGTATATGATGATATTCTTTCACCAAGGGGTCAGCTCATAATTGTGGCCATATGTAACAGCTCCTTAGATAAAAAGAGTGTTTAATATTACTTCATAATCAGTACCTTTGGCAAAATTAGTAGAGATTTAAGGACACTATAATCAGTGTCCTGTGGGTGGAAAAAGAAAGGAAGCCTTAAGTATTTTTGATCTATCATGCTAACTTCAAGTTGTGAGTGCAGTTCTCTCAATGTAGTTATGTTTGATTTGGAGCAAAGCAGATTAAAAGTCCTTTCCCTGGAGTATTGGTCAATGCAAATAATACCATCACATAGAAGTTCATGTAGTATTAATTTCCACGATATTTTTTTAGACAATTCTAAGGAGGTTTGAAGTTTACATTTAATTTGAAGAAGGGGGTTTGTTTGAAGCTTACTTGAATTAGTCAAAGACCATCAAATTGATTTGGGCTAGAAACCTGTGAAAACCTTTCACAATCTGTCCAGCATTTATGCCACATTTCTCTGCCACAATTACAGTATGTCCTTCCTAAGGCTTTCCAGGGTTAAAAATTATACTTCTAATCTAAGGCTGGATATGAAACATATGTTAAAAAAAAATGAAACCAATATTATGCCCATCTGTAATTTCAGAGGATATTTCTAGCCATAGAAAGTTGGCATTACATGGAATGAAGATGTATCCCCCAGTGTAATCAGAATAAAAACACACATTTACTTTTCTTGTCTGCATGTTAATCTGGTTACTATAACAGACCAATTTGAGAGAGTAAATTAGATTTTCCTGTGACACCTATTACATGCATAGAATTAGATTAACAGTATAATCATATTTACTAACACTTTAAACAGGGAGATATTTCTGCATCATGCTCTAATGATGATTTCTGAACCAAAAATACTACTCAACTTCAGTCCTTGTAGGATCTGATGAGAGGCTGAATTGGAAATTCCCATATTAGCAAAGAGTTTGAATGTGAAGCCACTGACACTGCACTTCACTGAGATATTTTGGAGTCCATTCAGGTGTCCAGGAGGGTATGGGGACTACAGTGGACACAGTGGAAACTCCCTGGCAAGCTCAGTCTGAAAAGATGCTTTGTTCTCAATACAGGAAGGAACCTATAGCATTCAGCAGTGCATTGCTAAAAATCACTTACATGTCAAGTCTACTGGAAATCTAAGGAAGAAATTTATTTTGTATACTTAGAAAAGAATGAGAAAAGAATGTTTCTTCATCCTTTTTTTTTTTTTTTTTTTTTTTTTTTTTTTTGTAATGGAGCTGGTGTTTTCTGTCCAAAATGTATTCCTAGTTCTTAGGAACAACTCAAGAAACTTCTGATGGAAAATGAACAAGACAGGTTTCTGCTACATTGAGACAGCAGCAAGTTTGTTAAAAAAAATGTACCAGGATGTCAGACTGAGTATGCTTTAGGAGGCAACATTCCCAGCTTAGAAAGACATAATAATATTAAAAAACAACAAAAAAATTTACACATTTTTAAAAGCCATTAATTCTTGGTTTAGTCTCAGTCTTTCTCCTTTTATATTTTTGATTTGTAGGGGTTTTTTTTAATTTTGAATGAGCATCTACATAAATGTTGCAGATAGATCAGGATGATATTAAAACTAGTACTTTGCTTGTTAAATCTCTAAAGACTAAGCAGCAGACTTCTTTTAAATTCATAAATGTGATAGGGCCCTTTCCCTAGATGAGCAAAACCAGAGTCGGTTCATATAAGTTATGAATCCATTCTGGCAAAAACTTAGACCATTCATTCTGGACCTCTCTTTATAGTTCAAGTAATAAAGACAGGTCTGGAAATCCAGTTATTGTCTCTTGTCTGCAATCTTTAAAAGAACTTAGGAAAGGTCTCAATGAGAGAGAGAAACACAGAAGAATATTTTAAAAGTATTTTATTTAAAGTATATCCTTCTAGCCTTATGGTTTAGAGTTCAGAGTTTAAGTGATGTGATTACCAACACATGTTATGTCTGTTTAATCAATTGCTGATTTTTAAATTTTTTTTTCTGGCTACAGCATCACAGAAACAATGTATAGGGTTTCTGTATTCTGTTTGCAGCTCTGGTACTAACTCAGATCTCTGCTCAAAAGGAAATGGAAACATAGATATGTTTAATAAGAGGAAAAAAAGAAAAAGCTTTTAAGAGCAGGGAGAGATAAGCATTATTAAGCAAATTTATTTTTGGACATACGTATCTATCTATCTATTTATTTATTTATCTTTTGCCTTTAGTCATTGTGAAATAAGCGTGAAGGTGTGTGATGAGAATAGGTATAGAAATGCAGGTAACATCCTTAAACACATTACCTCACAATGCTGTCAAATAAGCTTAAATTACATATTCTGTGGGGTTAGGAGTCGGATTTCACATTATCCTGACAAAACCAAACCAAACTTCTTTTAATATAGAGAAATAAGAAAAATTGAAAGCATCAAGAGGTATTTCCAGGAAAGAAGAAATGGAGATTGATCTTACATGAGGCAATGCCATTTCAAGGCTGAGCTTGGTCAAAATACACCACGTAGATGTCAATGTGAGGCCCTAACTCACACTAAACTTTAAGCTCCAAGTCTCTGTGTAGCATTTTTATTTACTGACATTCTTGGGGCGGTGGGGTGGAAAGTTATCTCTTACTAACAATTCCTGCAAAAGAGGTTTCTTTCAAAGTGCAGTTAATTCCGGGATCAGCTTTTGACTCATACTGGGAAATTCCAATATTTTGTAACTTTAATGTCATTTCAGGGACCTGCAAACAGAAATTCCAGGAAAGTTCCCTACTAAAAACTGCGTTTGAATTGTTTGAGTGAACACCATGCATAGTGAGCCAGCTGCACTCCTTCCATTTTTTGTTCCCTGACTGAGCCCACATTTAGGATTGAGCTTCCAGAATGGCTGCTTACAGGCAGAGATAACAGAGTCTCTTTCTCCTAACGTGTCCACCTACCCCTCAGTTCCACCCCAGGCAAAGAGGCTGAACCTTAATGCTGAGCTGCTTCTGACCTGCTGCAGATGAAAACTGATGGCAAACCCAAGCCGGCGCTGGTTTGCAATATAACCTGCCTGTGTTGGAGAGACACAGCTTTCCACTTCCCTCTTTGAAGCTAAGATGTTAATAGATATGGTCAGGTTTTATGGCTCTGCAGTGCATAAACACAGCCCTGGCCAGATCTACTTCAGATCTCTGGGCCATGAAAACCCAAACCCCTTGTGAAAACATCAGGAATAGCTGCTGCCAATCTGCCTGCCTGGCAAGCCCTGTAGGAACTCAATTAACTCTACCTCCTTCATTAAAGTTCAGTAAAGTGTGTTTCATCATAAAGAAGTTAGAAAAATTCATTAGTTTGGGTGAGAAAATATCAACTCATCTTAAATGAAAGTTACATATCTAAATACCATTTGTGCCTCTCTTCAAAATACTGGATTAAAAAAAAAAAAAAAAAATAAAAGTGGTCTCAGAAACTTTCCCTCAGCCGTTAGTTCAGCAGATGTGTTCATTATTGGCTTGGTTTTTTAAGAATGACTGTATCATGCAGTAGTTATGACACTACTTTTCCAGACTTTTTTCTAACCCAGTTTTGCTTCCTGTTAAAATGATAGCACTTTTGGACCAGCAATTTTTTCTTCTTCTGTATTTGGAGTTATAAGTGTGATTTTTACATAATAATAATAATAATCTGGTATATGCTGTTGCATTTGTGTTTGGTTTTTTCCCCAAACAAGAAGCATACAGCAGCATGGATCTTCTGGAATATTAATTATATGTAGTTTATTTCAAGATTCCAAGATCTGGTTGTGACCATCCTGATTAAAACCATCCCACAACTGGAATACATTCTACTGAGAGGCAAAAGGTTAAAGAGATAATTATTTGTTCTGTATTGTCTTAAGCTAACTTTGGAGGTGTGTTTAATATAGATTTTCAATTTGCGTTTCCCTTAATGTTTATTTCCTTAATGACTTTGTGTTAGCGGAATTTTTTGACGCTGAAGATGAGAGGAAATATGAAGAAAGGGGAGAATATCTTAGTATACAAGAGGATCATGAGGTTTAGAAAATAATAGTGAAATGGAAAATAATATTAATATAAACTTAGAGAAAAAGATACTAATAGGAATTTCTGCTATAGCAGAAACTGTAAGAATTAGGCCTATTAGGATTTGCAATGCAGAAAAGATTGGAATACATTAGTGGCATTGAGGACTAGTGGTTTCTAACTAGATTTAATATTTCAAGTAGTGATGGAGAAGTATTGAAGCAAGTGGAATTCTCATTTGGAATACTGTTGGCAATGTTCTAGGAAAACAATTCTAAAACAAAGCTGTCAGGTAAGGGATGTGTCAATGGTGCAGGAAGTCTCTTCTAGGTATTAATTTCTGTGCCTCTTGGCAAACTTCATTGTATAATTTCATTATTTAATATTCACTAAAAGCCTTACCAGAAAAAGCAGGTTAAAAATACATTTGGCCTTCCAATTTGAACTAGGAGCAGAGAACACTTACATTAAAATAGGTTATTATTTTATTATTTTGATATCAGCTTCCCCATTTGAGAAACAATGAAGTTACCCAGTTTTATAAATATAATTAAACTAATTAAATACTCATTAGCCTGAATGATTAATGAAGGACTTTGCTCTGCCCCTGTCCAATACCACAGCTTGTGACTCTACCTGCTACGACTAAAGAAAACAAAACCATGTAGCTTTAATGTAGACACTAGCAGCACCTAAACTTGCTGTTGTGTCCTCTTATGAGTCTTTGAATTTCTCTAGCTGCTCAGTGCACTGTTTCTGTTCAGTACCAACCTGGATTGGGAAGATTCCCAGGCTTCCAGAATAGTCAGGAGATTAAGTGTTTCTTAAGCAAAACTGGAAAGAGCAGAGTACATAGAACAGTTTCCTGGAATTCCCATTTTATGCACAAAATATGAGTCCTTTCCAGTACAAAAAACCAGAAATATCTAAAGCCTTTCCTGTTGAATAAATATTACTGTACAAAGGATAAAAGATTAGAAGATAGAGAAAAACCCCCTAACAACAACCAGGAACATGAGTCTATTATCTACTTGTTACAGCACTGAAAAGTGAAAACAGAGTTGGAAAATCTTAGTTTGGTGTTTGTAGTTTCCACTAAACTCTAAAAAGAAATATGCAAGTAAGAGTTCAGTATTCCCTCACCCACACTATGCAATATTACCTAGACTTAGGGAGCCAATACTTTCTTCCTGTCATCCAGTGAAACTGGGATCTGCTACTGAACACAAACATGATTTTACAAGGTCACTAGAGAAAATCTCTTTCTTCCAAGCTTCTCAGAAGAATAGATGTGATTAGGACACCATCAGGTTTAAAAGGTAATTAAACCTAGATTTTCTTTTTCCTAAGTACTTAAACTACTAAGCCAGCAGTGGAAGGCTTTCCCTATTGGGCAAGGAGGGCAGGCACATCCTTTACCAGGAAGTACGATAGGATAATCTCATGAATGGTCAATTCATGAATCATATATAGGTCTTTATTTTGCAATTTTCCAGACATCCTTTTGGAAATTTTCCAGTCATTGGAGAGTCTTTTTATCCTCAAATCACCACAAAAGATTAAGGTGATTGAGAAATCCTCTCTGCAAAGGGAGAATTTATTTTTGGAAAAGCCTTCAAATGTCAGCTTTAATAAGTACATGATGTCTGATCTCCATGGCCACATTGTGATGTAACTTAAAATCAAAGAAAGTACTATTTTCAGAAGATTCATAACAGAATTGAGAATTGCAGCACCCTATTTAAATGTTCTGTCCTCTGGTGGTCTTTAGGACTCAGTGTCATGGTTTATGGCCACAAAGTCCCACACAGCCCCTTGCTCACTCTCCCACCAATGGGACTGGGGAAAGAATTGGAAGGGCAAAAGCAAGAGAAGTCATGGGTTAAGATACAGAGACAGTTTAATAGGGAAAGCAAAAGTCATGAACACAAGCAGAACAAAACTAGAAATTAATTCACTGCTTCCCACAGGCACATGTTCAGCTGTCTTCAGCAGAGCACGGCCCTGTCATGTGTGATGGAGACTTGGGAAGATGAATGTCATCTTTCCAAATCTTTTCCTCCTTCATCTTCCCCAGCTTTATAGAGTGAGCATGATGCCATTTGGTCTGGAATATCCCTTTGGTCAGTTTGGCTCATGTGTCCTGGCTGAGCTTTTAAACAGCATCATGTAGCATTACTTTTCTGAGCTGAATCATGAAGCTGAGAACCTATTCTAAGAAACTGTTCTTGCCTTCAGCCCCTAGGGCTCCAAACAATTCTTCCTTCCATTCCTTGTTGATTTTACATTCCAGGCTTTAATCAAGATGTTATGTTGTACCACATCATACACTCAAATTTCTATGAGGCATTTTACATCAACATTATCAACACTATTAGTTTTAACAACAAAGTGTGTATTCTTACCAAAAACCTAAAAGGCATCAAATCTTTTCTGCCATAAACAGTGTTGAATGATTTCAATTAATGGATAAAAATATAATCACCCTTAGTTCTCTAATAATTTATCAAAGTCAAGCTAACGCAGCTCTTCTGACTTGGATCATTCTAACTTTTCATTCATCCTCCCTTTAAGGAACTCGAGATTTACAGATAACTTCAGACTTCAATTTGCCATAGGCCATGATGTGGCAACGATTATATTACATCCCAATCTCATCAAGGTGGAACTATAATAACCACTTGCTTTTTCCAGTTTTATAAATCTCCTCTATTAGTCTAGGCTTAAGCGAAATTAACACAAATATTGAGATTCCCTTGAGACAACTTTCTTGGGTTGGGCACCAGTCAGTAAGATTTAGATGGTTATTTTTAGTAGCTGCTGCTTAACAATCTCCTCAGTTACTTTGGGAATAGAAAGTATATAGTCTTCACTGGAGATGCTATACTAACACAAACTTTTCCATACCTGCAGAAGCATTTATTTTTCAGCTACTATGAATATCAGGAGAATTTAGTAAGCCGGAATATAAGTACTCTAAAGCATAACTTAGGTGATGGTAAACTTACAATGAACAGACAAAATGTATGATTCTAAAATCCCGTTAACAGAGCATCATGTAGGAAAGCCTAAACTAGAGCCAAGAAAGTCAGCTACACAAATTACCAGGTACATCCTATGAGCACAACTGTCTCAATGCAGGAATGGTTTCCATCTCAAGCAAAGTGCTGAGTTGGCCCAAGCCTATCTTCCCCAGAATTTTAGATAATATCTTAGCATAATGCTTCAAAAGCCTGTGTTGATGAAGTTTGTTGCAGATAAGCTGTTACCTGCCCACACAGTGCTGCCACGTACCGGGGGGCCTGAGGACTGCCCCACAATGCTGCTGTCAAACTGAGGATCTAGACACACCTGTCATGGGGAGGAACAAGATTAGGCTGGATTTGAGTTGAGCTGGGCCAGATGAAAAAACTCTAGCTATTTGAGAGGACTGCAAAAATACACAAGCTGACATTCAAAAAGTAGCAGGATCATGCTGGCACAACTTCGCATGCAAATGGGTTAGACCTTATTTAATCCCCATAGTGATTTCTCTGTAGTGAAACTTTCCATTCTGCTTTCATTTTTTGTAGCTGTTTCAGCAGTTCCAAGTGAAAAAAAATTCAGATGTCACTTGGTGATTCTTATACCTTACTCCCTTTGCTTTCTGTCCCTGATAAACCAGAGATGAGTGATGAGTGTCTACAGAAAAGGGAATGTGTTGCTGGAAGGCTTTAGGGTTTTTTTTCTTTTTTCTTCTGGATGTTGTAATCTGCTATACATTAAAATGAACAAGTTCTGCAAAGTAAAGCACGAATGTTTATTTTATACACTGAATACTTGACAGAGTCTTAAACTTCATTAATTTCCAAAATATTATAGAGTTTATTACATGATTTTCCTTTTATAGTGTCATTACAAGTTAGAACCTGATTTAATAACCTTGAGAACCAAAATGGTATTCTTTAGCAGCTGTAAACATTGTTCTATGGACAGATTTACCTAAAATAACTCATAATATTGCCCTAAGCTATTAATGCACTTGGTCCTGCATGAAAAAAATTCACTCAGTATAAGATAAAGAATTACAAATCAAAGCTAACAACCTTGGAAAAAGGAAGGGAACAGGAATGCAAAAAGCATTTAGAGTTTTCCACTGTCTCAACATGTAGAAGCTATTCTTAATGCTATAATATTCATGTAAGAATTAACTGATATGACAAATCTGACTTCCATCTGATAACTGCATTAGCAGTTTTGAATTAGTCTGTGCAATGAATAAAATTCTTCTCATCTATTCAATTAGCATTAATTTCTCTAAATTACCTAACTCCATATATTTATTAGTCTTAACTAAAACTGCAGATGTTAAGAGAACATTTACAATAGCTTGGTATTTGTGAGTACAAGGATATTTGTCTGCCCATAGTTTGCAGGGTGAAGGGGCAGGGTGAAGAATGATCATCTTTCAGTGGCTAGACTAGAGTAGTCCCAGTTTGATTGAATGATCCTCACAAATAGCTTCCCTGAAAATTGCTGGAAGAATGAATATGGTCTATGACTATAAATTTGGTAGAAGAGATTTATAATGCCCTTAAAATAATAACTATCCTCCACTACAAAACCAGCACTGATTTATCTTTCCATAAGCAGAATTCTGCTGCATTACAACAGAAGAAAAAAGGACAGTCTATTGGCCATCATCTGTTGTCATTGCCAAAGTAAAATTCCTTCTGCTTTCATGTGATATACAACAGACATAAGAAAGCTATTACTATAATCACTTGTTAAAACTTACTGCACACAAAATTTTTCTGCTTGAAACATATAATCATAACAACTAATTTTATGGGACAAAATATTTTTTTTAGGTAGCAATAAGTACATAAGCAAATAATAATAAAATGGGTGGAAAAGAACAGAAATGCCAGAGTCCTGAAAACTGAGGAGGGGAATACCAGCTGGACAATCAAAAAGGTAGTAACTCAGCTTCTGTAGCTTTACCTCCTCTCAGTGATCATTTTGCTTTAGTGTGACTTACCCGGTTGTGACCAGGTGTGGCACTGAAAATAGAGCTTTCATTATTTCCTGCATCAAAAAAAGATGAAAATCCATTCATCAAGCTGTAAACAGGACAGCTGAATTGAATGCAGGGAACCCACTATAGAACTATCTTTCTCATTAATTTCCAATTACATGAGGGACTGAGCACTCTTTCTTAGCTTTGTTTTTGATTTTTTAATGAATATAATGGAATTAACATTACTCAGTTCAGTGGTTCACAGGATTTAGCAGAAATGTGTTGAGCTACAAAGGATCAAGCCATATTTGCTTTATTCAGGCATGAACAGGCTTACTCTTTCTTTGTGTGTGATAGGACTCCTCCTGCAGAAGAGTTTTTAGGCTCTCATCCAATAATGTTGTGGGCAAGGATTAGGAATCTGGTGCTACAAATCCATTTAGATCAGGAACCCTTGTGTAAATTAAGAACTATCATCTCAAAACTGGTTTACTCTTTCAAAATATGTCCTTGTAATAACATTCATATTTTGCATTGATTAAGAGCTTCTTCAGGTCCACCCCTATTCACAGCATTCATTCTGGGTATTGCTAAAATGCTTTCTGAAGGGAGGCATGATCCTGTGAGGTACTGAGTTCCACCCAAAAAGATGCTGACAACCTCAGCATCTTCAGCTCCTCTATCTCCTTTAGCCCATGTTAAATTTTGGGCTATTGACAGTAACCAGCAGGCTGAAGGAGCACGAGGGAATGACAATATCACTGTTTACATACACAAATCCACTCTAAATACCTAAATAGACATATAGTCTAAGGACAAAAAAAATATTTTTTATAAATTTGAACATTAACGGAGTGGTATTCTTTTCAAAATAGATTGTGACAGGACACAACATACAACAGCATTAGAAACATAATATGAAATACATAGTTCAAAGACCTACTTAACTTGTCAACTTAAATGTCAACTTAAATGTCAACCTAAACATATTTTATGGGATGATCTGTGATCCACATGGCTGTGAAGCTGAAGTTCTCATTTTTTATGGTGCTGTGGAAATGAGAGACTGATGCTAGTGTGTGATCAATAAAGAAAAATGTTGGCAATATTGTGCATTTTTAACTGAATGACATGAACTCCAGTGGTTCATTGTGGGATATTTTTGAAATATTACTGGAAAAAGCTTTAAAATTATTTTCCTTTGTAGTGTATTTCCATTCAGGGAATTGGCAAGGAAATAACAATGAGAATATATCGGTATGAATAATGCATCACTTGTATATTTCTCATACTCTTGTCCAGCTGGCAGTCTGGTTGCTGCAGCATTACCTGGATTTCCAGATACAAAACCCAATGTATGACTTGAAATATTAATACTGAAGTAGGCTTTACTCTATGTTCTTTTGCAGTGTAGCTAAGTAATAATTTAACTGCTCTTCAATACCTCAGATTATTCTAATATATTTATAATATGCAGAAATTCTACCTAGATTTATGTAGGAAGGGGGAGGAAAAATTTGGGAGAATTAAGCTGCTCAGTCCTTACCAATAATATTTTATCTCATGGGAAAAAAATGTAGAATCTATGTCTGCTTTTAAAACATATTATTAAATGAAGGGGTTAAATGAGATCTCTTTAAAAAGACTGAAAATATAAACACTGTTGCTTTTTACTTAAGTGACTTGATATTTTAATACTTTTACTATCTCTGACTTTGGAAAAATACATGGGATGAAAGCCTTCATATTCCATTTTGAACATTATTTCTGCCAAAATAACTTAGATAGTTCTGTGAATGAAGCTATTGATGAGAAACTCAGAGTTTATGATTTTGTATATCCTCCATGTTAAAGCTTTTTTAAAAAATCTGATGAGTTAAAGTTTTAGGAACTGATATCAACTACTTTGAACATGGACCTGATGCCTGTTTGGTTGTTTGTTTGTGTTTTTTTTAACATAAATTAATCAATTTTAAGAAACTCGGAAAATTAAACTTTGCATCTGATCTGTACATTCTTAAATATTACAGATCAGTTCCTTGGAAGCTCTTCATCTCTTCTCTGGAAAAGCTCCAGATGGCCTAAATAAAACTCTGGTGTGCTTCTGTAGGTGATGCCAAGCCTAGATTCAGGTGAATCATTAGAACACATTCTCTCCAGTTGACCCCGTGCAGTGTGGAACAGGGAAACTGTTACTCCATCAGAGATACTCCATCAATAAGGAGGTGTGTGTACTGTAAGTTAAAATAAGAGGGATCTCAGAAAGCTGTCGTTAGAGTTGGGGCAGAGAGAATAGCAAAATAGGTATATTTACACAGGAGTTTAGTTTTGGTAAGAAAGACACCTTCTGAAACATATCTTAGCACTGATTATCATCTCATAGCTGTCCTGCAGAATTAGAATTTTCTTATGGAAGCATACTGAAAGATCTTCTTCAACGTATCTGTGGTGTGGATACTGGGTCTGCAGCACCAATTGATTCACTCCACTAGCCTTTGTTCAACTATCAATGCAACAAAGGCCTGAGTAAAGGTGTGGAAAAGTCATTTTGTGAGATGAAAATGGGGATTAAAAGGTTTGCTGTGGTAAGCAAATCTGGCCTGGAGATTGACAGGAAATAAACCAGGGCAAACTACAAAGAGGAAACAAATCTGAGTGCCAGGGAATATCAATGGACTGGTTATGAAGGAAAGCAGGTGGATTAGAAAAGATAGGACTTAAATCAAGGGTGAAGAGAGAAGATTAGGAGGACAAGACTTTAGTTAAATAATGAGTTCGGTAGAAGTAGTCACTAATTAATTGAGAAGGATGAAAAGGAGGAGATGAAAGAGAGGAAGAATAGGGAAGTGTTACTCTTGCCCTTAGAGGGGCAACACATTGAGACGTGGGAGCGGACCTTCACAGAGGACAGCAGGCAGCAGCTTGGTGAAACATGGAATGCTCTTTATTATTTGACTCCAAAGGCTTATATACATTTTGTACAGAGGGCCAAGATTGCCCCAAAGAGGTTACAACCTCCTGACTCCATTGGTCAATATGACCATCAGTCAAGTTCTCTCTCAGAGAACAAGAATGCAAAACATACAGATAAATTTTAAGAATACAATATTGTTTACATGAAGCAGCGTGAGAAGCTGCTGCAAAGACTCAAACACTTGAAATTAAGAAATGCAGGAACGACAGGGAAGAGACAGGGAAAGGACAAATGAGAGGAAATGTAAAGTGGCAAGTTGGGGTTAGGGAAGACAGACACTCCATATGTAGTAGAAATTTCACTCCAGCACCTCATCATCCCTGGGTTGCTCCTGAACTTCAGTTCACTTTACTCCTGCTCTATGTGGACTGAAGCACCAGAAGACTAAAGCTGACATGCAACAGCTATACAAAAAAATCTGGTTCAATTAAACCTGTTCAATGACCAAAATTCTTAGTATCAATACTATTCTAAATATTATAAACATAAAATTCCTGCAACATAAAGTAAATCAAGATGTTCTTTTTTCTACTTCAAACTCAATAGATATAAATATTCCATTCAAATAAATGTGACAGAACTATTTGATAGACAATCTGCATTCAGGCTGTTAAATTCTAAATAAATTGCAAAAATTGGTAGCAAAATTATGCTGCTGTGCCACAAATACTCTCAGCTGAGTTTCATTTCTCTGAAGAGCAGTTTCAAAGCCATTTAATATTTATATATAAATAGCTCAGAATTATTTCAGCATTAAAAAAAATCTTGTAATACTATAAGTGGGTTTTATCAGTGTTTGAAACAATCTGTTTTTATTTATATGTGTTTTGAATAATAGTTTACTCTTAATTTTACTAAATCTGGATACACTGATGCTACTTTATAACTACATGACACATACTATTTTTTCAAATAGTAGTGGTTAATAATGCTTAGAAATACTAACTAGAATTTGTATTCTGATTGCATATCTGTATCTTGCAATGCTCAGTGAAAGGAAGGCAGGAAGACCAAGAGTTATCCAGAATTCAATAGTTCTTTAGAGCTGACACAACTCAAAAGAGACATGCCATCCTCAGTATTGATCATGACAGAACTTTATGCATGTTGATAGAACCAAAGATGTTAGTGATCAATAAGTGATGCCATCCAATTGAAAAGGAGCCAGAAAGCTTACTTCTGACATAAATAATGAAAGTCATCACACACATAGTCATAAATAGGTAAACATTCATGAGTACCTGAGCAAGCCTGTTGTCTGGGCATTTACTCAAGTCCTTATGCACTTCTCCAAGCATATGCCTAAGAGCACACGGCATTTGAATACTGAGGTGCATCTGAATGGGGGTGTAAAACGACAGGAGCTTCTGCTCTAAAAGCATACAAGAGGAAGTGAATGCTTTGAGAGAGACACCTTCGTGCCCAGAACACTCCTACATATCCCATGGGGAAACAACGACTTTCAGACTGGCAAATGCCACCCTTTCAGGCTGGGCTTCGTCCATGTTGAAATTTGGCAAACATGTTATGAGACATAAGTGACTCCACATCCCAATTTTACATGCTGATTTTGGAAGCCCATCAAGACCCAAATGAGCTAGCAGGTGCCACAAGTGGGTAGTGTTCTTTTACACAGTTTGGGAGACCTCTAGTGGGCCTCCTTCCTTGTCTCCTGGTGTAGCTCCCACAGCCTACACAAAGCAAAATTGCATTGTAACTTGGACTATATACATGTCAACTATATAATTGACTGAATAATTGGGATTCTTATAAGTGACTGCTCTAAAACAATGCTTGTAAGTGGAAACCATAAAAAAGTACAATAAGGACTTTGATCTCAAATGTTTGAGAGATTTTGAAAAATGATTAAGCTGTGCACCATCGAGCAGAACAACACTGATATGCTTAGAAATCTGTTTTCAAAGGCTTAATTGTAGGCATATTTTTAAGACCCAAGTCTCATTTTAGGATTTGCAGAACAGAAATGGCACCTTTTATACAGAAGTGTGATTCAAGTGACCCAATTATGTTTGGAGTTCCTTTTCCTCTGTTCAGGTCTGAGCAGTCCACACCACATGCATCAATAGAATTGAAGCCTCTTTGGACTTAACATTTTTCTTTATTATATTTTCAAATGCAGCATGGAAATGGAACATCAAATCTTCAGCTCATTTACAAATCCAATAGGAACAGACAATTAGACTAAAAACTTAAAATTTATCATTACCTTATTTACAGGACTATTTTCTGACACAGGAATGATGTTCTATTCAATTCCATACACAGCCTTTGCAGCTCACATGGATAAGATTAGAACAATCATGTTTATTTGTACAAATTCCTTTTTTTCCAATTGCTGGGTGATCATGAGGGCAGAATATTTTATTATTGCTTTTCTAAAAGACAATCAACGTTTGTAATGCAACTTCTGTTTTCATATTTATCATTCATCCATAAAAAGATTTTAACAAAACATAATATTTAATAACTAATCTAATGATTAAAAATGATTCCATAATATGAACATAAGCATTTAAAGCTCAGCCCTTTTAGACCAGCAACTAATTCATATGTAACTACACTGAAATCAGGAGCACTTTGCACAATATCAGACTCTTGCCTCCGTATCTGGATGAGCAGATATTTATAAGTTCTAAGTTATATTCTAAGTTTTGCAAAACTGTTTTACCTTTAGTATGAACCTACAAGGATTATACAGGTACATTTGGAATATATGGGAATATAAAAGTATGTATGTATGAATTCATTTTTTTCCCTATTCTTATTAAGAAGTGAAACAAGCTTCAAAGAGAAAAGTGAATCAATCCATTTTCTTTTCCCAACAGTGGGTTGTAGCCTTGCAAAGGTACATAAATGTCTAGCTCTAACTCTTGTAAGATATGAATTTGGTAGAAGTTACTGCATTTCCAGAGTTTGACATCTCCAGAACCATTTTCCTTTGGTTCATCATACCTAAAAATGGGTTTATGTCTCAGCCTTTTGCTGCTTTCCCCCCAAACACTGTATTTCTCATCCTATTCCTTCTCATGAGAGAAATGTTTATGTCATTGTAAACTGTTTGGAGGGGAAAAAAGTCTTTCTGAAACAGCATATTCGGAAAAGGAAATAGTACACTTCCTCACAGAACTTGCTTGGGATAGTTAGAGCTCCCTGAAATCAGTCCATATATCTTGGCACCAGCTTAAACCTTAAAGGGCAGTCTGTGAACATCTATGCACCTTTCTAGTTCCAGCCCACTTCCAAAAGTAATGGGGAACCTTTATTGTTGCAAAGTAGTGAAGGGACAAGGTGTGGAGCACCTCTGACTGCCCACCTCTGTTGGCTTGGTGACCATATCATTTTGACTTTGGTGTGGGGAAATCTATTTGCTGATAAAAGCGAATAATCCAGATAGTTCAAATTTTATTCAAGTAAAAGAAATACTCCTTCAAAGATACTTCTAAATGAGGATGATAAAAAACAGAGTCATAAAACAATCTGAAAATATGTCAAATCAGTGAGACTACTCTACAGAGCAAAGTTGGCATCTCAGACAATTTCAATATTGCAATTTATAGAGAAACATCTGTTGCAATATTTAAGTTGAAAAATACTCGAGGCACACTTTATAGACTACGTTACAAAACATTTAGGGGGAAAAGTCTTTGAAAGACTAGAGTGTTGACTAAATAGTTGTGCAATGAGTTACGGTGAGGTGATTGATAAAAAAGACAAAAACTGAAGTGCAATTCTAATAATGGAGAAAACTTAGGAACATAAACCCCTATGTAGTTAAAAATATTAATAACCTATACAGAAAAAAAATTATATCCAGAGAACTTTGTACTGAACATTGAGTCACCAGAACTCTTAGCTACACTGGCATTGTGGTCCCCAGTGAAATTCAGTATGGGCAATCCAATATGCACTGGCAGGAATTATCTGAACTACATATACATTAGTTTGTTGTAATTACATAGAAATTTACTTTTTAATGCCAATATATCCATGGATTATTACATAAGTATATCATAAAAAAAGTTAAAGGCATGAACAAGGCATACTATATACAATGAAACATTCTATTTTCACTCACTATATAATGTTAGATTAGGCCTTCACTTGGAATGTCATGTTCTGTTTGTCCCATCCCAAATAAAACACAACAAAAACAGATGGCACTTGAGAAGCCTTAGAAGTATAGAGTTGTTCATGTGAAAACCATAGTAAAAATGCCAAGCTGGGAAAGGACGTGATACAGCTGTAACACAGAAGATGAAGAGGTTAAAGAAGGCAAACATAAATTATTTATTTTCATAACCCAAGCACATACATATACCTGATGAAACTGGAGAGCAATAACATTAAAAATAAACATAGCTGATGATAAATGCTTAGCATGAATTTCAGAGAAGATTGGACATATTTAAGGATAGAGATTACCTCACATGATATTTTGGGTGGAATTTACAACAGAAGTGTTTTTGTGGAGAAGTAAAGCATTAATGATCAAAAATGTACCCTGACCTTTAATTACAGGAGGTATAGAATAGAAGCTTCCTCCCTAGCCAGTGTTATTCCATATTCATCCACTATGTGGGTTCTTGCATTTACCTTTGAAAAATCTGAGCCAGGACCACAGAATTGTAGAATCATTTAGGTTGTAAAAGACCAAGATGACCAAGTACAACCACAAACTCAGCACTGCCAATTCCACCACTAAACCATGTTCCTATGTGACATATCTACATATCTTTTAAACACCTCCAGGAATCATGATCACCACGTCCCCAGGCATTTTCCAATGCTCCACAACCCTTTCTTCTGAAGAGGTTTTCCCTAATATCCAATTTAAACCTCCCTGACCTAATTTAATGCAGTTTCATCTTGTCCTTTTGCTTACTGCTTAGGAGAAGAGACCAGCCCCTACCTTATTACCTTTTCAGGCAGCTGAAGAGAGCAACAGAGTCTCTTCCCTGAGCCTCCCTTTCTCCAGGCTTAACAACCCTGGATTTCTCAGCCATTCTTCATAAGACTTGTGCTCCAGATCCTTCACCAGCTCCACTGCCCTTCTGCTCCAGCGCCTCCTGGCCTGATGCAGCCTAGATTTTTCAATAGATAGTTTATTCTTCATAATACACAGCATAAGACATTGTGTCCATGTTTTTCAGAGTGAGCTTCCCATCAGTACTCTGAAATACAAAGAATCCCACAAAATCCTCAGGTAATGAAGGTTAAGCTACAGTGTAATACTTCATTTATTTGATTTTAAAAACCCCAAAACTCTGCTTGTATTCATCAGGGTAGGAGACCTGGAAAACTGTAGATGTTATTTTTATTTCCATTTAAAAATAACAACAGTGAAGCCAAAAAAATTATAAGGATAACAATAATAAAAGTAACTACATAGTCTGCTTTGTGCAGTACATTTCTGTCTCCATGCTCTGTAAGTGAAGGGTTGCTATTTATGGTATGCTCCAAGTCTGCTTTTCAGAAGACAGCCCAGCTTGGCTGGACAGCTTTCAGTTGCTACTGGAAATATGTCACTTATTAGGAACAGAGGGATTGTTTATCACTGTCTCAAGGGTTACTTTGGCTGAGGCAAAGAAACAGCTCAGTTATATAATGGAAAGAGCTGGGTCAAAGGAGAAGGAATTTATACAGTGAGTGCTCGAGATTCTGGCAATGCAGACTCAGTTTCTCTCTTGTGTGTCTTGCACATATCATGGATATATAGGCCCCCCCCCCCCCCCCAAATATATGTCTGTATAGGTCTCCCCTTCATCCCCAAAATAACTTTAGAACTATGGGGGCTGAAGTCAAAAATTTAAGAAACTCTGCCAAAACTTCTCAATCAAGACAAAGAGGTTTGTCTTAATTGCTTCTTTTGCCCTCCTGGTATCCAGTTAGCGTTTGGTCTTGTTAACCAGACCCACCACAGAGCCACAGTTCAAGTCCTCCTAGCAAAGATCTATATGGGTGCTGAACATCATCAGTCCTGTTAGTCCTCACCAGCATTAACAGGGGAATACTTCTTGATATAATCTCAGTTTTGGTTTCTGGTGAAACAGCAAAAAGGAACCAAATCCTGCCTGCTTTACCTCGCCAAGTACCACAGGGCAAGGGACAGTTACATAGTTGAACCTATGTTTCCATTATGTAACTGTTAGATGTCCCAGTTCAGGGTAACCAAAACAATCTCTAGTAAAAAAAAAAAAAAAAAAAAAACAAAACAAAAAAACCCAGAGACTTTTAAAAAACTTCCTCTCAGTCTCTCAGTGTTTTAGCTCCCACTACGAAGGGCATCCTTTAGATTAAATGTTTGACCAAGCATCAAGTTTTCAAGCACAAACCAAATTACCCTAATAACAACCCAGTAAACAAACACCTCGCCCTAATTACCAAACACACACACTGACTGCAGACTGCAGTGACCTGGGGTCCCCCTCGGAGGCGGGCGGAGGGAGGGAGCCCCCCTGTTCCCTTCCCAGCACCTGTTGCGCCTCTGCTTGGCCGCAGGAGAGGGGGCAGCAGCGGGGGCCGCCCGCAGCCTCCCCTTCTTCCCACCGACAACTTCCCGGGGCGTCAACGGCCGCGCCAGGTGCCGCCCTCGCCGGGATGGGATGGGACGGGACGGGACGGCGGGGGAAGGAGGAGGAGGAGGAGGGGGGAGGCGGCAGGCACGGCCCGGGCTGGCAGCGCGGCCGGAGAGCTGCGGGCGGGCACAGCGCTGGGCTGGGTGTGTGAGCTCTGGGGTGTGAGCACAGCCCTGGGGTGTGTGTGAGCAGAGCTCTGGGGTGTGAGCACAGCCCGGGCTGCCCGCCCCCCGCCCGCCCGACAGGTGCGCGCTGCTCCTCCGCCGCCGCCACACCAGCCCCACTCCTCTGACCCCCGCCCGCCACGGATTGTTTAGTCCTTGCGAAGCTGGTCTGCGTCCAGATTTTCCTTTTGATCCTTTTTTTTTTTTTTTTTTTTTTTTTTTTTTTTTTTTTTTTTTTAAAGCCAAAGCAAAACAAAACCTGGAGACGCAGAAAAAAACCAGGGCTCTAGGAAAAAAAGTTTTGGATGGGATTATGTGGAAACTACCCTGCAATTCTCCGCTGCCAGAGCAGGCTCAGTGCTGCCTTCTCCCCAGCGGCGCAGCCCGCGCCGGGCGCTGCTGAGAGACGCGCGGGCCTCGGTGCCGCCTGTGCCTGCAGCGCCGTGCCGGAGCGCCTCGCCCCGCCGGCCCAATGCTCCTCCTCGGGCTGCTCCTGCTGACAGCTGCCCTGCCCGGCCGCAGGCACGGGGCCGCCGCCGAGTCGGATCTCAGCAGCAAGTTCGCCTTCTCCGGCGCCAAGGAGCAGAACGGTAAGGAGGCAGGGCGGGGGCGGCCGGCGCGGAGCGGAGCGGAGCTGAGCTGAGGGGAGCTCTCCTCTCCTCCCCTCTCCTCCCCTCTCCTCTCCTTCCCGCTCCTCTGGGCTCCTGTGGGCTCCTCTGGGCTCCTGTGGGCTCCTCTCCTCCCGCCGCGGGTGGTGGGCGCGGGGAAAGCACAGCTCTGCCCGCCGGCCCCTGTAAAAGGGCAGCGCTTCCCTCTTCTGCGGCACTTGGGGTGCACAATGTGTCCCCTTCCCCTCCACCGCCTCGCCCTGCTGTAAAAACAAACAAACTAAAAAAAACAACAAGCTAAACCCAACAAGGAGCCGCGCACCTTTGTACCCCTAAATGCTTCTCTCTTGTCTTTTTGTGTCTGCGCGGGAATGAGTGGTGTTTTGTACGGGCTGGAAACGAGCTAATCCTGCGTAGGAAATGAGAATTACTTTCAACTTTCAAGTGTACCTGAAATGTTTAGAAAACTCTCAAATGCGAGTTCCCCTGGGCTGGGGCTGTGCAGAGCTGGAGAAAGGCTCCTTTCATAGAGCAAGGGCAGCTCCGGGGTGTGTAATTTGCTTAGCCTCTGAACTCCATATGATTTACATTATTCAGATTTTTAAGCGCCTTTCCTCTTGATCTGCTATTATGAAGTCATTTTAAGGAATACTTTACAAACTGTAATGTTATATACTGCACGAAAGCACGCTTACTGTAGGATATCTAAAATGAAGGCTGTTAGCATACATTCATGGAAAGCCTGGTGTTTAATGTACAGGGCAGGGGGGGTTGTGTTTGAAAAATTTAGTGCTTAGTATGTCAGCTAGAACAAGCTCTCTCCCTGGGCACAAACCAACACAAAAGGCCAAGCTGGGAGCTCTGAAAACTCTCTGAACTGTAATGAAATAAAGCAGAAACGCAGATTCGAGGCTAATTCAATTCTCTCAACTTTGAACTTGGGACTCCCCAGATAAAACTATTCTACATCATATCTTCTAACAGAAAGCAAAGTTTCAGAGACCTCTCCGAGTGCTCTTTAAGGGGTAGAACATACAGTGCACTAACAAATTTAAAAGGGGGAGATGAATACTGCTGTGGCCTGTTAATGTGATGATATATGGCACCTGCAGACTGCAGGAGCTGCTGATCAAAGAGCAGCGTGGGGATCAATCTCTAATCAGAGCAACTGTGAAGGGCCAGGGGAAAGTGATCAAAAGACTTAGAGACTGGGCTATTCTGACAGGAAACCAATCAGACTTTGTGCACAGTACAGGAAATTATCTGCTCTGTGTGAGAAATCACTTACTTTCTACCCCTTCTCATCCTACCTGGTGTTTAGAGGCTTTAGGGCCAGTATGTGACAAAATGGGTTTGGCAATTCTATACTGATGTCTCGTGCTGTTGTGCTGCCTTCTCTTAAATTTGCATGGTGTGCATATGGAGCTTATCAACACACAGAGTATTGTTATTGCTTTAACTTTGTCAGGACTGGAAAGAGACCTGCTATGCTGTCAGTCTCCTCTTAAAGGTTTGTTCCAGGGTAATGCAACTGGGCCCTGAAAGGCCTCCAGGGTGCAACAATGGGAGCACAACAGTGTAAAAGGTAGATCATCCAGCACAGAATTAAAACTGGTGTAAATAGGTGTAAGTATATGTGATGGTGCAAACTAGATTCTGTTCACATATATCAGAAATGCAGGCTTCAAATGGTTTGCAATGTAATTTGGCATACTCTGAGATACTCCCTCTTAGAACAAATGCAAAGCCTGGAGAAATTTTATTAAAAATTGTTTTATCAAAAAAAAGAAGTGCCCTGAAACTGTATTATGTGTTAGTTTATACTCAGAACAGTCCAAGTTCCTCTTGTAGCTTACTTTAAATTTGCTGTATAGTTGTTCAATTGCAAAACTTACTTAAAAAAATTAGCACAAGTTTAAGTACAGCTAAGTACCAACCTCTGACTTTTCTTGACTGATTTTAATTATTTGGGGGATCAGTAACACTAGTCAAACCAGTTCTTACTTGATTTAATTAGAGTGATTTTTACACTCTGCTGCAATCTAAAGATTGTATAGCTTTTAGCTAGAGGCAGGTTAAAACTCCCTGGAGTATGAGAATGAGATATTGCTGTTCACGTGCCAAATAATCTCTGGTCAGGAGAGAGATATTTTTTTTACTCACACAGTCTACAAATAAAAATTCTGTCCTCAACTTGTAAAACTGCTAAGTGGCCAAGAAGTTTTGCAGTAGAATGGATCAGTGTTACTCAGCTGCACACATGGGTGCTATAGCTATTGCTTCAAGGTGGTGCTGAAGATGCCTGTGACCAGTTATTAATTCAGTGGGACTACTGGTGTTTCAAAGGGTAAGCATGTGCTTAAGGATTAACTAATATTTAATTATTTAATAACTGAAATATATTAACTTCAAAATTACGGTTTGACTCAATTTATTTGCTAATTGTTTGCATAATAAGCTCTCTTGTTTTTGCTGCATAGTGAATATTATTTTACGTGGCAATTTCCTAGTGTAAATATTTTTTTGCAATTGTAAATTAAATATTTTAGGAAACAGTGTTTTGCTGGTACCTCCTGGAAATTCAGTGTGGTGGTTGCTGTGGGGCCAGCGTAACTCCATTTGAAACCACTTAAAACTACCTCCACGTTTTTATTTTCCTGCCCTCTCTTATAGTGAGCTTTTCTCTAAGACCGGGTTTTATTTGTAATTCTGCTTGACAGTAAGGGGTTTTATGTGATTTCTGTGAAAAAATCCTATTTATCTTTAATGTTTTTATTTTATTCCTCTGAGTAAATAATCTGTAGGATCAAAGAAGTTTATGCAACAGTTTTCTGGAAAGTAAAGCAGTAGTAAATGGAGCATGTGGTGAGGGCTCCCATTTATCTGGGTGGATTTCATTTCTACAATTCCTTGTCAGATTATGCTTTGAAGGGTTTTTCATACTTAGATGGCTTTATCATTTCTCTTATGGCTCTTTGATATATTTAGTACCATTTTCCATATTGAAGCAAAGAATCAAGAGAAATTGCATGCTCAGTTTCTTTTAAATCACAAAACTAAATGTCTTGTATATTGAATTTGATTGATTGGATGGTTTACTTCTATTTTCTTTCTTCATTTCTACTTTTGTCTAGTGTTTTTGACATAGTATGTTCATGCTGTTTCTGTAGCTTCAGAAATGACTGGGAACCGTTGGTAGGTTGAGTACTGTGAATGACTAAATTCTAGTGACTTAACTCTGGAAGTCTTGAGTGCACCTGCCTGTGTGATGTTATTAGCTTAACCTGGATTTGATTACAACATAAGATGGTAGGAGAATCTGAGATCTGTTTTCGTGGCTGCCTTAGAACAAGATGCAGTAAATGTTTAAAGTAATTCTGCTAAGCTGTCAGCTGTTACAAGTGTATCTATAGAACATAATGTAAAAACTACTGTTGGATGCCATAAGCAATGATGTGTACAGTTTATGTGGTGTGTACATTTCAAGTGTGGTACTGAATTATTCAGAAGGCCAAGAACCTGAGGTTAGTTAGAAACTCACCAGGGCCAACTAAAAAGACTCTGATTTTTCCTGCAGTCAGTTTCAAGTATGAATGAACTGCAGTAAATAGAGTTGCTGAAGTAAATCTTACTTACTTGAAGCTTTTACTTGATTTCTGTCAGTTCTGGAGTACAGGTAATGTGTCATTCATTATCTGTCTTTTAACAGATCTCAAACAGGATTAGGTTGGTTTTCTTCTTCCTCCATATGGAAACCCCTAATAATAAGTTTCACTAACTGAACACTTCATAATCTGTTTCTTAAATCTTCTGAAATAGGAAAGATTTATGTAGCTTAAAAAATCCATACCCAAAAGTGTGTCCTTGAGATGGAGTTTGAAACTTGCATATTTCAGGCCATCCTTGGGAAAAGTTGGTGGATGCAGCTGGAACTGAGTGAGTAGCTGAAGTGCCAGAGGAATATTCTCTCATCACCTTGACGTGTGTGTGGCCTGCCACGCCTACTCTGAGCCACATAGAGGATTCCCTGATTTGTGTATCTCCAAAGTGTTAATTCAGGAAGTGGAACAGCGTCACAACAAAGAGTTTCTGATTAAGTTCTTTAACTTGGGTTGGACATCAGAAAAACCTGATGATGTCCAAGTGATGGAGCCCATTGAATCCTTACAGACAGGAGTGTCAGTGCTTTTGCTTGAAGGCAGTCATTAGACTGCAAAATTATCTCTTATAACTGAATATTTTATCGTGATTTAATGCCACTTCCACTGTCTCATGTTGAATTGAAGAGTGCCAGCACAGCCTATTGACTGTTGCTGGGTAGCAGAAATTGTCTTTAGTTTTGAGAAGATAAGGAAGTATAATAAATAAGCTATGTCATCTAAAGGGAAACTTGATAGTGGTGCAATTTTTCTCAAGTTAAATCTATTTCTGCCTAGTTCAAGGCTTGTTTTGAAATGTTTTAAAGCTGTTTTCTTGGAAAGTAATGAATTATAGCACATCCTCTTTTGACTTTAAGCAGAAGATTGTGGCAAATTAGAGAAGCTGTTCAAAGCTACAATAAATTGCAGAGGAAGAAGGTTTTTAAAACTGGGTGTTTTTGTGTTAGTAGCTGACTTCTGGCATATTGTTTACCATTCAGCAGAGTGATGCTTGGAACTTCTCCTTCTTCAGTTTCTTCTGTTAGGTAAAATAAGGGTTTTAAAAGCACAGACCTTTTACTCCTTGTCCCAAATATGTAGTCATTCCAACCTGTCCATGTATCTTTTAGAGTTGGAATGGAATTTAATATAAAATGGAATTTAGTGTAAAATTGAATCTTGATTTTAGTGTAAAATCTTATATTTACATTAACTATTTCTTATTAAGTTTGCAGACTGGACTTTAAAGCTCTATGTCATGTTGTTTGGAGGGCTTTTAGCTTGTCTGTCAGTCAGATTGAGTTTTACAATGGAGAAGAAACATGTGGCATATCTTGAGTCAGGGACATCTATATTGCCAAAGAGCTTAGATTGGACTTTATCTTCACATAAATGTAATGTCTCTCGTACCTTAAAACTTTATCCAAACTCTTTGAGTCTTAATTATTACACAGTCAACATGTAATAGCAAAGTACTGATTTACATCATACAGCAGTGGTAGTGCATTATAGCAGTGATTTTGGGGGTTTCTGTCTCTTGGGTGGTTGCTACTTTTGGTTTTTGCTATGTCTGGCAGTTCCTGATTACTAGAAAGAGGATGTGCTGAGCAAGCCCACTTCCCTTACCGGGAAATGAGCCTCTTCAATTGCTTTATAGATAGCTCTTGGCTTTACCAGAGAGCCATGCCTTTGCATTTTAGTCACAAATTGCACGCCATGGGAAGAACACTTATTGGTGTGTAAGCATCTTAAGAACTGGCCAGTATATATGTAGCCTTTTAGCAGAAACCAGTGTGACTTAGAAAAAGTTACTGGAACAGAAAGTAAATAGAGCTTACACATAGTAACATAGTTATTTTAGTAGCACTTAAGTCTCTGTATGAGTGCTTAGTTGTTTCTGAGTTTCTGAGAAATTAATTGCATGTTAAAACTTACTCAGCCCTGTCGTTCCCTTTTGGGGAGAACTTTTTCAGCTTGTGTTTGAATGTGAAATGTTTTTCTTATTCAAGTAGGTAAGTGAAAATTCATAAGGCATTATTGTGAAGCTACAATATAAATTGGTGATTTGAAGGGGCTTTCTTAGACTGTGGGGTGTTATTTTATGACGACAATGCCTGGAATATTTGTTCCTGGCTCTGTGCATAGACATTGAAGCCTTAGGGTTATTGTCTTCTGATCACCTCTTCTTGACATCGTTCTCATGAGATTTTCAAGCAAATCTTCAGTGTTACACTGGGTTATTTATGTTTGTTTTCATGATTTTAAACCATACTTAAGCAGTCTTATGTGTAAAGGTACCTTATCTTTACAAAGAATGTGTACAATAACAACTCACTACATTTCCATAACTTAATCAGTTTCTACAGCAGTTGCTTGGCTGGGTGAAAAAAGGCAGGACTCTGGATGCTCTGGGAGAAAGTCTTACACACCGAGAGCACAAGAACTAATAAAAAACTTGTATAAACAAAGAAGAAAGCTCAGCTAATTCCTCAATCTCCTGCAAGCCTTCTGCGTTAGGGTTTGCAAGTGCTGGGTTTTTTCTGAGCTTAATTAGTTCTCTTCTAGCTATTCCATCTTTGTCCTCAGTTTTGGACTTTGGTGTTCACCTTGCATAGGCATGACCTTATGTTTGACCTGGGCTGGGAGCCTGTTTGGCTTCTTGCTGCTGTGGAAATTGCAATGACTGTGACTGTGTGTCCCCCCATGCCATGACAGTGTGCTTTCACCTTTGCTGACCAGACCCAGCTGAAGTTAAAAGAGCTGCTCAGCTGTTTAGCTAATTCTCTTTGAGCCACTGGGTTATTATTTCACTGTGTGGCTATTCTCATTCTTGTGAGCTAATTTAAGACTGTGCAGGTTGACTCTGCAGTGAGGATCTTCACAGTGATGGTTGCTGCTTTTGTTTTCAGAATTTTATTCTCTTTCTACCATTTTTCTGTTTGGGGCTAGGGAAAGAGGGTATGGATTAACCTCCCTTTCATCTAATCCAATACAGGCAGAAAGAGAAATGAAATAAGAAAAATTTCAAAGGTTATTTCCCATGAAGTGGCATCCTTTTATATTACCAATAATGAAAGTGGCAAGGGAATAATCAATAACACCTTTTTTTTTTCCTGTGGTAATGTGCCTTTTAGTGAATTAATCCTCATAAATTATTCATGAAACTTGCCATTTTGTGGTAAATTCATTCAAGGTGTCATTATAAGCATGGATGTTTTAAGGAGATTCTTCTAGGCTGAAGGTCACCTCTGTTTCTACCTCCCTGAAAGTCCAAAACACTGAAATTTCTCCTTGAAATAGTTAAAACTGGTTATTAACTGCATTAAAACAGCATGCAGGAGTGGCTCAGTTTGATCACTTTTGTATTGATTTCTCCACAGAAGTGGAAGGTACCACTGATACTGCATAAAGCTTGGTAAAGGCAGGCAGGCCTTAAAGGCATGGTTTGCCTTTGGTCATGCACCTTGCCAGCACTGTGGCTGGAATTAAAAATCTTTGGTTTAAATTTTTTAGGGTTTGGTTTTCCAGATGACCAGTGCTGTTGGTTGGGTACCTATCCTAATATATATTAAGATGATATTCTCTATGATATTACAGTACTTGCTAAAGGAAAGCAGGGGAGATCTTCCTAGTTTCAGCAAATGTCTGGTATAGCCAGTGATAATTATGAGTGCTGGATCCTTTATCACCTTTATGTGGCTTTTCTTGAAACTTTAATCTGTCTGTCTCAGAAAAAGAATGTCTTGGGAGGAGGACTCAATGGTGCTTGTGTTTTCTGTACATTTAATTCCTTTTTACATTGCTGCTGCTGTAGTATTCTTATAATGAGTTTGCAGTAAATCATGTAAGAAGGTGAGGGGAGGCAAGGAGTTAGATGCTGCAGTTAATTAGGGAATTGGTCCAGTAAACTGATAAATGGGATTCAAACTAGGTTCAGGCAGTAAAAGGTAAAGGAGTGGTGCCCTTTTTGTAGTTTCAATATTCTACATCTTTAAACCATTATTCATTTTGCCACAAATCAGCAAAGTTGTAATTTTATGTGTGTGTTAAATACCAGAGTGTCATGTTTGAAGAGTAGTTTACACTGCAAAAAATATTTTGAAGATGCTCCTAGCATACCTTCCCTGTCAGTCTGTAGCTCCTAATTCTCTATTTCAGCTTTATTTGTTTAAAAGCAGATGAAGTGGGTGGAGGAGGTACTTATTTCTGAACTAATACATGATATAATTTGTTTCAATTGTTATCTTTAGTTATAGTATTTTCCACAAAACTCAGTTGTCCATTTTTTTACTAAACTGTTATCTAGGGAGCCTCATTGGATGAGCTACTGTATGATAGCAGCTAGCATATCTGAGTTTGTTTATTATTATTTTCTATTTTATTACTTTTTCTCCTCCAGTGTAATTCCCTGTGTAACCATCCAACTGTGTTCACCCTTGTTCCAAACTATCCAAGTCATAGGGGCTCCTAGTGCCTCTTTGGATTGACAAGGAAACCAGCACTCATTTTATGCAATAGTTAAACATTAAAAAAGACATATGGCACAGGAAATTCTCTTCCTGTGTATGAAGGTATGGCATTTCCAAACTGAAAGTGTTGTTCTGACGATTTCACCGGTAGTGGAGAGTTATATGAGGCCACTTCCATCTGCAGAGAATCTGTTTCACTTGCTTGTGGTTCTGGGGCTCATTCAAATGCTCTAAAACAAAATAAAAGGAATGGATGTAATAACTTTTTTATGGAAAAGTCATAAAAAGCTACAGGGCCATGTAAACAAATTGGGTCATTTGCGAGATGTTTAAGTGATGGATATTCAGTCCAAATTCAAAGGTGTGGATTAGGTTTTTACAGTCATCTTGACTGAATTTTGCCCTCAACAAGGTTTTCTTTCTCTGACAGGAATGCCTTTGACACTACAGATGGCAAATTTTCAGAGAAAGTGTTTTCAAACATTTCAGTGCATTCAGAGTAAAGCCAAGATGCAGGAGAACAATTCAGTACTATGATTTGTTATTTTTCTAGGTGAATGAGGAGCCATTCTTGATCTTCATGGCTACACTGTGAAGCTGTAGTGGAACTTTGTAGTATTCCCAGGGAGAATCAGCTAAAAGAGTTTCCCTTCTGGATTCAAACATGCCTGAACTAATTACAAAGCAACCGTTTTGGCTCTCTGCTCTGTCAGTATAAATAGGTTTGCACAGAACAGCAGTGACTGTGATCCAAGCTAAGCTGTGTGAGTCGCAGAAATGTGTGTCCTATGTCATTGAAGCACTGAACATCATATCTATGGTGTGCCACCTCACAAGGCCCTCCCAACTCACTTCATCACTTCTTGGAGAGGAGTGAAAAAGTGGAGTGAAAAATATGATAACTAAGACTTCTTCCTGTTAAGGTGTGGGTCATTTATTTGCTTTGATGTAAATATAAGCCTGAGGATGGACAATTTTCTCACTTTGGAGGAGGGATATTGGTGTTAGCTCCCCTTCTAAAAAGACATGCTTGCTCTCTTACTGCCAAAGGAACTTCAGTTACCTTTCATAACTCTTCATACACTAAAATCTGCAGCTCATTTCAGAAAAAACAAAACTTTGCTAAGCACAAGTTTGGCATTAGTAGTAATTAACTGTACATGGGTGAAGCTCTCTGTGTGTACAGTGCTAAATAATGAACTGTTGATGTACCTCTTAGATGCTTGATAATGTGCCTGTGAAACTAACAGTTGTTACCTGGAAAGTGTATATGTGTGATTATGCAGGTTTTGAGGAAGTCCTTCAGAAAGGGATTCGAATGAATATTGCATCAGGCAGTGTCAAGTGTAAAAGGTTTGTATGTATATTATTGGCAAATTGTGTTTCAGAAGTAAATTTTGGGGAAGTGGTGTATCTTAATATTTCAAGGCTTCCATGTCTTATTACTTAGTCTGTTGTTACACAGGGACGTTCATACTTACCAACATTTCTGTTGCTTGTGTAACTATAGTGGATCTGAAAGGGAGGTAAAACCTCTTAATTGACAGCTAACAAGTAGTGGCTCCAAAACAAACATTAGCTCTATAAAAGGACATCAAACTGTTGGATATGACCTTGCCTACTCTTTTAAAATACAGCTAAAGATTCTTGATGGCCTTGCTTTCTTCATTCAAAAATCTGAGGCCCAAGGTGTGCTGCATGTTTACAAAGCAGACTGGTGTCTGAAGTTTTAAATACTCTAAAAAATTTCTGCTGAACACTCACTATCTTGCTCACAGTACATGCTGTTATGAGAAGTCACAAAGTACTTGCCTGTAGTGCTAATGCAGCCTTATAGTTATTCCTTTTGAAATGGAGATTGAATTTGTGACAGTTGAGTTTTTCAGCAGTCCTTACATATCTGCATAAGAGCCTTTATAAAGATTGGTGTAAGATGCTGAGAACAGCCATTTTGTTGTTGTTGTTTCTTCCTTGGGAATCTTTATTCTGTACCTGTTCTCAGTACCTGCAACAACTGGTATGTGTGTGGTGTCCCAGACTTCCCAAGAACTGGGAAGTGGATGTCCCAGGCTGAGTCCAAACAGTACTAGCATAGAGTTTGAGATCAATTTTCATTTGAAGAGAGACTGCTGAGATTGTCTTTGATATTACCTAACACCTCAGGAATGCCACACCTTGGCAGAGTATGACAGTAAAGAGAGCTCTGTTGCTTAAATACCTACCTGATTTGCATAATTTTCATATTGCTTATGGGGAAAAAGATGGTTTTATGTAGTTGTCAAGTAGAAAGATAAACGTGTTTTTAAAGCGTGTGCCTGCCTTATCAGCAAGAATCTTACAAAACTCTGGTTGGCCTCATTTGTCAAGATGCATGTGGGGGTCGGTGTAGTGGTAATACCCAATGAAGTAGCAGTGAAATGTTTCCAAATTGTTAATGATTTTAACATAGTTCTCAAAATTTGGACCCAGTTAATCTTTCCCACTGGGGAAAGAAATCACGATGTACTATTAGTATATCTAATACTGACCATTGGTTTTATGTGATTTTTAGCTTCTCTTTAAGTTTGGGGATCTATCTGTTATTAAAAATACTGTTTGCAGGTTGGATCAATGTCCTTGAATAAAATTGATTTCTCTTGCTCATTATGGAAAAAAAACCACCCAAATTTGCTAATGGTTCTGATTCATCTGAACCATTTAAAAATATTTCACTATAGAAGGAAGGCTTAGTTTTCTTACAGACAGTTTTAATAGCCCAACATTCCTTTCTAGCAGAGTTGCTCAGTAGATGGTCATTAATTATTCAAATTTATGACTATGTGCACTCATGTGTGGTGCATTCTGACATTTTTCTGTATGTGGATGCTTGATATATGTTTGTTCTCATTCTGTTTCTTGAGGTTTGTTCTTGGGCTAGGTTTACCTGTTCAGATTTTTCAGTTTTAGGAAGTGTTTGGTAACTTTATATTCAATATTTGCATTTCAGATGAGAATGTGTTCTCTGTAGTTTTTCAGAAAGTGAGAATCTGAGAATCTCTTGTTTTAAGTTGGTTTGGGCAAGCAATGGTGAATATTGGAGCTAAAAGTATTTTGGTTGAATTCAAGGGGGGCTATCAGTGTGTTAACAGGTCCTAAAACTTTCAATAAATAGTATAAAGTTTAAATAGTAATCTTTTATGTATACATAGAGATCAACTAATGCTAGATAACATGAACATATTTACTTTTTATTTTCATTTTCTTGGGTTTGGGAAGAATGGAATCTTCTCTGCTCTTCCACATGCATGTCAACTGTTCTTAAAATCATGTAATTCCAGGCAATAGTGGTTGTTGAACATGTGTATCATCAGCCATATTCAAGCTGCATATTGAGCTGTCTGCTCCACAGAGGGATAAAGTGTGGCTGCAGAGGGTTCACACCAGCTGATTTTGGAATTTGTGTGTATCCAGATGTTGCTACTGAATACAGAATATAGGAGCTGCTGGTTTGAGTCCTGATTCCCCAGGCCTACTTTAGGATCTTCAAAAACAATTCTGAAATGCATAGGAGATTTTTCATTTGGCTTTTCAAATTTGTTTTGTGTTTTTGTTTTTTTTTTTTTTTTTTTTTTAGTTTATTTTTTAACGTGCATGATTGCACTAATTAATAACTAATTTATTAAAAACAATTTTTATTGAGCCTCTACTACATTCCCTTGGCTGACTTAAGACTTCAGAGTGAACTAAAATATAATTAGTTTCAGAGGTAGCTGGTTTTTCTCAGTTACATTTTTTCCTTTCCATCGTTTTGCTGAATATTCGTTACTTTGAAGCTCAAAGTCTACTCTAAAAGATATCTTAGATAAAAGCAAGCTGTTATCAAAAAATATTAATTTTTGTCCCTTAACATAAAAGCAATCTTAAACTTGCTAATTCCTATAAAGGATGCTATTATGTCTACTAGCAATTTATTAGTGTACTAAGTATGTATACTTTTTTTATAAATAGTGTGTTACCAGCTGACTAGCTCTAATCCCTGAGCTTCCGCACTGACAGTACTTTGGATTGGATAGATGTAAAAGATGCAAAGATATATTGCAGATTTGTTCCCTAAGATACACAAAAAGGCTTGATCTATCTTGTATGAGGAATTCCATTGAAGTTGAGAAGTGATTTGATCTAGTTAGAGTGAAAAAATTACATGATGCACACTTACAAAATCAAGACCTTGTCATTAATTCAAAGCCTGGAAAAGGGAAACATGTTGATGACTTCCTTTTCAGATTTTTGATTATACCCATTAAATGTGAAATAAAATTCAGCAATTGTGTTCATGTTTGCTATGGTGTCCGTGCCTGTCTAGCTATAAAAATCATTTGCTGCATCCAAATTACTTCTTATCTGAAAAAATCCCCAGCTAATAATGGTTAAAGTGTAATAAAGTTTATTTATGTAAAATAGTGTTTGAAAGATAAAAGCTAATCATGCTTTCATATTTTGAGTTTTATTTTCTTTTATAGCTCTCTTCTACTCAATAAGGTAAGGAATCCAAGCTTTATGCTGAACAACAGGATCTCTACTTGATTTACAGTAAAATACTAATGGACAGAGATGAATACCTGTGCTCTTGATAAAAATTTGATAAAAATTATAACAAAACCCCCTATGCTTCTGCCTTTATGGCAAGGGAGAAATGCTCATTTTTTGCAGTTTGCAGAATAGTTGAACAACATCGAATGCATTAAAGCATAAGGAGGTAGTGTATGTCGAGAGGTAAAGACAGAAATGAGAAAAAAAGTCTGTGTTGAAAGTTTACAATAGAAGGAAACCAAGATGCTGTGACAACACTGCATAGAAATTGTTTTTCTCTGTATCTTTTCCTCTTACTGTAGCAGAAGAATGAATGAAAGGGCTCTAGCACAGCAGCTCTTCTTTGAGGATTACTGAATGGGGTTAATTATTCTTTTCATCCTGCGGTATATGAGAAACTTTTTTTATCCTGCTGGATTGATAGCACCTGATTTTTCCATCATGTAGAGGTATTTAAAAGGGCATTTGGATGATTTTTCACTGGTACAGGACATGAAGCTGTAAACAGCAAAGACAATGATTGATTCATAAACACTGCAATATACTGGCTTGGTTTGTCCTCAGCATTACTGACAGATCTTTTTGATGGTCTGTTCCTCAAAACATAGGATGTGTATGGTGGTGGTGGTGGTTTTAAACAGGGTTCGTATCCCAGGGAGTGAAGAAAGAAACATTCTTTCAGCTGTTACAGTTTTTTCATGCTAAAACATTTTTCAGTGTCATGTAAGCATTTATATGCCTGATGAACTGCAGATACAGTAGCAGATGCTTAGGCTTTTTATTGATATTGGGTTCATAACATAAGCAATCTGTGTTTTTCTGTGGTTTTTTTTTCTGGTGCACCAAAATTAAAATATCAGACAAGGCCTTTCAAATTGCTTGTCTTTTGTGTGGCCAGCAAGTGGGGCTTTCAGGGATGGCTTTGTGCCAGTAATTGTCATTATTTTAAGGAAGAGGAAATTATAATACTTTTAAAATCAAGACTGAAACATTTAAAAAAATGAAGCCTAATGGCAATTGGAAAATAATATATCTCTCTGAAAATTACCAATGTATTTACTTTTCTGGCGCATGCTTATGTTGCCACTAGGATCTTGATCCTTAAAGCCAGAGGAGAGAATGTAACTAACTGCTCAGTGGCACATTGGTGCCAAGATAGATTCCCTGCAACCCTTTTTTTTTTTTTTCTGTTGTTGCTATTCCTGGCACTATTTTAGCAAATGATTTCATAACCCTTGAAATGTTTCTGAACATAAATAAAATTGCATCCAAGGCTTCCCTTCTTCTCTTCTCCTGATTTTTTTTTTTTTTTTTTTTTTTTGTGTGTGAATGTGTGGATATCTGTGTTTTGGAAGTTTTTTTAAAATAAACTGACCCTAAGGAAAAAGTGCATAAAGCCAACAGTGGTTTGCTAAATGGTTGCTTTTTGATTAGAAAGGTCAGCAGCTTGCACCTGTCAAAAACATTTTGATCAGAAATGGTTATATGTGTATTTATTTATGCATGGGGAAAACAGAAAAAAGAGGAGGAAAAAAGAGAGGAAATTTAATAATTTCTCTGCCTGTGCCCAGCCCTGGAGCCTCTGGAATCACCTTTTGCAGAAATAACAGTTCTAATGGTCGGCATCAAGCTTTGAGTGCTCAGCCAGCATCTGCTTTCTGTCACAGTTAGAGAAGGGCTACAGGGAAAGATCTTGCATCCTACTGGAGTTGTCTGGGGTGCAGTTCCTGAAGACTGCATGAAACAAAAAATCATCTTCAAGATTACTTGAAGACAAAGAACACCCCATAAACACAACGGGATTATTTGCTTAAAGGATCAAGATGTTTGCTACCTTTAGTAGCAAACAGTAGGGAAGCATCATAAGAAAGATGGTTTAAAAAAAAAAACAAGGGCATCCAATAAAATGCCCTATCTGGTAAATAATTTTTATCTAGATCTTTTCTATGAAAGATATTGATGGTTTTTAGCCAGGTGATGTGAATAAATGCTTTCTCTTCAGTAGAGGAAGAGATGCTGGTAAGATGCTGTCCTTTGCAGTTCCATAAATTCTGTGTTTAAAAAGTAGTGACAGTAGCAAGGCAAAAGTGGTAATAGTATACAGATTTTAAGAATGTCTGTAAGCAAACAAGATCTAATTCAAAGAAACTACTTTGATTCTCTGAGAATTCCATTCATATTTTATTTTTAACATGAGTACCATGATTCTTAAAATTCGTCCTGCTCTGGAATTTCCTTCAGCTCCAGAACTGAAGCCTTGTGCATGTAATTCAGCTTTTTTGAATTTTATTCCTTTAAATAAGGATTTTTCCTTACTTGCAGAGTATCTGGTACCTTGGCTCTAGGTGCAATATTTTCCCTACTTCATCAAACCTCTATTTACAAATACCAGTTCGAATAAGCAATATTACATTCAAAGAGATTGTGTCCAGAAAATAACTGTCTAAATAGCTTCAGGATAGTTACTTGTCTTTTTTTAAGGTAAAATGCAGTATTTTTATGTTGTTAATTTCTGAGATTAGGAATAATTCTGTTTTCACAGCTTTCTCATAATTCGCTTTAGAATTTTACCATCTTGATCTCTCTGCAGCGGGTTATCTAATGGTGAAGATGCCACCTCCAACAATTGTATTCATATGCAATTTAAATATGCACTTTTCAAGCTGATGCTGTATATTAGGCTTTAGGTAGTGTCAACAACTTTCTTGAAGCGCCTGCAGAAATCTTCCAGGATCAGGAAGACCTTTTTAATACTGCCTTGAGGCAAAAATGTTGCCAGGGACTTCATTTAATGACAGTCTCTCAGTGTAACACTTCACTTCTATTTCGTGGTATCGTGGCATCATTCAGGTAGTAACAAAGCACGAGCAGTTTGCAGTTGAAAACACAAGGTTGAGGTTCTGTTCTTGTATCTTAGTTGAAATTAGATTTAGCTCGTACCTGAGTAGCCTTTCAAAGAAATAGAGTGTTAGATGAAGAGGGTTTGAAGACTGTGCTTGTCTTCCATCTGCATTGGTACTGGAGGGGACATGAAAGCTCTTCTGGAATTGATTGTGAGAGTTTTGTTGCTTGTTTTGTTACGTTTTTGCCTTTCTCTCCCCCCATTCATGCTGGAGGGTTGAGACAGTGACTGACATCTCCTATCACTTGCTGCAGGTTAGCACACTGTTTTGACCAAAATCAAATTGGAGAATTGCTTTTGGTCCCCATAAATTCCTTTCTAAACACTTAATTTTCTTGCTTTACAATAATGTCTGCAATTAGAGCAACCTTTTATTAACTACTTTGAGGTTCTTATCTACCATTTGCATCGGTAAAGAGCATAGTTGCTGTTCTGTTGCCTAGCTTTACACAAAATTGGACCCGTTTTAGCATTTTTTGAGATAGTTACACGGAAGATGTGACTGAATAGCCATTTGTTAAATTTTATTTTTAAATTGGGGAAACTGTAGGAACCAGGGCTTGAAGACAGAACTAAAATCTTTGAGAAAGAGAAGGGAAATGGAACAGAATTATGGGCAGAAAAATTGCAGTTTACTCAGACGTGACGTTCATTTACCAAGAAAACATGAATTAAGAATTATCAATTTACCCTGTAAATATGGGTATTTTTAAGGAAGTAAAACTTAGTTGTAGGTAGCTTATATAATTAATATTAGGCTGAGGAGAATTCAAGAAACAATATTGTTGATTGTACTCAAAAAAAGAAGTGCTTTGTATTTGAGATGAAACAACTTTATTAAACGTAGGCAAGGCAGGTAATTAAAGATATGGAATATTATGTGAATTCTGAATATCATCAAATAGTAATGAGGCCAAAAGGAAGAGATAAGGTTAAGTATAATGCTGTGATCTCAAGACTGTAGATTAAAAGAAAGCACTAGTAAAGAAACCTGTGTGCCAAGGCAATTCCTTGAGAAAGTTCTAGAAGGTAATAGCAGCCATACCAGGCCAAATTACAGGTATAGTTGGCTCAATGTGGTTTTCTTTTTTTCGACAATACCCAGTAAGGGATGTAACAGTGATTCCCTGGACTATTCTCTTCCCTTACGGTGTTGTAAGAGTCAGAAATTTTTATAAATTGCAGGCAGAATTTGGGTGTTTGGCAGCCCAAGGGATTTTTGACATATTGTAAACTTTTGCTATTTACAGTTTCTAATGAGAAAGTTTAACCACATAACTGATAAATATCTTTTTTTTTGGTTGTTTCATGCGCATTATTGGATCATTTTATTCAGTATCATCTTGCTCTTTGGTTTTGCCTATGATTTTTGATTTGACCAACTATTGTGGAGCCTCAGCTAGTTGTTGCTCCAAGCCTTGGATCTGCCACACTGTTCTCCTGCAGAGTGTTTACCTGTAGCAAATATGCACGTGTGTATATCCAAAAATGCACATAAAATACGTATCTTCTGCTATTTCAAGTATCAAAAAATACTGAGAAGTAGCATTCAAGATATGAGTAGACCCTGGATTTACACAGTTAGAGTGTTTTCTCTAATTTTCCATGCTTTTACCTCAGGTTATTAATATTCAGGTTTTCCTCTCAGCCACGTAGTCCTGTCCCAGTAGGACAGATAGCAGCTCCTCTGCACATGGGAAAGGTGCTCAGAAGTTGCTTTGTGTTCTTCACAGATCTGGAAGTGATAGAGACTGCAGTGAGTCAAAGCTAGAAATTTCACAGGATCAAGACATTTCAATGTTCTACTTCAAGTGTATCATTGCTAATATGGGTAAGAGATGCTGTGAATCAGGTGATGACTGTAAAAATATAAAGTAAACTTTCTCAAGTGTTCTTTCCTAGTATTAGGTTGTGGTGTCAAGTGGTGTTCTGTTTGTTTTGGCCTTGGTTTTCTTCCCATAGACTTTTTTTTTTTTTATTTGTAAACCTTCATAGCCAGAATCTATTCCTCCATAAGGAATAGAGCAGAGATTTAAGGGTTTGGGGTTTTTCAGTCCTTGCTGATCATTTTAGATCCTAGTTTGAAGGACAACCTGCCCCTGGGGGTAAGAAGGTTCTTCAGTGCAGTCAGTGATATTGAGATATATTGCAAAGGAGTTGGTCCCATCCTGTTCCTTGCCCTGATTTAGATTTTAATTTTATTTGTTTACTATTGATATTCTTTCATGAGGTAACCCCACCTTTGTCTATCTTGTGTATGGATAGTGATTGGTTTCCACTCCCCCCTCCTCTTTAAACAGAATATTTTCTAGTGTTTCTTACATGAAGAAAAACTATTTCAGAGTACCAGATGCTTCACCTAACTATCTTTCAATTTTCTCTTGGGTCAGCATTTGGATGCCATTCTGCTTTTAGAAATGGGGTCTTTGACTGCAACCAAAATACAAAATATTCTTAGAAAAGTAAATTAATAGAGAACTTGTGTACCTCTGGTTTCTTCTGTGCTCTGAAGTTCTGGTTCTTATGCATGGAATAAATAACACCTACTCCAGTGATAATCCTCACTAACCTCAGGTAGAGATTACAAGATAGGAACTAGGTACTTATTTTCTAGTAGTATTTTTAAATTCTGCAGTTCTAGAGAACGACATGGCACTATTTTGTTTAAATTGTTGAGTTGAAACTCACCTCTAAATTTACCCTGGAAAATTATTTATAATTTATTTTGAGATAATTTAGAAGAGTAATTTTCAATGTTGCCTTTTATATTTAGAAAGAGCCTAGCAATTGAACTATTATTTGTTTGGATTTTTTTCTCTCGAATGGATTTTGGGAGGATGAATGAATGCAGTCATGAACAGGCTAGTGCACGCTCTGCTGAAATTTGGATGAACCTGTTAAATCAAGCCTGTAATGAACCAAGCCTGGTTCTTGGTAGGCAGTGCTAGGAGCTGGGACTGGTGTCCCTGAGGATGGTGCAGTGCCACACTGCTTGCCACTGGCTCTTGTTTGCTGGAAACCCTTTCCAAGGGAAAAAGCTGCTTGCTGTGAGATTCCTTTCTTGGTTGTTGCTGGATCTCTTGAGCCTTTTCCCCAGGTCTCCTCCCTCTGCCTTAGGAGCATGTAAAGGTATTGGGGGAGGAATGAAGAGAAAAAGATGTTTGGAGCACAAACTGAAAGCTACAATTAATATTTGGGCAATATTTTCTGACCTTATTCACTGCAATAATTAGACATTTATGAAAATACAGGCTGAAGTGGTACCATGCCAGACAAAATGTAATAGAAATCTCAGATCAAGTTGCTAGTACTTCCTTTTCTGGCTTGCTTTCAACTGTGCCTGTGAGCGCAAAGGAATGGCATGTATTTATACGTTTGTAAATAAGATCCCACACATTTTCCGCTTGAGAACATGCACTCGGACCTTTTATGGTCAGGAAGGGGTGTTTCCCTCTGTCTGTGAGCTGCCCAGAGAGCCACACATTTCCAAGTTCAGAATCTTACAGCTAGTACTTTGTAAACTTCAGTTTAAACAGAGAAGTTTGTAGGAATAAAGGCAAAAAAAGTGTTGGTTTTTTTTTTTTTTTTCTTTCTTTTTCCAGTAGTAAAATACCTTAAGATAAACAAATAGGTTTTGAAGTTGATGTTTTTTGCTAACTTAGGTTGCATCATCCAGGTTTACTTATATAAATAGCACTTAGATGAAGCACTCATGATTGTGTGTCTTCTTTTCAAAATGTCTATTTATCAAGAGATTCAGTTGATAATGTCTTTTTAAAATATCTAAAACTCGTTCTAAATACTCAGTTTCAGTTGATCATAATGGACCAATAGTATCTAGCAATAATAATATTCTTAGTAATAATATTATTAATAGAATAATAAAATAGTATCTAGCAATAATAATATTCTTAGTAATAATATTATTAATAGAATAATAATATTCTTAGGGAAAAAGACCTCACAAACCAACAAAAAATTTGGCTCGAAGTGGAAATATTTTAAAAATAATAGTTTCTTGCAGGCCTATTTCACCTATCAAAGAAATTTTCATTCAATTTGAGTGATTTCCAGCCCTGTACAATGAATACAGAACACTTAAATGTCACTGTCACAACATATCATTGTCTCAAGAGGATGCAAATAAAATAATTTACTTGCATAGCAATTTAGGTGCAGAGAGTGTAATAAATATTTTCTTTCTTTCATGGGAAATGGTAAAGTGATTTAGGGAACCTGGAATGCCCTACAAAATGTGCCTGGGTGAGGTTTAATTTTCCATCAACTCTTTTAGAAACGGACAGTAGTCTGAAGCTGGACAGTTGGAAACACTTGAAATATGCTAGAAGAGCTAGAGAGTTTGTTAGGTATTGAAACAGTTTATAGTTCTTATGCCATGATGCACACAGTATTCCACTCTAGCTTTTATCCTAAAAAGTTTTAAATAGATTTTCTTAGAAGTGGTTACTGTCTTCAGATTAATCAGAAAAAAACCCTTTTAATACTTTCTGGAAAGAAAAATGCCTACAGGAAGACTAATCACTTGCTGAATACTAAAAGGGGTAGGTTTCAAAATTTCCACTTAGTTTCTAAAAGATGCATTGTACTACATGTATCTTTGTGCAGTGAGATGTGAGAGTTGCCACAGAAGTGTTTTTTTTTTATTTATTTATTTCAGGACTGTTTAATTAGGTCAAAAATAAAATGAAATCAAGCTGAACATTGTAATAACTGTATGTGTCATATGTGCTAAGAATTATTTTTGATTATAGTGCTTTTAGGTGTTTTAAATATTCAGTTTCAAGTCAAGATAAAGTCTTTGGGAAGCTCGGGTTTTCTCTACTCAGAAAAGATGAATTGCATCTAATAGCCACTCCCCTTTCACTTAGGCTGTTTTTGGTCATACCATTCTGCAAAGGCAGAATTGGTGCAGTTAAGTTCACAGAGTTCTATATTTGCAGTCAATGGAGACATCCATGAAAAATTTGGCTTAAAAATTTGCAAGTGGGCTGTGTGTAAGTTCTCAGAGTCAGTCCATACAAGTAGGAATTCAGACAATTATGATTACCTTGCAGATGCTTTCATAATATAGGGAGCTTCCTCTACAACGTCGTATTCTTGCATTAACGGGTGCTATGTAATCATTGAAAATATGTAACCCTACCAGAGATGAACCAGGAGAGTAATTTCTGTTCCAAAGAAGTAAAAATCAGTTTCTAGGGCACTTGCTCAACTTAAGTCTTCGCTACTTTTTGTAGGCCTAGAAATCCCAGTGCCACTAGTTAATTAGTGGTGTAATCCTGAACTTTGCTCAGCCAGAGGCAAGCAAAGCTATTATTTAAGTGGAAATAAGTGAGCAGGATTAAAACAGAGAAAATTGGGCCTTAAGGGGATCAAGTGTATTCTTAGAATTCAATTGTTGTCACTTAATGTATTTAATTATCTCTCGATTCACAGGGCATGCCATGTGCAATTAGCTGGAGTTACAAATAACTAACCCACAGATTTTTGAGTTAAAGCTGCCTTTTGATGTTAGACTAAACATATGGTTTCTATGAAATATTACTCTGGAAACCAGGACACCATCTTTTTATTTTCATTTTTTTCTTTAGTTTTTGTTTCTCCTGCTTCCATATAGCAGTTTAATTACCTTTTGTTCCATTTTCCCATTTCTAGCTACCTATGATTGTTATTGGTATCATTATATGATATGGGTTATTTTCTCTTCTGTGTGCTTTTGTAGTTGATGTTGGTTGGTTATGCCATTGCTGAAGGCATGACCTAGGTGACTTCTCAAAGGTCTTATTGACCTCTCTTTCCTGTGATTGCAGATTAAACTTGTTCCTCAGTTAGCCATACTCAGTATCATGGAGCTCATTCATGTTTTAGGTGTGAATCCCATGCATGACTTACTAGACAGGAGCTGATTCTCTTGTGTTAGATACAATGTGAGTACTTTGATCCTGATCAGGAAATTCTTCAGAGGGACTCTACTGAAAGATCAGCTACTGCTTTGAAGCATTGCTAGATTGGGGTCAAAGTGTGCAGTATCTTGTAGATTCAGATCTTTCTTCTGCTCCAGTGACTAATGATAGTTAAACTGTAAAGGTATGCTAAAATAATATGTGTTTTGAGGTAACAGCCTGTGCATTATAACTTCACACTCAAATATGGCTACAAAATAGTAATTTGAACCTGACTACCCATGTAAAATATCAGATTTCATATTAAACTGAAGGGTTTTGTTTTGCATCTTATCTGTGCTTTTTTAATGGGCTCTGTGTATATAACATCAGGTTTTGCTCTGAACTACACAAAAATTTGTTTGGTTACTTAAAGGCTACCTCTTGCTTTGAATGATAATGAACCAGATAGTATCCTCTATTACCACTGAAGCTGAAAACATGGTATGGAGAGAATAAAGGAACAAAACTCTGCAGTTGTGGAATCATCAATGAAAAGTTCCAAAGACAAAACCTTTCCGTGATTCAAAGCCTTATTAAAACTTCTGGTGGCTCTTTCCAAACCAAGCTGATAGGAAGGCTACATTTGTGAGCCTGGGATATTTGTGGGAGCTGTGGTTGTGATGGCACCAAAGAGTTAAAATTCAGTCTTTATTTTCAGATCTCTTCACCTTTTAAACAGCAGGTCATTAGTTTTTATGTTCCATGGTTGTTGGTTTTATATCTGAAATTAGGAGAGGAATAATTCCTAGCTGTCAGAGCGCTGAAACTGTTTGCACCATCAAAAAGGCTTAATTCAATTTTTGTGATGGCCATGTATGCAGTGTTATTGTTCTTCTCAATGGCAACGTGATCTGCTTTTAAGTACAGCTTCAGGATAGTCTTAACAGTCTTTTTATTGTCATTGTGGTTAGTTATCAGAAGTCTTGTATTTGAGTGAGGAGAAGGTAATCCAAAACCTTCCTTAATAACAGGAAATATTTGCCATTTCACCTCCAATACAAAGGAATTCATGTTTGCTGAAAAGCTGGGTCCTTCTAAAGGTCAAAACTCTGGAGCTGTTGCATCCTTTGCTTTCACAACTCCTTTCATTTTTGTCTGTTTGGAGTCAACCTCTTTTGCATTCCCACCAGATAGTGGTTGGTTTGGGTTTTTGTAGTGTGGGTGGGCTTTTTCTTACTACATGTGGGATTTTTTTATGGGATGCAGAAAAATGGTATGAAAATAGGATTTTAAAGGGTTTGGACAAGAAAATTGAAGTCCTGTTTTTAAATTGATGATGCAAGGAATGTGACACTGAGTGTGGTATTACTAAGTTAGACTCAGCTAAAGTTGATTTTATTGCCAATTTTATATTTGTAATAGTATCCTCAGTTGCTGCTCAAGTTCAGGGCTAAGGTTATTCATTTATTAAAACTGTAATGAAACAGAAGAATATTTTGGCGCTGACATAATTCAAAGTTGAAGTAATTGATGGAGGCATTTTCTTTGTCTTCTGTTGTTAAAGTGCATGCAGTTCACAGAATAGGCTTGAGGAAAGGTAAGGTTTTAAACTTGTATTTTAAGGCGTTTGACCTTGGCTGAAAAGTTTACTTAAATCTCAAGGTTTTCCAGGTTTTTCATCCTGCAGTTTCCAGCCTAGGTAATTATTGTCATATGTGCCTATCATCTATGCCATCACAAAATAACTGTCCTATCTTTGCTGGTGAGATAGGAGAGCAGAAAAAAAGCTAATGTGCCTTGATACTGTTCTTATTAGTAGTTGCTGGTTACCCAAAAAGCTTGGCTCCTGTGTATATCCAGAAATACTCTGCTCCTGGCAAGCTGAGGTGATGCTTTTTTCATCATATGAGCAGTCTCCAAATGCAGATGACATTTTTTTTGCTGAACTTCCCAGATGGTTTTTAATTGAGTATTAATCTGTGCTTCATTCACGTTTACATACATATGCTCTGAGAAAACAGCAGTGGCAGTGCTTGTTTCCTGCAGTAAAGAAATCTGCTTTTCCCTCAAGCTTAGCACATAAGACAGATACAGGACTTTATCACTGGGATTTCAGACCTTGTGTCTGATTTTCCTGGAGAAAAGCCGTAGCACAGCATTTCAGGATCCCTCCAGGAGTATGTAATTTTATAAATTTGAACACATCTCTGACAGAGTAGAATTAAAATATAACTTAAATAGTCGTGATGTTTAAATACCTTAGCACCTTCAGGAGGAGATTTTGACTTGCAGATCTGAGTAGATCAGCTTTTAGTGGAGGACTGATGTCTTTGAAAGACGAGGAGCTTCTTTCAAAGCAAAACTCCCAAAAAGCGCATCTTTCTCCACCATGGTGTTTTCTTGCCTTGAGTCTGCTTTAAGTCTTTTCATGGTGCACATACTGATTTGAACTGGATGAATATGTGGTTCGTTGTTCTTTAAATTAATTTTTTCTTTCCAGGAGCCTGATACAGGTTTTCAAATTTGTTTGGAAACCAGACCATGTGCCAAACATTTAGATATGACAGTGCCCATGAATTTTTTTTGTCTTATATCTTTCCTTTCAGGTTTTCATACTTTGAATGTACGATTTTTATATGTGTCTTCTAAAAATTGGTAGTAGTTTCCTTTCTTAAAAAAACCAAGCCAATCAGCAAACAAAACCAATGAACATACCTTGTCACCCAAAAAAACCAAAGCACATGCATTTGTCTGGCATTATTCTTGGTAAAAGTAAAATTTATACTTCTGATTTAGATTGTTCTATAAATGAATGCTAATCTGTTGAAAAAATAGTCTGTAGTGAGAAAAAACCCCCACAAATTTGTGAAACATGGTTTTAGGATCTCAGTTTTCAAGGAGCTTATGAAAATGCAGTCACATCAATAGGTTTATAATATTTAAAATATTAGTCTTTGATAATTCACATTTCAATAACAGTAGATAGTAAGTATTACTGTTGGTGAGATGCATTTTTTCATAATTTTATTCCATTTGCTAAATACAAAGTTAAGAAAATAGCTTTACTCTATTCAGAGATTGTCTAGACCTCATTTCACCATTATTCTCTTCCCCTCCAGCCTCTTTTTTTTTTTTTCCCCTCTTGTTTGCATAAAGCCTACAGTGAAGTGTAACTTGAGGCCATTGGCTCTGAGATTTCCAGAAATCTGTTTTGCAGCTGACCCTTTATGCTTTATTAAGAGTAAAGCTAAAATAGAAAACTTAGAGAATTTTTCCTGTGCAACAGGTAATAAATATAATTACAGCTTAATGGTTGAAATATTTTAATATCTTCAGAGACTCTGGTATTTATTTCAAGAACTCATCAAATTTGCTAGAGAATTTGATACAGCTTTGGTTTCTAGAAACAACCAAGCAAAACAAATCTATGAAATAGTGTATTTATCACAGTTTGAATGATACTGTGAGAGTGTGAAATAATAGTTCTATACTTATTAAGAAGCATTGATACTTTTTAAAAAGGTATTATAGATTTGAATGTAAAATAATGAAACCCTCTTGTTTGGAGATCTAATGGAGATAAAGCATCAAATATAGTCTTATTTTTTTCTGTTGTATGAACATATTGTAGTATTGAGTGTGAGTCTTGGAAACTCACAAATTTAAATGTGCATAAACAGTATTCTACCTTATCAACTTCAATATTCATAGCAGCTGGTTGGCAGACCTATAAAATGCATACTTTGAAAGTTGTGACTTGGTGGCTTTTCTGGTGCCCTGTTTTTATTCTGAAAAAAACTCCAAAACAACTTTTTTTGGCCTATCTAAGTGGGAGGAAAGTCAACTGAGGCAGCTCTGAATTATGGCTTTTGAGATTCTAATTTTGTAGTTAATGTGATGTTAGAAATGCACCCAGTTCCACTGAACTCAGGGTTGGGGTTGACTGTCACAGTGTTATCCCAATTTAAAACTGAATTTATTTGATACAAATTTTGAAATCTCAGTGTATATATAAATCAGAGAGTTTTTCAACTGCCTATAAAGTCGATGGGTAGCTCCAATTTCCATCTGCCGCTTTCATGTTGTTGAGGTCCCTTTGATGTAAGTATCACTGACTTCTGAGATATTTTTCATGGGCCTTTTTTTTTTTTTTTTTCAACATACAAGTTTATACCAACATTCTCGTTTTGTTTGGTCTATTTTGTAAATAGAAAAGTAGAGTGTTACTATGGTGGTCCTATTGCAAACTGGAGCATGGATACATATGTAGATTTTCAGTGTCCACAAAATTCTAATTGCTTGACAAGTATATGAAAAAATTGGATTTTCACATAATCAACTTGATGAAGGCTGTTATATCTGAATTCTCACAGAAGCCATCTATTACAGAAACCCATTGTATCATGCCATAAAAGGAGAGTTCTTTTGCTTTAAATTGAGGAAATGTTAAACCAGAGAGGTAGGTGTAAAATATAAAAGCTTTTTAATTTATCACCAAAGATGTGCTGTCAGCATTAAAATATTGTGTTGGCATGAGAGAAAGGTGAATGTTGTCCCCCTGTGTGTGAAGCAGTGGAGCACTGTTCCCTTCAGTCTTTGTTCTCCTCTATAATAAAAGAGGAATGAGACCCTGTTGGGCACGGATATCTCGGCAGGACTGGCCTCTGATCTTTTAGAGACAGCTTTACACAAGTAGTGGGATCATTCAAAGCCTGTGGAGTCAGTCCCAGTGAAATGTCTGGCTAAGAGCTTACAGGATCAGTCTTCACGTGTGATTGCTAAGCTGGTAAACTGTGATCATGTTCTAGATCTGTGAATCTAGAAGATAATCTTGTGTGCTGTGCTCTGAGGTCACACCTACCCTACCAGGTTAGGCAGTAAGTGAGGAAACAGTTCAGAACATCTGCATACCTTAAAAGGTGTGGTTATGAATGAGATGAGTTCCTTTTTCTCTGCATAACTGAATTGTTATGTTTGGTGCTTCTTGTTGACTTATTACCTTTTTAAAGTTAGTAGGATTTGCAATGTGACTGGAGTCCAGAAACTCTATCCCTTGCTTTGGTGAGAAACCACTAAATAAGTAGAGCTGATAACAAATTGCACAATGTTTTTACATCTACAAAATAAATCTTAGGAGTCTTATCTTCCCTTTTGTCTATCCTGTCACCTCTTCATGATTCCTATTTTTCTTTCTCTTATTTTTAATGCTACTTTTATTACTTAAGCTCACACAGGTGGTCCTGTCAGGCTATAAAAGTAGTTGCTGGACCAATATAAAGAGACTGCCTGAATAATGCTGGTTTTTACATTTAGGACTGATTTTGCTTAGAAACCCTTACACAGGATTTATGCAAGAGAGCAATAAATTATATGTAACTTGTAAAACATTCTGAGATACACATGGGATACAAGATCAGTCAGCAGCAAAAATTTTCCCATGAATCGTTTGTTTCTAAGGTATCTGGCAAATTGGTTCATCAATCTTTCCTGTTTACCTCTTAATAACAGTGATAGTTTACTTTACATATTATTTTTTTTTGGTAAAGTTTGTTGAACAGTCCTCATGTGACCAGTGACTGATGGAGTTTTGTTTTCAGCCCATAGCTTTTCTGGCTGGAAAGAAAAAAAAGAAAAATAACTTGTGGAGATATGTTGAGCATGTTACTAATTAAATCAACTGTTTAAAGTGAATGCATGGGACAAATTTATAATATGTATATTCTGTGGCCCATGAGCATGTGTTAAAATCTGTTTTTTTGTCTTTCCTACCATCAGTGAAGTTTGTATTTTTTAAAATGGACATGTTCTGAAAACTGTTCTTCATGAGCACTGACAATAATGGGAAATTGAGAAACTTTACAGATGGAACTGTCTTGTAATGTACAATAAGGTGGATGAATGAAAAATCATAAATAGTAGTCTGCAGACTCTGAATGTCCATGGAACTGGCAACAGTAGCAGAGCTTGCTATTTTGTTTTATGCACAGCCTCTTGTTTTGATTGTTGGCCCATGAAGAGGCACTGTTGCCTGACTCTGGCTGGCCTTGAGCGACACAGATTAATTTTCAAGCTAACACCCAACGGAAAATAAAGTCAAACACTCCAAAGTACAACAGTCCTGAAAAAAAACCCCAACTATTTTTAGTTTGTTACTATGAATAAGACTTGAGTTTTGGGCAAAAATGTCATAACAGAAGGCCTGGATTTTTTTTTTTTTCTTTTCCTTGAGAGGAGGTTATGTGTGTATATACATGCTTGTATATATTTTTTTTAAAAAAGCATATATATGTATGTATAGAATTTTTAAATGTGAAATGCTGTAACAACAAAACTTGGGGTTTAGATGAGGATTTTGAAGGAAAACCTGTGAATTTGTCTAGAATCAAGCAAAGTTTTTAGAAATAAATGCGGTGAAGTGACAGGTTATGTACAATGTACTACAAATTTTGGGATACGTGTATTTATGCATATGGTTGAATCTTTGGTCCTATATCTATGTAAACATACAAAACTAGCAATCTTTTTGAAATGAATGTTGTAAACCATTCCATTCCAGCTTGGTTACAAACTACTAATCTCTATCCTTGTAAAAGCAGGAATTTACTGAAGGAACATGGGCAAATCTTTAGTACTAGAAATCTGAGCAGTGTCCGTATAATATTGTGCATGCTATTTAAATAATCCATGAATTAGTCACACATTTATCAGCTTATCATTGCACTGTTCCAAACTTCACACTGGACAGCAAAGATTGAACCCATAAACATTTTTCCCAAAAGCTAATATATGAGAAGGCTTACTGAGGCCTTTTTTTAAGGGAAAAAAGGAAACAAAACCCACCAAACCCACAAAATCCAGCAGAATAGTGAAAGATTTGCTGAGAATATTTTGAACTGGTTTTAAATTTTTATATGTCAGTATTAATCTCAGCTTTCATCAAAGTGCCATTGTCCATTATGTACTCCATTACTTAGGATTTAGATCCCATACTGATTTGATGTGGAAAACATAGAGATGACTCTTTCCCAGGAAATAAAAGGGAATTTTTTTTCTTGTCCTCTACTATGCTCACATAAGATTGCTGCAGTCACAAACCAGCATTTTCAACATTTACCTGACACAAATAGTCTCATGAGCTATGGGAAGCAAAAAAAAGACTTACAGATCTGTGCCAGGTTTTATTTATAAAGCTAATTTTCTTGCCAATAGCTGCAGTGATCAGTTCTTCCAAGCTGTGTGGTGGCTGCTGTTGTATTACATGTGGGTTCTGTGAGGATGTCTTAACTGCATGAAAATCATCCTAATGACTTGAGAATACCTGCTTCACTGTCAGATAATCATCACGGTGGACTTGTTAATTTTCAGGCTTAATTAGATGCTCTAAAAAATATCGGTCTCCTAATTAGTGTCTGTGGCATAAAATTTGCAAAGTGCTACAGGTTTAATATTGGGTATTTATCTTTTTTGAGCTGGTACTTTTGTAGCCTGCTCTAGCTCCTCAGCAGCCCTTTCCAAAGTCTTCCCATGACACCTGGGTCAGCCTTGCTGTCTCAGTAACTTGCAGTGAACAAACAGCATCCTTGTCACCTTTGCAGAATAAAACATGGCATGAGTATCCTGTTTTAAAGCTTCTTTTTTTTTTTTTTTTTGGATCATATTAAACCTGATGACAGAATTTCAGGCTTGTTAGAAGGACACAGTTGCAGTGCTTTGTTTTGGTGGGGTGGGGTTTTTTTTGTTTGTTTGTTTTGTTTTGTTTTTTGGTAATGATTTTGCTTTCTCCTGAAAGTTACAAATGTGATAATTTCGGTGTCACTCACTGTAACAATGCCCTCTACTATATCTCCTGCTAATGATAAAAGGATCTGGATTCTGTACACTTGGCTGTTGTATTAATGACAAACTTTTGATTATTGGAACATATACCTCTCTTGATTTTAGCCTGCATTTCACATCTTAGTTCACATATTCATGTGAAATTCCAGTTAATTCTTTTACTGGAAAATGTAGTAGCATGTGAACGTGTTGGCCTGAAAAACTGCATTTTGCTTCCCTGGGTGTGTCTTTACCTACCTTACACCTATGGAAGACCCAGTTTTTTGGTTAGTTGTGGGTTTTTTGTTTGGGTGTGGTTTTTTTTTTTTTTTTTTTTTTTAAGGTACAAGTAACTTCAGACTGGTAGTTTAAAAACCAAATAAATAAATAAATAAATAAATACAACGCTGTCAGTGTGTATAATGGTTGTGGACATAGAAAATACAACTTGGTGCTTGCTGAAGTCATTGGGAATCTTCTCCTTAACCATCCTCGTTACACTTCTTTGGACCTCAGCACATGGCTCCGACCAAGGAGTCCCTGCTTTTGTACACCTCAGGAAACAGAGACAAGGAATATGTTTCTTGAAAACATTTTCCCCTTAAAAATCCCAAGGCGTCTTTTTTTTTATTAAACAAAGCTGAAAGGATAAAGTTGGCATTTAATCTGTGCATGTGTCGGGTAGCCTTAGATAGGTAATGGTGCTCAGCTGCCTTGTTCAGTGTGTTGGAGGTGACTTCTTTGACCTGAGTATTTGTAATCAGCTGTTTCCACAGCAGAGACCCACCACACACATCTTAGTACCAGGCCCCCTGTGGAGAAGCAGTGCTTGAGTGCTCTGAAGTAATGGATTTAATCTCTGCATAAATCTGAGGTTCTGTAGATAAACATTTCAGCTAAGCTGCAGCTCTGTGCTGTCCTCCTGCAGGCAGAGGATTCTCCCTCTGTTCCAGTGAGGTGTGTCTTTGTGGTGTTCCTCACTAGTCTGGTCATAAAATAATGTGTTCTGTTTCTTCATAACACTGTATTTTCATCCATCCTTGTTCCAGCTGCTCATTACTCTTTTCTAACAGCCAACAGCACAGGATTTGAAGGATATCTTTGTCTCTTTGCTCTGCTAGATGAAAGTTTTAAAAAAAGAAAAAAGAAAAAGAAGAAATTCACCCCTTCACTGCATAAATTACTTTTCTCAAGTAATTCACTGGGCAGTTTTGGTGTACAGTAGCATAGTCACTTGAAGAATTTTATGAGGTTGCTTACTAAAGGTTTGGTTCTGAATCCCAAAGCACTCTAAAATGAGTTAGGCTGAATTCACAGCAGGAAAAAATTCTAGATAAAAATGTGTTAGCAAGTGGTACTGTGGTGATTATGCTTGGTCTTTATGACTTCCTCTGTGGAAGGATGTAGAGAGATAGGGAATATGTGAGAAACTGATATGGAAAGAATGTAAGAACTAATCAGAGACCATGAGAAAAGAGATTTCAGTTCCTTTTCTGTGGAGGAATAGCAAAATGAAAGAAATGGGAGATAAAGAAGCATAGATGCAGAAGATGATAAATACTTGGGAAAGGCAAAGTCCTGGATTAACTGGGATGACTAGGATAAAATTGTAATTGATTGAAATAATTTGGTGTCATTCAACTTAACCTGTGGTTACTGTAGGTCAAAACAGTTAATCTGGAAAAAGTATATATGTTACTGTAATGCAAAGGAGCCCATTTTCAGAGCTCATTTTGGGAAGAGGAAATAGACTGCTGTGCTAAAAAGGCATTTTAGACATTGTTTAATATTTCAATGTCTTCATATTATAAATACAATTAAGCATGCTTTTTCTCTTTGTTTTGATCCTTTTTCAGAACACCAGTCAAGAACTATGAATGATTTGACATGTACTTCAGTTACATTGTTGTTATTATTTCATACTTTTAAACAATGTTTTTTACTCTGTGTTGTGGTACATACATAGAGATTTTCTGTATAACACAGATATCTAAAATGGAATATCATTTATCATTTCCTCAGAATGCCAATTACAAACCAGTTATTCTCAGTAGTAAGAAAATGTGGCTTTTTGGCACTGGAACATGTCTGGTAAAGTTTCCCTAATGCAGACCACCTGCTGGTCAGATATATCTGTATTTTTGCTAAATATACCTGGTGTGTGTGGGGGAAATATGCCTCTGTAATTTGCATTGTGTGACATTGGAAACTTAAGCTTCCTTTCTGTCGTGGCTGCTGTTTGAGGCACAGTTGTTTTTTGAAAACATCTGAATTAATCTGCTTTTATTTTTTGACATCTCCAGGAACATGGGATACTGGGAAACACACCTGAAGTAACAGTGATATTTCTCATGAGGTTAGCTGCTCTTTTCCAGTGCTCACATTATTTTAACAACAGGGATTTTATTTTTTTTTCTTTTGGAAACCCTGTAAATATGACTACACTGTGAGATGGTTGTGTGATTTAGCTTTTCTCTACTATGTTAATAATTATTTTTCTTTATGTGGGTTAGGTCCACAATTTAGAGATTACAAAAGTAGCAATGGTAGGACAGTTGATGATGAAGTAGTTCTTTATTGAGTTGAAGTAAGAATGTGGAGACTTGAGCAAATTTCTGAGGAGTTAAAGATTTTATCTTCCAAGTCCCAATCTTGGATTATGGCAAAATGTTACCTCAGAGTTACATTCATGCATCTTTTTAGTCTTGAAAGGCTCCAAGGTTAATCTAATGTAAACTAATTATCTGTATGAGGGCAAAACATTTTGCTGAAGCATTTGTATGCAAAAGAAGGATTTGGAAGATGTTACATATATATATATGTAAAAATATGCATATATATATATATATATAATTTAGATGTATGTTTATATCTAAAGTCTTTCTTAAGAAAAGGGTTTTTTTCCATAGGACGAATTTTCTTTCAAAGCAGTAATTCCTATTAAGGGTGGCGTGCTGTTTCTATATGTTCTTATAATATGTATAACAAAAAATTCTGTGTATGCTTCTTATGTGTCAGAAGCAATGGCAGAATCATATAGGTTGGAAAAAACCTCTAAGATTAAGTCCCACCCTTGACTGGTCACCACCTTGTCAACTAGACTATAGCACTGTTAACTCCACTTGTTTTAAATGCACAGTTTTAAAGCTGTGAGGATTGAAGTATTGCTCAGCCCTAATGTTGTGCTGTGTGCATTTTCACTTTATTTTGCAGTGGATCTATAATAGAAGGATAAGCCAAACAGCTCCACAAATCCATACTCCTTAAAAGTTTCAATTAATTTTAGATAGTGGACTGGAAGAGAGAATACAAATAGGGCAAAAAGAGGAAAAAAAATGGGTTTTTTTCCATGTGTGTTGTGGATTCTTGAGTTTCAAATGTGCAGTGGTCGTATAAATTCTCAGAGCCTCTACCTCACACTGAAGTTTATTTGAGGCAGGAATTATCCATGATGACTTTTAGGATGGATCCTTAACTCTCATTGTGGTATAGAGCAGTAGAGCAAGTATTTTTAGTCAGACAGCTCCTCACTGTCTCTGTGACTGGATGTTCTGTGTCTCTATGTTGAATATCCTACCATTGTAAGTTTAAGTGGTTAAAAAGTAATTTATTTTTATAGAATTAAGGAATTTGATGCCTCAGCTTGTTCTTTTATTAAATTGCACAATCTTTTTGATAAATCAATCAAACTCTGTCTTTAAAGGGACCAGAATTTTTTTTGTTGTTGTTTATTTTGGGTGGTTTTGGTCTCTGAAATTCCTTTAGATGGCGAAAGGGAGATGAAGAGCATGGAGGAGGTGAATAAGCACATAATGAAACAGAGTAGATGTTTGCTGCTGAGTTTACTTTGTGCAATATCAAATTAGGAGGCAAGTCAAATTCAGATGTGCTGACTTCAGTTCACTTAGATCTGAGAAGGATAAGGCTGAAGCACAGTGAGATTATGGCTTCCTTGCACTGTTATAAAAAAAAAGAGGTGCTGCAAATTGTGAAGACCACAAAAGCAATACTTACAGTAGAATCAAAAGTGAAGAATTTCTCTGAATACTTTTTTCAGATAAAGACAGATAAAGAATAATGAGTACCTGACAGCCAAGAACAAATATAGAAGATGAAAATATCGCTTTGATAGCACTGGAACACAGAAGTTCAATCAAAGGAGGGACTAATAAAAACAGTGGTGTCAGAGAGGATGTAAAGCCATGTGGTAGCAAAGAAAGACTTTTTCAACTTTGAGAGATACTGGGCAGTTGTAACTTATGGGACTCCAATGAGCTTGGTTTTGGAGCTAGATATTGTTATGACTTGGATAAAGCTCAAAGGAAAATTGAAGAGTTACTTATAGCGAATTATGAACTGAATATGTATATTTTAGCTATGCAATACCTAAGACAAATGTAATAAACTTTGAAACAAATGAAATTGCTTCAGTTCTAGAGAAAAAGGAAATTTATTTAGGTAGGTGTGAGAAGAAATGGTAGCTAGACAGACAGGAAGAAAGAAAAAAAAATGAGACATTATTATGAGGAATAAAATGCAGTTTGAAAAAATACATGGAATTATGTGTTAGTTTTCTGAGTGAAGTGGAAAATCTATTTACTGGAGAAATTTGCAACTGCACAGGCTTTTCTTCTGCTTTTTCTCCTTGTTTCTATTTTGCCTGAAAAGAAATAGGAGGGCAACTCTTCCTCTGCCCTCTGAACTTGCAGGGGGACAAGTTCAATTGTCTTTATCTCAAAATGTAATGAGCCATTAATACTTGGCACTTCACCTTCTAAGTCTGCAGAGTAACCCATAGCTATTTAAAAAGGCCTAGAGAACTTGAGAGCTCTTAAACAAATGTAGTTCATGCTGTCAGTGTACAGCAGCTTGAAAAAGTGACAAATTGTCCTGCTAGCTTGCTGAATGCACCTGGGAAGAACTGAGGCTGTTGAGTGATGGATTGAAGATGCACGTTCCCCTTCCCTCAGAAGACTGCCAAATAATTTCATGTATTTTTCAAACTGCAGAGCAGTAGCTCTGTGAAAGCTTTAAGCATCTCTACGTGGATGTTCATTCCCATAAAGCTGTTTTCTTCTCCCATGTGCCCTGTTTATAATTGGTCCTGAGGCAGCGAGAGGTACAACAGACAATTCTGACTTGTTTTCCAATGTAAGCTTTGGTTTAACCCCTCTGGATCAGCATTGCAAGGTTTGACTGTTGAGAGTTCCTGGGGAATTGCAGTAGGAGAAGGAGAATTAAGGGAGTTGCAAACAATAAGAAAAACTTACACAAACATATATTTAAAAGGGGGAAATTATCCATTTTCTCAGGATTGCCTCTTATTGGTTGGAAGTTTAGGAAGTCCTGCTCTATGAAAAATTCTTTTAAAGTAATTTTAAAGAATATTAAGCTGATGGTGAAAATTGTGAATGCCATTTTTTTCAAGAGCGATTTAAAATGAAGACTGTAACATGACTTAGCAGAGAGAATTTATTTCTGTTGTAAATTCCATGACTTTATATCAGCTTTCCCTCTTCTATCACCTGTTGCTTTCAGTGAAGCTGCTGATAGGTCTAATAGCAGGATGGGTGTATGTCATCTGAGAGATCAGTGATTTATGTTATTCCCTTGCAATTCCCATTAACAGCTGAAATTATCTAGCTTTCTACATTGGTGCAACTTTTTGAAATGCAGAGTGTGAGATGGTCTGCATGAATGCAAACCCATACATAGTCACTCTGAGTTCTTTGAACAGAAATATTGCAGAATGTGTTCTGAGGTAGATATTTTAAGCATTTTCTTCCTAAAGTGAGGAAAATCTGAAATATATCACATTTATTAAACACATTTCAGAATGGTATTTGCATGTAGAGTGTAAGCAGTACTGGAAGCTGAGCATCTGTTTAAGCATCTCTTTTAGAGTCTAATAAAAGGTAGAATATAAGATGGCCAAAAATTTAAAACAAACAAACAAAAAAACCCCCAAAAAACCAAAACAAACATCATCAGCAACAAGTACAATATCTGAAGAACCAAGAGCTTTCCTAGTAGTAAAAATCATGTCTATTGAGGTCTTGGTCCCTAGGGCACTATGAAAGAATTACAATTTATTTTTTTTACTTTAAGTTCACGTCACTCTGAATGTTAAAACACAGAACATGCATGATACTGTCCTGCTGCTTTTGGTATTCATCCTTGTTTCATGATAAGTCATCAAATTTTCACAAAATTAATGTAAGATTTAGCTATTGGAGTGATAGTGCTGGGACTGGGCATGATCTGAGCAAGCCAAACATTGTCTTTTCTAGGGATGCTGGCAGCAAGAAGAATATACTGATGTACATTCAACCTTTCTCCATGTGGCATTGAACCAAATTTAAGGTGTATCTGAACTGCTTATTGAATGTAATCATGCTAAAATTATGCTAATATGTTCCCCTAGAGAAAGTGGCTACTGACAATTCCATTTTCTAGCCTGTAAGATGGTTTCAGTGATGTTTGAAATCACAATGATATATTTATCTTGTGAAAGTTCAGCTGTAACTGAGCTGATTTGCACAAACATATTTTCAAAAGTCATAGCATGTTACTGCATGTTTAAAATCTGACTAGGATTAGCCATTTTTCCTATAGCAAAAATAAAATTATAAATATGTGCATTAAGCGTGTAGAACATTATATACAGGTATTAAAAGCACAATCCCTTAAAGAGAGAAATAGGTAATATAGTTAGCATAAAAAGCTAAGGTGGGTAGCTATGAATTAGAATTTAATTACCTGAAATATAAGAAGATTCTCTTACTGTCTCCTATGCTGAAGCTTTCAATAAAGGGATTTGTGTCAGTATCCTAGTGAAGATTCCTTTGTAGGAAACTTCATTGCAAGGTCTATGCCTATAATAGCAACAACCAATATTTAGATTGTTTCTTCCTTTTTTCTTTGTTTTCTTTTTGGGAATAGTTGAGTTTCTGGTTCCTCTCTAAGAACATTAAAACAGGAGTTTTTTGGATGCTATCATGCAGCATTGCTAAATTGTAAAACAAATATTTTGGATTAATTTAGCTGTGTGCTTTTTAGTCTCATCAGCTGGTAACTGGTGGAGGAAAATGTTGCCTTTAAAGCTGTGTTTAGCTTATTGCTTATGCTACATATACAAGCACAAATGTGGATTCAAATCCATCTACAAAATAATGGTTCTCTATTTTTGAAGTGTGAAGTTTTCTAAATTAGCTGGTTAATAACTAGTGCCAAGATAATTGTGACTAGAACTAGGAGGGTTTAGGGACTATCTGACATAGTAGTCAGCAAAATCAGCAAGAGTATTCCAAAGGTTTGCAATCCAAAACAATTTTTAATACTTATGCCAGATGTTCAGATTCTGGTAATACTAATTAATAATTATAAAGATATTGCAGGGGAAAATTTTGTGAAATAATTATTTAAATCATGCATATAAAGCATACCATTTAATATTCATGACATAATTTATTGTGTTTTACACCAGCTTCAAGTAGGTTTATTCAGTCCAGTTTTTCCTAGTTGTACGTTGAATCTGCTTACTGTCTTGTTCTGAATCTCTTTGACACTTAAGAAGCTTCTCAGGCTTATTTGAAGATAGTCTTTTCAACAGCCTTTTGGAAATACATCCACAATCTCAAAAAGGAAGGGATTAGACATCATTAAGGATTCCACGGACCATTCAAATTTAATTTGAACGATTTCAGGTTATCCTACCTTTTATCAGTAAAATGCTCAGATATGCTAAGACTGACTTGTAAGAAATATGGCTTCTAATTGCAAAGCAGGAGTTATTGAAGTCAATGTTGAAATGATACCTGCCTCCCTCAAACTTCAAAGAACAACCTTTGTCCTCCTCTCAGGCTTTAATAAGTATAAATCAATCTGTCTTTCCAATATTTTTCTCACAAGTGCTCACCATGTTTAATTACAATGCAGCTCAGTTTAAGGAATTTACCTTGCTCCTTACCTTTTCCATTTAGAAGTGTGTTATGGTTGTGTGCAATTTGAACAAAATCAGGGTTATTGTGAATGGCTCCTATTTTAGAATATGTAGAATTAAAAAAAAAAAAAAATTTGAAAAATGAAGGTAAGACTTTTAAGCAAAAAAGTGTAAGGAAAATTTTTACTCTCTCTCAACATATTCGTGATTCTATATCTTGACAATTTTTCCTTTTAATACAAATGAATAATACATCTTTTCTTGCAAAATTGCATCTTTTAAGGAGCACTTTTTCAAATGTAGATGAAATAATATTGATAAATGATGTGACTGATAACAAAATGATTCTGGGCTATAAGCAGATCAAGAAGATAGTGTGGAAAGAAGCAGTTTGAAAGCCAGTAAATTGAGGACTTTGTGATGGCACATAGTTCAAAATAGATAATCCAACTCTAAATTTTCTGGTGAGACTCTGTTTCTGTTCTTTGATTTATCTGTAACAACCATTTTCAAGTGCCCTGCCTGACTCAAAGAGTCAGTGTTTTTCAAGCATATTTGTTTTTTGTTCAGGCCTAAATGTTTTGCAGATATGCTCTTTATTTCTTCTTTTGGAAAGCTCTCTGTTATAAATTCTTCTTTTCTTTTTATATCTGATATGTGGTAAGCGATACAGTGACAGGCCACCGTTCTTAAAATCGTATATCACAAATTGTGCACTGTTTTAGCATATAACCACTAACAAATGTTTCTGAGAAATTCTGCCTTTTATGTAGGTAGCAAATCATCTAAAGTAAAATACAGGGATTGCCACTAATTGCTTTCTTTTGGTGACTTTTTTTTTTTTTTTTAAAGTTTCACCCATATTTTGCTGTATCTGAGGATAAAGGGGGTGGGGATGGAAACACAATGGTTGACATTCAATATTTTCTGAATTACATGTGTGTATGTGGTGGGTACAGATGAAACACTTATTGAGAGTTCCTTCTGCAGAGGTTCTCTCAGGAATTTGGAGATAATTTGGGATGATGAGTAAAATTGCAGATAAGAGCAATGGCTTGGCTTTCTATTGCTTGTCTTAGAGCTGATGAGAAGTTTTTTCTGTAGAATGGTACCTTGCAGACAGAGGAGACAGAGCTTTCTAAAATTCTGTTACTGACTTAGCGTGGAGGATGTGAGAGTTGTGGGTTCTGGCTGGAGGCAGTGGACATGACTGGAATGCCCTTGAGACCAGAATTGTGATCCCCAGCTCTGGCCTTCCTTGTTAAATTTAGACAGCAGCTTAGTTTTGTCCTCTAATTAGAAATATCTGAGATGGGCGAGCTTGCTGTTCGAAAGGATTGTGGTAATGTAGTCATTGCTGTGTTGGAAATAAGGACTTCAGTAGTTTGGGCTAAGAATGGCTGTTTGTGGTCAGTGTGCACAGGCCTGATACATTTGAAAAGGGCATGGCAATCCTTACTGGGTGTAAGGAAGATGTTTATGTTAAATATCATCCGATGTGTGTAAACTGAATCTGAACTTGGTGCTTCTTATAACTGGTTAAATTAGAAAGTAAAATAATAGATTACCATCCAAAATAACATTTTGCTCTGGTTTCTGGGACTTCTTGGGAACATGGAGATAATGTTCATTGAGGCAAAATCTCCTTTTAAGGAGAACATTAAAACTGAGAAAGCACAACTCCCCATGCATGTTGGCAGAGTTAAATGTAGTTGAACGGCAGAAAAGTTTTGGGGGTCTTTGTTTTGTTTTAAAATGATGCAACTCTATGATGCACTTCAGTAGAGTTACCAGGGCTTTTTGTCTGCCCTGTACAGTGTTATCCAGGAATCTCAGGAGCAGGATTTTTCTGCAGGGGCTCGTTTGCCCTTCTGAGGAGCTAATACAGGGCTCTGTGTGCTTAACTACAGAGCAGACCGAGTCTGTTGTTTATAAAAGGACCCCATGTATTCCTGAGAATACTTTGAACCCAAGCTCAAATATTGTTTGCACAAAAGACCACCACCCTTATTAGTCAAACACTTGCTGAAACAGAATAGTTAAGATTGTTTGTTGTCCCCCTTCCCCCATTTGGAGGAGAAATGAAATACTCTTATCTTCAAAGCTTGAAATCGATTTGAGGCACTCTGTGAAGGGCTGTGTTTCCATCTGCACTCTTCTTCAATACCTGCATTCCTCACACTGCTATCAATGCTTGGTGCTGCAGTAATAAAACTGCAGAGATTGCAAGCCTGTGGGATTTATTTTTAATAGGTTTTGAATCAAATGATTTATTTTAAACAACTCTTAGTTAAAAATACTATAAATATTGATTTAGGGACATCTGCCTAAAATTAATAGGCTATAAATAAACTGGTTCTTTAAACAGATATTTCTTAGCCTACAAATTCTCTAGTTTTTTAGGCCCTTTTCATATATGGCAGCTAAATGTCAGTGAAGAAAGCCAGTCATATGTATTGCATTTTATTTGTGAATTGTATCTCAATATCTTGTCAACACTGAATGTGTTTTTGTGGTTAAGTAATGTGGATTTTTCATCATAGGCAGCAAAAAAATATGGTTAGTTATCTTCATCAAGCTGAAAAGGAAAAGGCATGATGTCTGGCCCGCCTGGGTAAAAATAGGATGAAACAGTTATTTCTTTACTGTTCCTGAGCTCCTTCTTCACCCCCCAAAAAAACAAACAACAACAACTAGTTCCTTTACCTTCTAAGAATCATATTCTATATAAAATGTAACAATAGTTGGGTGCCTGCTTTGGCATGTGAGGCAGCCTTATGTGCAAGGTACCTTATTTCTTCCTGAATGGGAGAAGTCTGGAAGAAGCGATCTCGACTGATATTTTACTATGGTTTCCTACTATTAAGAGTATTCATCCAAGTATGAGGGATGAGCCCTCCTCAGTGATTAAAACATACAATGTTCATGTTAGAAAGCTTATATTGAAAGATATTTCTTTCAAAATACTCTTTTAGACTGTTGGAGAGTGTCTGGTTATACAGGTTTGGTAGCCTAAGCTGCACAATATCACAAATTCTTGGTTTAGTATTGATAGCATTGATAGTTTTTTGTTGTGCTTTAAATATTTAAGTTACATTACTGCATTTATCGTTCACTTCCCACCTGGAGTAGCGCATGCAGCTGTGGAAGAACAGGAAGAACAGATTTGCCAGAGTGAGTCCAAAGGATCACCAAGATGATCAGAGGACTGGAGCACCTTCTCCTCTGTGGAGACAGACTAAAAGAGCTGGAGCTGTTCAGGCTGGAGAGGAGGAGGCTCCAGGGTGACCTTATTGCAGCCTTTCAGTGCCTGAAGGGATCCTACAAGAGAGCTGGAGAGAGACTTTTCTCAAGGGCCTGTAATGGACAGGGCAAATCTGCAAATACATGCATAACTTCCTTTTTTTATAAAAAACCATGAGCATAGGTGTAGAGGTGTCTTGTCTCTCTGCCTTGGCCAGCCCTGACACCTGGACAGTGAAGGCTTGGTAGCAGGATGAACCTCACCCATCCCTTGGGTTCTTGTTTGCCCAAAGGAGTGAAGCAACGACAGCAGGAAAAAAGAGAGAGTCTGCTCAGGGTTAACTACTGGCTTTATTCATCCCCCAGTGGGGATAACCTCAGCTCAGGGTATCTGCTCAGCAGAAGTGACCCCTTTGCAGAAGCAGCGGGAAAAAGGGCAGGAACCCCCCCAAGTAACATCTTTTATTGGGGAGAGGAACTCAGGGATGGATTTGACTGAGGACAAATCAGGGATCATGAGGGTCTGGCTCTGCAGGTAAATGACACACATTATAACAAATCAATAACTCGGGTGGGGAGACAGCTGAAGTCTTGTCCAATCACTTGGGGTCTTTACAGGAACTTTCCAGACTTTTGGGAGAGACCCCAAAGTGACAGACAAGACCCAGAGGCTGGATAACTTATGATTGACATATAACTGGGGTTGGGGTAAAACCAAGAAGGGTTGAACATGAGTGACATGAGGCAAACCATTACAACTTACAAAAACCAATATAAAACAAGAAACAAATACATGCATAAAACTGATAAGACCAAAAAAGCACCACTACACATAGGATGTTCAGAGGCCTGTGTATATCTGTCTGAAAAGTGGCTAAAGGTAAACACATTAGTAAATATGAAAGAGAAAAGGCATAAGGTATGCATGAATTCTTTCATGAGCTCTTAGCTGCCAGTTTGGTGTTCCTGTGAATGTTCCTGTGCCTGGCCCTGCCCTGCAAAAGTTGTGTCACTTCTAGCTTACAAGTGACTCACCTACTGTGGCCCTTAAGAGGAAAAAAAAGCATTCTTTGCATTTGTGTTGTTGTGTTGTTGTTTTGCCTTGGTTTTTTTTTTCCTCCAGTCTTACTTGTCAATCTGATTGCACGTGAAGATATAAGTGAGTGGTTTTTGTGGCTCATTGGGAAAGAATGTGAGGCTAGTGAAAATATATATTAATGTAACAAATCTGACTTGTGGAATAGCAAATTGAGATGCTGTGGAGGGTGAGTGCAGGAAGTAAATGTCCTTGAAACTTCAACTTTACCCTGAGTGAGAATGGCTGAATCACTGTAGCAGTGATTTTGCTAATTCCTGTGTTTAATGCAATACATATGCATTAAAAAGTGGAGAATGGGAAGTTTTTGTAGACTACTGTATGGATGTGTTGGCAGCTTTGTTTCTTCAGTCATTCATAGCATAAAATTTGGTGGAAATGCTTTTGGGTTTTTTTGCTGTTCTGATGCCAGGAGCAATGATCACAGCATGAGTTTTGTTGAAGTGTGCTCAAAGGAAGAATCATTAACCTCCTTTGACCATCCCACTGAAGGCCAGCTTGAAGAGCTTTATAGTTTCTAGAGCTGCAAAATTGGCATTTCCATCACTTTTCTCAGCCTTTCATTAATAGAGGATGAATGCACTGAATGTCTGTGGGACAACAGATGCCTTCCTGCTATAATCCTTGAAAGTTACCTCACTTTTCCTTTTTTATGACCATTTTAATTTCAAGGAAGCAAAAATTTAACAAAAGCTTATTGAACAGAATTAAAGCCTTCATGTGTTTAATGAAGTGTAATTTACTATTGCTGCCTCCCTAGGCCAACTTGTTTTGTCTACTCTTTGGAGTGCTACCCTGTAAAGAAATCTAATACTTTGCAGTTGCTTGTTATTCACTCCATTTAAATTTAGCGATAAATTACCTTTGGCTCTATTACAAAGCTTTCAGAAGATAATCAGAAGAAAACAAGAGTCAGGAAGAAATAATAGCAGTTTGTTTTTATTCTATAAATCTGCTTTACTGCCAGCTAGCTGGGCATTGTGTAGGAAAAGAGATGAGCCCAAGAAAGTGATATAATTTCTGGTTGGGATTGCACAGGATTTAATTTAATATGGCCAATCTGAAGGACTTCCCCAGCCACCATCAAGTCCTCTGAATTAGCAAAGAGAATCTTTGTTACTCAGTATTATTATAGCCATTTTCATCTTTGTCCAATGCAGTTCTATGTGCTTTCTGTGCCTTTGATAAGTCTCGTGATCACTCATTTGTTGATCTTTCCCAACATTGCCTGGAAAGTCATAAAGTTTGAGGCAGTGTACAATTACTTTACAATTTATCATTTTGTGACAACTGCTGGCAGTAAAGGTTTGTGGTGGTAGGTGTAAAATTAGATACTTTATCAGTGATTGGAGGAAATAAGATAAATGTAATGATACAGAGTAGGTAAGTTCAAGAAACTGATTGAACAGTTGAATTTTGTAGATGTGTCACTTAGAATCGACTAAATTGCACAGACACTTTGGTCATGGCTAGAGGCCATATGAAATAAGTTATTATCTGCCCTGTAATGTCACTTTCCTAATTCTCAGCAAAAATTTGAACATAGATGGATGAGCAGCTTATGCAAATTAGGATTCCTCCTGTGTCGTTTCAGCTCAAGAAGTGGCATGCCTAATGAGGAAACAGAGAGAATTAGAACTATTTTGTCTCCTCTCATATCCTTTTAGATGCAGAGAAATTATCCATTTTTGTACTCAGGCCCAGTTAAAGGCAAAAGCCATGTATTGAGTGAGTACAAAAATACAGTAACTTATAAGTAAAGAAAAAAGACAATTAGATCACATTACACGTTAAAAATAGTTGTTCTTTTGGGTGGAGTTGGACCAATGGCAGGTAAGGCTAATTGAGGGGTATTTATCTCTTCTGAAGTTTTACTTCATCCCCATTTAGACAACTAGTATTTGGAGAATGTTTTGGTATTGTTGTGTAGGTACAAATCTTTTGAGTGGTGGAACCAATTTGTTTCATTTGTTCCTTTGTTTCACTGAAACATTTCTAAAGCACACTCATTTATGAATTCCATATGACGTAGAACTTTTCCTTTTTGTCCTGGCTGGCCTGGTAAATGTTTCATGAATGTGCCTTTTTCATTTTTAAGCAGCATGCTCTAGGACATTGCTGGTGCAAGGAACACTTATTTCTTGCAAATTCCAGTAAGTCTATAATTTTCAGAAAAAGAGTTGTGTTCTTAGAGGATTCTTTTTGGCACCTTTTCAAGGTAACTTTGACACTGATGAGTGTGTTGGTTGGCAGAACTGGTCACAATTCTGAATCACAGACTGTTTAATTAAAAATTCTGTGAGGTTTAGTCATGAGGCTTCAGTTCACTTTTATATTTAGTGTGCATAGTAAAGCCTGTGTGTGAAATTCCAGAAATGTATTCTAGAGTTTTAAGAGGAGAAATTCCATGGGAAACATTATTCTTCTTTTATTTCTCTGTGTTTAAGATTTTTTCTACATAGATCAGTTTCTGAAGCAGATTTGAAAGGTGTTGCTTTTTCAATAATAATTGTTTTGTCTGTTTTTTTACTATGCCAGAGAACTCTACAGATTATCTTCCAGGACATTCCTGCATGTTGCTGCATGAAATATCTTAAATGGGAATTGTCTTGTGCTTGCAATTTTAAATGGTTTCTTCCTATTACATTTCTTTCTAACTTTTTCTATATTTGGTCCTATTGTAAATCCTGTTTGTGCAAAATTAAAGACACCAAAAATTAAGTGAAGTGCTGTTAATGCAGAAAAATTCATTCAACTGCCTTTCACATAGCATAAGCAGTGCCTGTTTTTCTTATTAGGGGGACAGGTATAGTTACTTATATATATAAATATTTATCAAAAGAACCTTCCTATCATTAATGTAGTTCCAAAACATGAAAAAATGTATCACTGTGTAGAGTTCTAAAGTAGAGAAGGGAGAGAGAATTAAGTTTAAATTTTTGAAAGAAAGTGGTCCTAAATTTTTTGTTTATTCTTTTTTTATTATTATTGCTTTTCCCCAAATAAAGTTGTGGGGCTTTTTTTTCAGAACTGGACATGAAGTTTTATTATAATTACAGTTATATTAAAGACTTAAAATTTCTCTCATGAACAAATAATGATAATTCCAGCAGATTTCCTTTAGTATAGGCACAAGTTGTGAGATTTTTGTAAATTTTTTTTCTTTTTAATGTAAGTAATGATGTTGCATACATCAGATGTTTTTCTTTCTCTTCTGCTCAGTCTGCCTGTAGAATGAGAAGTTGGAACCTGTGTTCCTGGAAAGAAATTGCATTTAATAGTTGTTAGTGTATACATTAATACATAAGCATTTGTTTTCTGTTTATATGCAACAGCTACAACTTAATATTGCTGATAAGGATAGAGTAATAGAAAAAGACCCGAGAAGCATGGCCTTTTTGGTACCTTGGCTTTTGAGATTCACTGCTTGAATTTCCTGTGGAGTTTAGAGTCACCTGTTAAAAAATGTTTTCTTTTTGTAATGAAGTTATCTTGGTGCTTTAGGGTAGCATAAAAGTTATAAAGCAGTTCTGCTTTCTGTCATATTATGTTGTGTGAAGCAATTATATAATTTGAAGTTGAAACCATTTTAAAGTTCTCAGGAATAATGTCAAGCTCTATGTTAAACACATCTTTCTTGGTAGTTCTGCACGCATGCAGAAATAATATTTCAGAAGGTTCTTTTTGTGTTCTGGATTACTCTGAGTGTTCCAGGTAGATAAAGGAATACATGAGAAATGTCTGGTGTGAAATAAAGTTCACTGACCATCAACTGTTGCAGTCTTTGTCCCTGTGCCTGGAGCACTGAGTTTGTCAGGAACCAGCCTGCATCTGCATGCAGGTAAGATGTACTGCAGAATGTAGACCAAAAACAGACTTCAAGTGTGATCCATGCTTGAGGTTCTTTCTTTGGAGTATTTGGCATTTAAAGAAATCACTCCGTAATAGATTTAACAACTTCCTTTGTAGTCTTTGGTCTTGCAATTTGACTGTGTTGCAGCTTCACTGAAGCATAATGAAGCTGTTCTGTGCCAGTTATTCATGAAGTTTTAGCTGGGGACCTTTGCAGGTCACCTCATCCAGCCTCCTTCTTGAAGCAAGGGAAAGTTTGATGGTATAGCTCAGGGCCTTATGCAGCTGAATTTTCCAAGTCTCTGAGAATGAAGATTCACAGCCTTTGTGGGTAGCTGTCCCAGTGCTAGACTGCTTTCTGTGAACCCTCATTGTTCAAATGTTCAGCCAGACCTTGTGTTCCTGCAGCTGGCCACCACTGGCTTTTGTCCTGTTACTTGTGTCCCAAGTTACAGCTCTATGGCCCTTGTTTAAGTTCTGGAAGACTGATATGAGATCCTTTGCCTTCTTTTCTCCAAGCTCAACAAACTCAAGTCCTTCAGCAGTCTTTCCTCCTGCATCATTTGATGCAGAGGAGCACCTTGAGCAGTCCCACCCTTAGGTGCAGCCAGGCTGGTGTTTAGCCCTTGTTGTTGCTCACTTGTTCATTTTTTGCTGCCCACCACAACACCAAGGACCTTCCTTGCAGAGCCATGACCTTGTCAGTGGCTGCCCCTGCCTGCCCTGGTCCACTTAAAAAAAAAATCACTAGTAGATCAGCAACAGTAGGTTCATCATGGTTTCTTGAGGGACCACATGGTTGTCTCTAAATTAAAAAACAAACAAGAAAGAAACCCCAAACAAATAACAAAATATTCCTCCCCAAACCCCCAAATACCCACCCATCCTTTTCTGTATTTTGCCAGTTATTAGTCTTCGGGGAAACCGCTTCTGACCTAAGGTACTCTTATAAATGTCATCGAAAAATAATAAAAAATAAAGATTTCTACATAAATTGTATCAAAACAAAAATTTTCATTAAAACCACTTTATCCATTTAGGTGCCTGCTTTTTTTTGAATATCTAAATTTACTTGCATGATTTCACTGACTTTGTGGTACTAACTGCAGTCTTTAACATTGAGCACATGAATAAGTGTTTTCAAAATTGAGGTTGTAAATAATAAGCTGTTTCACAGGGAGAAATATGTCTCATTGATGTGGGTTTTTGTTTGTTTGTTTTGAAGGATTTTGTAAATTTACAGTTCACATAAATACCTTATTAAGGTCACCATTAACATACCAAGGCATTGCAACAGTGTTTTCTTATTTCAGAATGATCAAAATTAAGAGCACAGAATTATCTACAAAGGACAAAAACTTTTTGCTTATGCTGACTTCCTAGAAATAAGACCTGTGAATGAGGATCCCTTACTAATTACCAGACTTCCCCAGCTGCTGCATGCCTTCAATATTAATTTATTTCAGTACCTTTCAAAGGCATTTTTGAATATTTCATATAAATAGGTGAAATATTTCCAGAAATATTTTTGGTCGAAGTGCTCTCTATTGCTGTTTTGATCTCCTTGTCATCGCTGTCTTACAGTGGAGTATTTACACCTCTGATTTTCCTCTGAAGGGTCTGATGTTGAGCTGCTGATGGAAGAAATGCAATCTGCCTCGTGTCCCTCTGGCCCCTCTGGGAAATGGCAGTTGTGTTCATGTGCAGCCTCCTGGAGACCTATGCTAGAAGACATTTCCATGTTGTTCAGCTAGCTTGCTAATTCTCATCTTTACTGTTGATCTATGCTCTTTCACAAATGGCCACTCAAGATCTGAGCAAAGAATAGTTAGGGGTGTTGAAATAAGATCAGCAGATTTTGTAGCAACAGGAGTAGTAGAATTGTTGGAAGGTCAAACTAAAATTTTCACTCAAGTTGAAGGAGGAAGAGATAGAGGAATAGGAGTTGAACTATTTCATAGTCAGAGTATTGTCATTAGCCTTTCTTTTTTGCCTAACAGGTTCATTTAAAAATAACTGCTAATTCATTACTTTTGTAAATAACTTGCATTCTTATTCTGTATTTTTATGTATTGATTCTCAAAGATAATGTCCAGCAGGACATCAGTCCTTGGGGTGGAGTAGTAATAGCCAACAACATCTTTAGCTCTTAGTCTTTAACTTTTTTTCTAAGTGACCAGACCTCACAAGAAAACCACATAAAATCAAGTGCTGAAGCTCTTTTACCTCACATCCATTTTGCCAGCACAGTTTCCCTTCCAGCAAAGTGAATTATACTGATACTTCATTTGGTATTGAGAAGAGAGAAGAAAAACTTTGAAAGTGCCACCTTTACATAAGATGTTAACACCAGTTTGGTTATGTCCTGATCTGTTGAAAACTGAGACTGTGCTGCTTTTAATGCCAATTTCTACAGTAATTGAATTCTGATTTTAGACTCTTACATTTAGGTTCTCTCCAGACAATACTTCTGATAACCTTTGGAGAATCCTTTGTAGAGGTATAATAAAGTGTTCTTATATTAAACAAGAAGCATTGCTGACATTAACCTGAATCATCTGAGAACTTGAATTTTCCAGAGCTGGAACTGGCAAGACAAGATTGGAATGTGTATAATCTGCAACATCTGATTGTGTACGTGTTTAGAATTGTAATATAGATACAATATTAATACTAACTAATAATGCCATCTAATGATATATATTAATTTTATTTGAAGCATGGAGACATACTAGACCAAATCCAATCTGCCTTATGTCATCTCTAAGCATGTATCCTTTTTGTTGTGGAAATATTACTGTGGTCAGAAGTAGGATTTCATATGGAAAATAACAATTTTTTAATGCTGTTGAGCCAGCCGGTAGGATGAGGGTTATAAGAAATTCTGAATAATGCCATCTGGAGCTCCTGAAGTCTGCCTCAGAAGTATTTGGCAGTTGACTTCATCAGGTCATTATGTCATTTTCAGATCAGTAGAGTGGAAGAAAGTTGGGATTCTTCCAAAATTCTGTCTTTCGGTTTGGAAACAGTATTTCTATGTGTTGCATTTTTTTTTCCCCCCAAAAGTAGTTAAGTAGGATAAAACTGTCAGATGTGCCTGCCTGCCACTCTGGTAGAAGCTTGGCAATATTAAAAGATGGATTTTTAAATTTTTCTCCCCCCTTGAATATGGTGACACGCACAGTAAATTATGGTCTTTGAAAGTGGAACACCACCTGAACATACTGTCAAAAAAATTTTTGTGTAAATCTGTCACTGGCTTTGGTAATTTAGCAACAAGATTACAAGAAGAGATGGTGGCTGTTCCCTTTCCTTTCCTTAACAAATTTGCATGGGATTTAGGAAACTGATCAGTTCTTAGCCTGAAGAGATTTTCCCAGGATTTTCAAAACATCTCCAGTTTCCCATGAGGAAGGTGACCCTTTGATACTGCTGGAAGTGTGTAATGCTGACCTTCAGTTGAAGCAGAAACCCAAAGTTGGCTGCATTGTGGTGCAATCTGTGCCCCTAAGCTCTAGGCAGTGCCCTCCCCACGGGGAAGAACTCTTCCCAACACACTCTGCTTTGCTCTCCAGTCTGCTCAGCATGGGTGTACTGGAGACTGTGGGCATTGCAATGCTAAAAACTATTTTAGCAAGTGGGCAGTGCTGGAGTGCCTGTTGCAGGTTTGCACTGCGGTGTTTGCTTGTTTTACCCCATTTCTGATGTGCCTGGAGGGCCCGTGGGTAGAGAGCTGCTCTGCCCAGCTCACCAGGGAGCTGAGGCACACTCAGAAATTGCAGAATGGATTGGCTGAGGCTGGATCCAGAATAGAACAATACTACAGGGCTTGGAGCTAGAGCTTGTTTGTAATCAATCCATGGTTCAAGGAACAAGTCTTCTTTTCCCTTTTTTTTTTTTTTATTTCCTTCTCTTATATATTTAGGGTACTTTTTGAACTTGTGCTTTTTGTGACTTGAAAGCTTGAAGGAGATGAATTACTCCAGTATGCTTACTCTTGGAAGCTTCAGCTGCTGCAGAGCAAATGCCAGCCTGCCTGCTGATGGGCACATCTGTTATATTTTATCTGTTTTGTAATCCAAATCTTTCTGAGACCATTTCTGTCCATATACAGTCAATCCAGTTGCGCCATTAGCATTTGAGTACAGATGGCAAGTGTGCTTATAATAATGTTCCTGACTGCAACTTGGATTTTTTGAGACAAAGGTTGGCTCTTGCCATTTGTGAGCCTTGCAAACACAGAACTATTTAGTTTTGTTAGACTTATGCTGGGCTTTGGGTAGATGTAGTCTGAAAAAGTAGTTTTACTCTGAAGTCCTTTTTTCTTTGAAGATGCTGCTAGTTCAACCTGTCTGATATTCTTAGGAGTACATCCCATTGGACTTAATCATTATGAAGAATGTGTTAGTCTGAGAGTAATCCCCAGGGAGATGGCAGAAGCTGACTGTGCATCCCTGAGACCTTGGTGAAAGTTGTGAGAGTGACTACAGAAACTGGAGACCTCAAAAATAGTAGAGAGAATAAATATTTAGACTGGACAAACTCTCAGATACTTTAAGCAGACTTTTATCAAAAATTATGAATTTTTACCCACAATCTGACAGAGAAAATTAGGTAACAGCAGGATGTTACAATTCTGCCAAATTGCCCTTGTTAACATTAGGAACAGCACTAAAGCAGTACAGGACATTAAGTATCATATAATTAATCTTAACATTTTAGGAGTTTTTCTTCTGGGAGTTATTTAAATAACAAACAAAAAAAACCAAAACCCAAAAAGCACAAGCAATCTCATTATCTGATAGTAATGCAGCCAAAAGAGAAATGACATTTGCTGTATAAAGTATCTACTGAGAGTAACTTGTCACTGGCAGCAGCCATTAGTTAACACTGTAAGCGCCACTATGATTCTGGCTAAACAGCAGTTGTTGAGTTTTGTTTAAATACTACAGCAGTAATTATACTGATGTATATTACAAGCTTCAGCATAAAAGTGACTGATTATATGCCTTTTATAGAGGAGATGAAAAGTGAAAACATAGTAGTTAAATATGACCTAGACTTTTCATGGCTTACACAGCTGTATTAGGAGAATGAAGACAGCTGCAAGAATAAGCTGCAAAAAAATTTTGTTTAACTTGCCTGCTTCCTAACTACACACATGTCCTTCTGGAGGGAGGCACCTGGTATGGAAATGTTTCATCTTTGGGTCTGTTCAAAAAGCACTCCCAGCACCTTCTTGGTGGCTGCAGAAGCAGCCAGAGAGTGCTAATTTAAATGAAGAAATATTAAGCACCTGTACACTTGCATGTGTGGAGTAATCCTCCGTCCTGATATTTCAAAGTCTCAGAAATAGTTTGGTTTCAGTGCATTTAAGACTTACCAGTGACGAGAGTAATTATGTAGAAGGAGGAAAAGAAGGTGAACTTGTAGGAAAAATACCTAAAAACACCTTTTTGAAACAAAGAAACAGTGAATGAACTTGGAATGTTATTGTTTTATGGGCCATAATTTGAAGTTGTTTTCCTTTGAAGGTAAAGTCTTTTTGATCTATATTCTGCTGTTGACTAGATTTTTATCTTTCAAGAGAGATGAAAGTAGCTTAAATGAATCTGCTAAAACAATGGAAAGCTACTTGAGGGAGGTCTTATTTCGGAAAATAGAGTTAATCTGCCAAAAGTAGGGTAGTAGAACCCTCCTTTTGTCTGTGTAATTTCATTAAATTAAAAAATCCCTTTAACTTCTGTTTTTAAATGAGAATATTTGTGATTGTCACGGTTTCTTTCTATGTATGAAACCTAATTTGTGCATGTAAGTGGAAAACAGAAAATTAGTTTTAGGCCTAAAATTTAAAGCTGTGGTCATACAAACCAGAAATGTTTCAACTTGTAAAATTTGTTAATTACTGATTAAAATATTTGTACTTATTTTCTTGTTCATTTTATGGGAAAGGAAGAATAAAAAGTGCTTAGTGAAAACATTTTCTAAATTATTTATTTTTTCCCCATAAGAGAAAGCAGGGACTTTTTTTTCAAACTGACTTTTTTTTTTTCATCCCATTCACTTCACATTTTCTAAAATTGAAAGGAGAGGTAAATCATAAACAATAAATAAGGAAAAAGAGTAAAGCTTCATCTTTGTTAAGTAAGAAATTTAAACTCCTGCATTTAGAAATGGAAGTGGAAAGTATGTGTAATGGGATATGAAAGAGTATAATTCAGGGAGAAAAAAGGCCTTTTATTAAAAATGCATGTATTGAAAAGTTTCACCACTACTGTCAGTGACTGACTGCAATTGATACTGAATTATGTCTTGTAAAAATGGTATTTTGTTCTAAAAACCCAAGAACCAAAAAGAGTAGGATAATATGGAATTAAATTGCAAATTGATTTTCCCAGTTCAAACTGGTGAACAGTCATAAATTCAGAATTTTATGAATGTTGTGTTACATTTTCACACTTCTACTATTTTTTTCTGAATACAGCAGTCAGTAAACCATCATTCCACACGTTAGACAGGTGGCCATTTTGATAATCTCACCAGCATTTCAGTGTAAATTATGATAATAATAATCCTGTCTGTAGCAAACCATGTTGTCAGTCAGTACTCACTAAGCAGTGTCCAGTTTTGCTGCTGCAGTGATAAAATTGAGAACCTACATTATGCATGAAAATAGTTTTCTGTTTGGAAAACCTTTGCAATCTACTGTTGTTGCAAACCCAAACAAATGCAGTAAAATTATCATCTGACAAAGGAAAAAAATGAAATAACTTGAGAGAGATTATATCTGTGTTTTTCTTGCACAGAACTACTGTGTGGCAAGATGTGAAAATGGGGAAGGTGGTTGTAGGTGTTTGCTGCCCTGGCTGTTTCACTGTCAGGGTAATGCTGTTACTGTTACACACATTGTTGATCTTTATTCAGTTTCTTTTTCTCTTAGGTCCCCATTATTCAGGAGATAGTGACCTATCAAAGGTTTTTTAATGCACTATCTCATCTTGGTCACTCATACAGGAGAAGAGTACAGCAGGACTGCATTTGTAGAAAAGCTTTCAACAGTTTGTTCCTGCAATCTTAGAGCAGTTCTGAGGATTCAGAACCTCTCTGTTAGCCTCACACAGGACAGCTGGTTCGCTGTTCCTTGCATTTGTGCTCCCCCCTTTGTTATTCAGCTGTGTCAGGATATGGTGTGTATTTATCCTAAAATTCTACAAAACCACTCTGCATTAAACAATGGGAATTGGTGATACAGAGTTGGGCAGCTAGCTGCTTTGTTATTCGGAGTCCCTGCATGATGCTTCACTCAGAATTTCATCTGGGGGCTAAAGGGAGGTAGGTGGTCCTTCCTGAGTTATTTAGACAGAACTGTGTGCTTTTCTCATGCCATGCTATATATCCACAGGCATCTCCACAAACTTGATTATTTAGAATTGTGTATATGGTGTTTCTGTGTGTGTTTGTATGCATGGATAAATAAAAGTAGTATATCTTAGTTTGGCCAAAGTATGTTATTGGGTTCTGCATAGTAAATGGCAGAAAATATTTCCTGGTTGCTTTCTCTCCTTTCCTTGTTAAAGTAGCCAGTCCCGGGAAACAGTCTGGCAGATGACTAAAAATTAAAGTTTCTTTATCCTTTTTCATTATGTTTCCTCATGCATCCATAAAAATGGAGATTCTCCATAGCCCTTCTTTTGTTGCTGATATATTTGCAAGCATACAAACACTGATATTTGATAACTTTACATTGAACTTCACAAATCTGATATTTATATAAGACTAAAATAAAATTCGTTGATGTCCTCTTCTTTCCTTTTTTTTTTTTTTTTTTTTTTTTTCTCTCTAAACTGTTCTTAATGTGGTGTTATTCTGTGCATGAATTAGCACTGGAGTTTTAGTGGGAGGGGTTTGTTTGATTTTTTTTCTGCTCTGATTAATCAATATTTCCTTCCTTGTTTAATTTACCTAAAAAGTGTGTTATGAATAGAAACGATATGATTCTGTGTTAAAGCAACAGAATGGGGAAAAAAATTAGAGCTTTCATTTGCCTTAATGAACTTAATAAACTGCAGATTTAGGAAAAACTTGGCCAAACCTTGGAAGTGAACAGATAATCAGCTTTCATGCACTGCTGTTATGTACGTGTGGATGAAAATGAAAAAATAAAGTGGGACAAATAGTGAGTTTATAGGTGGAAAAAGCATAAAAACGGTACACAAAGTAATATATTTTGTCCTCGAATGGATACGCTGATAAGCCAACTGGTGTTCAGCTTTAAGAACTGAGTTTGAGTGAGGTATCTTTTTGACTTCAGTTAACAAGGCATAGCAGCTGACTTAATTTTTTTTCCAGTGAACTGATCTCACAGACATTGAGTGTATAAGCATTTTCTGTATATGAGTAAAAGTACTGGAGGCTTAAATAGAAGCACATATTTGCAGCTGTTTTACATAACATCTGGATTTCATCCACATTACCAGCTGTAATGTACATGGAATAAAAGAGGGAAAGAGAAGAAGAGAGGGATTCCAGTAGATTGTGTCATCAAATGACTATGACTAATTTAAACCTTTAGGTATTAATGGTGGTACAGTACTCTGAATTTAAAGGGGGAAAAAAGGGAAACATCTACCTGCTTTCACTCCCCAATTATGATAGTAATAAATGATAGTGATAAAGGGGGATGAAATGAAGTTCTGGTGTTCTCATGTTAAGGTAGTACTAAAATCTAGATGTTAATGATGACCTGTTTAGTGCACTTAAAGAAAAGGAAAAAGCTGGGTTTTTTAGCTTTGGGAGTCATGAAAAGTTTTCAGGTTTGTTTGGATTTTTTTTTTGGGGGGGAGGGGGGTTGGTGGTTTTTTTTGTTTGTTTGTTGGTTTGGTTTGGTTTGGGTTTTTTTGCTTTGACTTAAGATAAATTCCATTGTACTAAAGGTGTAAGATTTTATTATGTTAACAATATAAGACTGGTCTTCCAGCCCAGACTGGTTGGTAATATGAGCTGGGTGAAAAGATAATTACATGCTCTGCTGGAAAAGGGGATGGGATTCTCATCATCTTTCAGGATTTATCTCCATGAGTAGACAGGCACAGTAAGTATTTATCATTAGTGTTCTTTTTCATTTATTGTTATTTATTGTTATTTTAACTCCTACCTTTTCACAATGATACACAATTATTCTGGCTTGTAGCCAGAATTTGAATAAATATTATTAAAGAGAAATTTATAACACAAAAGGAAGTGGCTTTTGCTTTCCTCTTCATACAGTAACTGTAAAAGCTTTAGGGGATGAATTAAGCAAGTCCTTGGGATGTTTAATTGAGAATTGCTGATAAATATTGATGTTACTCAAAATTTACACGGCACTCTTTTTTAGTAGCACTAACAAAAAAACTTGTCCTGTGAAGGGGATTATTAGAATTGAAAATAAGAACAGCTATAACTAAATGCCTTCAGTGGGACCCAGAATATTGTATTCATGAGTGACTTTGGGCTAAGCTGTGAGTAGATACCCAGATTTGCCAACTTCTGATCCCTGGTAATCCAATTCTGCACCAGGCGTTAGCGCTTGAGGGGTGTGTGCTGGGGAATGCTCTGTGTCTCCTTGGGAAGGAGGGTGGTTTTGTTATCAGCTTGAATTTTAACAGCAGTCACAAGGAAAGCAAGCGATTTTGCAAATGGATAAAGTGGGTTTACTGTCGTCGGCAGGATGTACCAGAAAGCAGAATGAAAACCCAGTCTTCCAGCTGTTGGGGGTTAGAGGGAGTTGTGTATGAAGGACTGCCAAAATAAAGAAAGAAACTGTGCTTCTAGCCCCTTTATTAATCTATACGATTTTTACTTTACAAAGGTTACTTTGTTTCAGTTGGGCTTTTGCCTTACATTTTCCTAGACCAGTCTCTAGAAGTAGTGAGGGTAATAAGCAACAGTGGACAAAGTGCAAATGCAGACCCTTGTGGAAATTTCCAGTTCTCATGAAATGTCTCCTAAACAAACCCTTATCAGTGCAGCAAATGTCTTGTATGCCCTAATACATCTTCATTCTTCCATCTGTTCCCCCACAGTTAAGTACCATACCTTTGGTATATGAGATAATTATGATATGGAAAGCTGCACCCGAACTGAAACACTGAGCTCACGAGAATGAATATCTGTATCAAGGAAGGGCTCTGTTAACTCCAGCCACCAAATGTAAAGGCATTGCTTTCTACCAGCGTGTGAAAAGGAAGATATTGACCAAAATATTAGTGGATCTCTGATGGGGTGCATAGGTGGTGTTGTTAAGGGTTGGGAATTGCCTTAAAGGCAGAATTCCCCTGGAGCCCGGCTGGTGCCAGGCTTGACTCCAGTAAGGATGGCAGAGAAAGCAGCAGGAGCTGTCCTGGGGCTGCCCTCACCTCCCATGGCCAATGGAACAGCCCCGCTCTGGGGATCCTCACAGCTGCTGGAAGCTGTGCTAGAATAATGGAGCAAATGGGAAATCCAGCTTGTGCGAGGAGAAAAAAGCAATTTCTGTTCTCCTGATGTATGAAATCACTTGAGTTGCTGGTGGTGAGAATTTTTGTTCTTTTTGTTACTCTTAAAGTCTGTTTAACATCTCTCAAAGTCTCTGCGTATTTTTGACCTTTCCATACCAAGACTGGTTAATTCTGATCCTAGGACATCCTTGGGTTGTAATTTGAAAAATCCCGGGAACTGTGCTAGTCTGAATCTGGCACATTTTTAATTTCTACATTTAATTGCTTTTTCTGCTAGTAATGATTCTAATGATATGGACTTGCTTTAATATGGCTGCTAACACTGTTGGCTTCATGTATGCCTCTGATATTTGATATATTTCACATCCATCCCTTCTGAAGTGGGCACAAAGACTTTCATCTTTATTAGTATTAGGCCTGCAGCTTCAAAGATAGCAGAAACAGTTTCTGCTCTCCTCTTCCAATTTGGTACAACAGGAATCTTCCAGAGGCAAATGTGTATTCCCATGAGCTGAGAGTATGTGATCACTTTAGCCTTCATCAGATTTGGCTGATTTCAAAACGAGATGATGACTTATTTTGTTGTTACTCCTTTTAATTATTTTCTCACTTTCCCTTGTGCTATGAACTTCCTGGGTCTTACAAGTAGATTTGATGTTACTTCCAGAAGTGCACTTAGCAGTAATTAGACATATCATAAATAATTAAAAGATTAGGATGAGATCCCCATCCAAGAAAACTTTTCTTTTGCAAACAGCAGTGTGAAATCTGTAAAGACATCACAAAGCTACTTCTGCTGAACTGTGAAGTAACAAATAGTATTAAATGATAGAAAAATTTATATTTTTTCACCAGTTCTTCAGTAAATGCCTTTATATGAATGCATGTGGTTTGTCTTTGCAGCAATGCAACTCATAATCCATCCTGCCCTTCATCTAGGAATGTTTAAATAGTTTAGGTAAAAGTTCCGTATATAGGTATTTTTAAAAAATAATAATAATTAAAGCCATCAGTTCTTTGTATTGTGTATATCCTGCTGGTAGTCTAAAAAGAATTAGTCTAATTACCTTTAATAGAGTGGGCTTTATTTCTCTTTAAAATATATAAAATAATGAATTTGAAACCAGAATAAACTTAGTGCCCACTGAAGGAATGTATATCTCTTAGCAAGTCTGTATTTCTTAGATTTAAAAGAAAAGACATGTTTTTTTAAAGTGGGGTTTTTAGTCCTCATGGTCCAGCACTGTTCTTTGAACAGTAGCACCTCACCTTAAAGTTTATTTTAAAAACTTTTCTCACTGCAGAGAATCTACTAAACTTGGAGTGAAGTCAGCTGCTTCAGTTACATTCAATTCTATGCAAATAGGTTATACAATGAAATACCAATCGTCCTCTTTCTGCTTCTTCTGAAGACCTAAACCTAAGGGAAGTGAACTTAACACATCTTTGGATAAAACAAAAACAAAAACAAAAACAAAAAAACAAAAAAACAAAAAAACAAAAAAAAAAAAAAAAAAAAAAAAACAAAAAAAAAAAAAAAAAAACAAACAAACAAACAAAAAAAAAACCACCACACCACCTTGCTTTTTTAAGCATCCTTAAAAAAGTTGTATATGATGTCCATGTTTTAAAAGAATCTTAGGGGATAATGCTCTTAAGAAGCAAACTTTTTCATTCAGAGACTACAAATCCAAATTTTGTTAATTTTAAGTGCAACCAGCAAGACATAAATCAGTTACTTCCCTCAAATCCAGTTCAGTGAGGAAGGAATCCTAAAAGAGTGAAATCAACAATCATCAAGACAGATTTGCCAGTGTGATAATGTAACTTTTCTGCTTTTACAGAAGACCAGAAATATTTAAAACATGTTAATATATTGTTTCAAAAAACTCTGAAACCACCAGGAACTGAAACAAGACCATCCTCACCCCCCCGAAGCCTAAACATTCTCAGCTGATTTTCATTCAGAACTCTTTGGTTCTTACTCAGCTTCATAGTGGAGGTAGTCAACATTTGGCATCTGGAGCTTCATTTTTCTTTATAGCAGTCATGCTTTGATGAGCAGATAATACTTTACCTGTGGCATATTATAATTTTAACTGCAAACTTTCAATTTCAAACAAAGGATATGCCGCTTTGGACCTTTCTACTTATTTTTTTTAATTGCTCAAGATTTTAATAAAATAGACTTCTGCTAAGGTGCCTAGAAATAAGAAGAAAATATTAACATGGCTTAAAATTTCAGTAAGCTATTAATTAACAGTCTTCAGATTCGTTGTAAGTATTCTGCATATATAGATTTCTTTTTCACACGGTGCTATGGTGGACTGAGTAAACAACTTTATGGACCATCAAAGTTTGTAGATATTGATATTGCTAGAGTTCTGCAGAGGAAAACTGATTAGATATGAGAAATATTTACTTTCTTCTTCTTCAGCCATCGTGTGTAATATATATCTGTTTAGTTATTGCAGAGCATTTATCACCGAGGGATTCAGACATCCTGTTAACTGCAGTGCTGGATTAGATTATGCATGTATTAATTGTTTTGTTCCTTCTAATTTCCGTGAAGGCTTAAGCTTGAGGGCTTGATATTCCTATCTTGTTTGTTTTGCAATTGAATTACTAGCTTCACCTATTAGTGTTGAAGCTGTTGATAAATGCCTTCTCTTGGGGATGCATTGGAATTCCTAGGCATAAAATTATAAATGAAGTGTGCATGGAGATGTGAATCTTTATAAAAGCTGTTCTCTTTCATTTTCACTTGCTGCTATGCCCTGGAAAAATGCAGTGCCTTAATATAAAACACAATTTCATTTAATTGAATTTACTATAGTTTTCTTCTATTTTAAAATCTATATAACTCTTACAATTGCAGCACAGGAATTAACACTTGAGTCATTCTGTAGTGACTCCAAGTGTAACTAGAAGAAATTCTTTCTATTTAACTTCTTTTTGGTAGACAGAGTTCTGGCATTTCATTTCCTTCTTGTCTTGAGACTCATTTGATGTGACGTGAACTTTGAATTCAACTTGTCCAAACTGCTCTTAAAAAAATGCAGTTCTGTGCCTGTGAAATTAATAGTTCTACCTTTCTCCCCAAGGAGTTCAAATGACAATACAAACTGAGCCAAAACTGGCATCCAAAACCCCTTCCAAAATGTGAGTGAAGGGACTGGAAAGTGGTTTTCATCCTAGTTTACTCTTCACCTAGGATAAATTATCCAGAAAGCAAGTCTTATTTATTGTTTTCCATCACACATCAGTGTTTGTTCTACCATTGACTCTTAAGGTAAAGCCTTTTTGTCCAGACTGAAGCCAATCAACTTCACCAGTTTTTGAGCTTCCTTGCTAATGGTCTGCTTTCCTTTTGTACTGTTTGCATATTCTCCAGAACTGCAAGGGCACTGCAACAAAAATGCATTTTAAGCATTGATTTCCCCCAACCCTCCCATATACCTATGTCTGTGCCATTCAAAGATTTTGAAGAATACTGAAGGGTAGTACGGATGGTTTGGCAAGGGTTAAACTTTCTAGAAAAGTACGTAGTGAGAGATCTGCCTTCATTCTGATCCTGAGTGACACTGAGGACAAGACTGTTATGGAGAGCAGCATATTTCTCATGCTGGATTTCAAAATGAGCAGTGCTGATTGAGCAAATTATGTTGAAGTAATATAGCTCCGTACAGCACTGCCAAGATCCTTGAGGAGATCACAGACAGTTTTAAAAGTTTTAAAGTTTCAGAACTTTTGTAGTTTTAAAAAAGGTTGACAAATGGGAAACTTACCTGAAATGAGGGATATTGGAGTGACTTAGGAGTTTCAAATGTCGCTTTTCATATCATAACTGTGAAGCTTTTTTTAGATGAACCTATATAGAGTTTTTTTGATATTGGGTTAAACATAGCTCTCTGAGAAGATTTTTATATTAAAGACAGCAGAAAATAATAAAAAAAAAATAATCTAGTGATATAAAAGCTTGAGCATGTTATGTGAAAAAAACCTAAATTATTTGTGAACAAATAAAATCATAAGTTTACATGGGAAATAAGGTGAACATTGGCAGCTCTGGGGAACAAAGCCTAAATCAGTATCTCAATAGGTTGCTGAAGACTGCAGCAGTGCATATAACCTTTTCAGTAGCATAAATTGTGACTGATGGTGCTTGGGCCCTGCTGTCAGTCCTCCTCAAAGACACCTGCTCTACTAGATTAGAAAAAGGGTCTTTTGGAAATGTTTTTACATAAAATAGCATGTGCAGTACTTTAGCCTGTGGGATACAGGTCTCTTATGGATGCTCCATTATGCCTTTATGGTCTTTGAAAAAATACGAAGGTCATAGGAAAATATGGATAAATCATTTGCAAATGTGATGTTATTGTTCATCTGCCTTGCCTCAAGAGTAAGGACTGAATGATCAGTTAGGCTCATACCACTTGCAATTACCTGAAATGGAAAGTGTTTTACTTATTTAGAGAGAATGGCAGGAGTTCTCTCCCTGAAGCAAGAAAATTTCTCTGTCCTGATAAAATTCTTGCTAGATTGTCTAAATATCAGATTCCCGTTATTGTGGTCTGTAAAAACAGGTCCTGGTTTTCAGATATGCACGAGTTCAATAGCCAGCAGGATCAAAGATGCATGATAACAGAGTTGTAAAAAGTATTATTTCTCCATATGGTGTTTTTATACTGTAAAAAACTCTCTCATTTTGCCCTTGCAGAACAACAGACTGTCTGCTGTATTTGTGCTTCCTTTCTAAATTTCTTCTGCAAATACTGTTAAGTATTGCGTGATTTAACTTTCCGTTCCGTTCAAAGATATTAGAAATGAATGTTTCAAATTTGATTTTGTACTGAGTTCTGTCTGCCTGAAAGTCTTCCAGTTCAGTAACAGTTGCACTGCATTCATCTCTCTGCAGATCTGTATTGATAGTACATGACTACTTCCTGCAAAATCATCTCCTAGAAATCAAATTTTGATAAGGTGAAGACATTGTATTATTCCAAAAGCTTTGTTTTAAGAGGCTAACACCAGCTAAAATATTTTTTTGCTTAAGTAGACATTAAAGATATAATGTTTTTATTTCTCTGAATTTGGAAGTATAGTGTAGTCCAATTCAGGAAATACATAGATGCCAAATGATTTATTTATATTTTCTTTGTTTCTCTTGCCTTTTTAACACAAGAATATGCTGGAGGTGCATACTGTGTGTATATGAGGTAAGCCTAGGACGACTTTTAGTTGGTTTAGTTGGTTTCCAGTTGCAATGTCACTTCTGTACTAAGTTTTGCTTAGGACCCTCTGCATTTTTGACAGTGAACTGTATGCCACACGGGCTTCATTCCTATAGTTACTCTTGCTGTGTAGGTAAAACTAGTCCTACATGTGCTGCATTCCTGTCTTTCATTGTAGTGCACAAACCCTTCAGTCTCTGGTTTCCTTTTATGTCCCCTCTTACAGGACTTCATCACTGTAATTTTCTGACTAAAAATGTTTGCAGTAATGCTTTTCAAAATGGTCTTGGGCAGTACATTTTTTTCAGAACTTAGAATGTGACTGATGAGCTTCATAAATGTTTGAATTGCTGTATTTATAACATACCCTACTGTGTAAAGAATTAAAAAAATACAATCCATATAAATAGCAAAACAATGCACACAGCAAACCAAAGCATTTCAGGGCTGGTGCTTCTAAAGATTTGGGTAGTAGTTTTATTTTTATTTTTTTTCTTCTTTCCACCTCTTGAAACATGATCAGTCTGGAGTTATTTTTTTCATTCTGAATAATACTTAAAATGAGAGAGAGCTGTTTAACACATTCCGTATCCATAGAGTCTATTTATTCAGACTGAATTCCACATGGACCATGGATAATCTTTTTCCCAAATGTTTACTAGTATCTGCTCTTAACAAGTGCTGCACAATATAAACTGAAGGCACCATAAAGAAAAGGGACATAATAAAATTTAGCCTCGCTTTTCAGCAAAGTCTGACTTAAGATCAAGAAGTGCACGTTTCAAATGGTTTGGATTTTACAGAACTTTTTCTCTAAAGGACATGAATCACATGAATTTAAAAGCATGTGAAGAGCCATAGGTAGCATTAGGAAATGAGCTACAAGTAGGTTTTAATATATGGCATTGAAACTAATGCTTCTAACAGAGATGAAAGGAAATCCAGGTTCATTTCACTGTTTTGTCGAAGTTATCTTCTTGCACTTGTAACCACTCTGTGCCATGCACAGTCTGGAAAGTCAGGGTAATACTGCTCTGTTTCCCTGGCCCTTCCTATCTCAGCTGGTATGTACAGCTTTTCAAGACAGACTGACTGATACTGTGTGGGCATGTGTGTGGTCTCCAGTACTAACAAAGCTAATTTTGGACATAGCTTCTAAGTGCTGTTGTAATAAAATTGAAAACAAATTGGTAGTGCTGGGATTGAACATTTATATGTGATGATTTTTACATTCACTTGAGTTTCTGTTGTTGTTGTAGATACTATTTATAGTTGTACTTCCTGTTGATGTTTGTTTACATTTTGGAATTGTTATGTTTTTCAAAACTTTTCTAAATCAGTTCCCATAGGAAAAAAGAAACAATTATTTTTAGTAACAGAATTGGAAAGATTACAGATTTGAAAGCACTAATATTTCTTCCCGCAAACCTCCCAAACACGTAAGACTTTAAAAATACTTTTTTTTTTCTTCTTTATAAAGTAAATAAATAACTTTGTTATCTCTTAGTAGATATAAATATCTCCAGCTGGGCAAACCTTTTCCTGGTTAACTGTTTGCGTTTGCTTCCTGGTCCCTCTCAGCATTAAATGTTCCTGCCTTTTCTACTGAGATTTTTCATGTAGAGCAAGCTGTACTTTTCCAAGGAGACTTGCAATTAATTTAATCATGGGTTTCTTAAAATCTGGGTGAATAGCTTTCAAAAGCCTTTCCCTTCCTGAGTTTTGTTATCATTCAGGACCACCCATTTTACTTGTTCATTATTAAAGAAGGTTGAACCTGATGTTCCAGCCTTCTGTGAGATGAACCTGAAAAATAGATCCATCACTATATACTGTTATGCTTTGCCTCAGCTTCAACAGTTTTCAATTGAAATCATTTTGCATAGAGGGACTTTTGAGTGGAGATTACTTAAAATGCATCCCCTTTCAGCAGGGGAAGAGGAAATAGGAAACAGAAAACATAAAAAAATATTATGTAGCAGAAAAGAAAAAAATATGAGTGGTCTTGTTGCAGGAAGGTGAGGAAGTCACAAAGAGCTCGTGTTGATGAGTGAAGGCCAGGTATTTAGGCTGATTACATTTGTTGTCTGCCCTGCCTACTGTTCATGCAGCTCTTTACTGTCTGCCGATCCTTGTAAGGGTAGGGGGAGTGATCTACTCAGAATGATGGATTTTACCTTTTTTTTCCTTTTCCTCTCCTCCCTGCATCTCTCTCTTTTCCACCATTTCTCCGTCTATTTTGTTGTGACTTTGTTTTTGTCATCACATTTTCAGCTACTGCTTTGACATTCAGAGACCATACCACAAATGTAAATTAATTTTAAATCATTCAAAAGTTAAAAAAAAAAAAAAAATGGAAATGGAATTAACTATAATATAGTCCCTTTAAAACTTCTAAAAGACTTTCTGCTGGACATTTGATATCCTTTTCTCTTTATAGCTTTGCACCTGCAGAAAAAATTGTAATTCTGGATATTAATTTGATAAATAGCAATAGTTGTAGAAAGAGGTAAGAATTTTCTTTCCTTAAGCGATGCCTCTTCTGTCTGAGATGAATCTGGTCAGAGGACAGAGACAGGAAGAAATACTTGGTTAGAGACTGTATGTTATGTGATGGTTACTTACTGTATAATAATTTCATTATGAAAAAAAACACCAGGACAAGAAAAAATGAAAAAAAAAAAAATAAAAAGAGAGAGAAAAATATCAAAAAGATGAGCTTGGTATTTGTTTTTTCCATAAAAGAAAAGAAGAATGTTACTGTAATAACTTTAACTGCTAAATTTTGTATTGCAGAGTACTTTGTTAATCTTTGAGTGACTAGAATATATATTTGTCTTATGAATATGCAATGTACTAATAATCCTATTTTTTCAATATAAAGAAAGCAGATCATGTTACTATCAGTCCATTATAAAATAGTTCTAACAGGTTCATGTATTTAGCATAGATGGAATTCCTTTCATATTCAAGTCAGCAGGGGCTTTAATATCAATTCCAGTGCAACCACAACTTTACCTGTGGACACTGGAATAAATGCTTATTGAAACACTCCAGAATAATTAGATTCTTGAGCATGTGATAACAGCAAAAAGTTACCTCATCTAACATTTAGCAAAAGGAATTCTTTATCTTGGCTACAATGTAGTATTTATCTAGTTTTAGAAGATATTGAGAAGTTCAGGACCAAGACTGCCTTCCAAAAGAATTTGTTCTGAAAACAGATCTCAATAGATGTTACTTTTAATGCAAAAAGATTTACAGTGCAGGGAGAAAAAAATCTGACAACAACCAGCCAACCAACCAACCAAAAAACAAAAACCTACCAAAAAAACCCACCAAAAAGCACCCTTGTTTAATTGCCATTTTCTTTTTTGAGCAGAAGCCAGAGTACTAGCAAAAGTGCTGGCAGAATACTTGAAGGTTATAAAGTATGAGCTTGTAAAGTAAAAGTCTAAATTCAGTTTTGTTTCTTGATGCATTTTGGAATGAAAAAAGGTTTTTTACTTTCTGATTAGTCATTATTATCTTCTGCAGGACATTAAGTCACATAGCTGTGTGGAAACTTTATACTGACAGCAGTTCCATGCTCTGTCGCCCATTGATGTCTTTCCCCTCTGCCTCCACCCCTCTGTCCTCCCTTTCTTTTTCTTCCTTTTGTCCTTCCCTGTTGGGCCAGCTGCCAAAACTGAGGGTTCCTGAAGATCAATTAGAAAACTTTTTCTTCTCTGTGTTCAGTCCTTAACATAATGTGAAAGGCAGAAAGACCTTTTGCCAGCAGTCAAATAGTGTATGATATTCAGTGCCTAAGGTAACAGTACAAGCTTGAACTCAGAATAGTCACTGAAGAAAAAAGAAACAGGTTAAATTGTAGGATTTTTTTAAAAAAAACAAATACAGTTCTTCTATACATTCATCTTGAGTTGTGTGAACTAGAATTTTTTCACATGTCTTTCCAAGTGTATGAGTTAAGTATGTGTCAGAGGGAGGAGTAATGTAAACAAAATGTAATATTTATCTTACATGTTCCTACTTTGTTACTTTGTATCCATGTGATACTTTATAAAGTGTATTTCTTATGTTTTGTTATTTGGGGTATTATATAAGTGTGCAAATTATCAGATTTCTAGTTAGAGGTTGAATTTATCATGCTGTGATGTTGACAGATCATGTGTATATTGTGTGTGTGTGTGTGTACTATGGGTAGTGCTCATCTGTCTTTCTAATTTCTTGCTCATACTTGAAAAGTCATGTCAAAACTTAAAATAGGGAGCTGTATCATAGAAGCCAAGAGAAAATGGAAAATCCATAGAAGATCTGTCTCAAAAAATGTATCCCAGAAATGCTGCAGATCATAATGCTTAGGGAAGCTCTCTTAGGAGATACAGAAAGTCCATATTAAGTTTTCTTTTTCTTAGTACTGGGAAAGTTGATGATGAAAGCAAACCCTGTGAGCTTCAAAAACATTTCTTGTGCAACTTGAGGCAACAGTTTGGGAAGAATAGACTGCTTGCTTAGTTAGGTTGAAAATTGACTGGATGGCCAGGCTTGAAGGCTCAGCTGGCTGGTGGCAGGTAGTGATGGACAATGAGGAGTCTGGGCTTTTCTTGTCTGAGAAAGAGAAGGCTATGAGGCAGCCACAGCAGGCCCCCAATTGCCTGAAGAGCAGTTGCAAGGGATGGACAAGTTAAACTCTTCCTGGTAGAAGATATAGAGTGTAACATCAGAGCAAATCCTGAAAAAAAAAACCCAAGCAAAACACACACCAAAAGCAAACAACCAAAACCAAAAAACCCAACACAAAAACCAAACCCCCCAGTCCCCCTAAAAAAACCCCAAACAAATAAACAAAAGAGCCCCACAAAACCAACAAATGAATCATGGCTAAAAATTTCAGCTTGAGAGGATCAAATTTAATATTAGGAAAAAACATCTTACCTCCTAGAGAGGTAGTGCAGCAGTGGAACAAGTTACCCCAAGGCACTGTGGAGTTTCCATCTGTGAGGGGCTTTGAGCATTGTCTAGAAAATGCCAATTTTCTAGACACCCTCCAATGACTGTGATGTTTTGGTGTGAGCAGGAGCTGGGACTGGAGGTCTCCAGAGGTCTCTGCATAGCAGCACTTGAATGACTTTGAGTGACTTTGCTCTGATAGCTATTTTATGTGCAAACAGTATAAAACAGAGGTATTTCTCTTCAATTTTCTGCCAGTAACAGATGATTTTCCAGTTTTTCTTTTGTGCCCGGCAAAAAGAGTTAAATTTCTTTTGACTGTTGTATTCAGATAATAGCTAAGAAGTGCCCAGAGGCAACTGAATCAGAGACAGGACAGAAAGAGGAACCCCTCTATGGCTTGAGTTACTGCTTTTGAAAGCAGGCTTACTGCTTCTTGAAAGTCTGGTGAAAGAGGAAAAAAATAGCATGTTATCTTACATTTCAAAGAATTTCTTTTACAAAGTCTCAGTTTCTGTACAGATGGGTGTGCTGTAAAAATTATATGGGAATGCTGTCTGGAAATCCTTTCAATTAATTAAAAAACCCTGTTTCCCTCTCAAGTTCTATGGTAATGACGAAATAGTTACTGGCATCTTTTGTTTCTCAGTTTTAAAATGGAAAATTCGCAAACTGCAACATTGCTGTATATCTGAAAAAATTCTAATGTAAATATTGGTAAATATTTGGAGTTCAGAGGTTTTTTATGTTTGAATTTGGCCTTTTTTTTAAAGCAGTGATAGCTACACATTGGCAAATGTTCTTTCTAAAGGCCTAAAAGTTGTTTTTCATAACTTGGAGCTATCAGATGAAATTACCCAAATAATATATATTAAGACTGTGTGATTAGCAGTACTGTTGTCCTGTTGTGGAAAAATTGTAGTTTTAACAAAACAATTTAAAAACTAATTTTTCAGTACTTTGTGACCTTTGAAGTGAATCAGTGCTGAGGTCATTATTCCACCCATGATGCTCCTCTCTTCTTCTGCAGCTCCCCTTCTGTCTCCTGAACTGCATGCAATTTGTCTGAGTTTTAACCATGACCCTTGCTAAAATGTAGAGATTACAACGTACTAAGAAAGAGGTATTTGCTATATTTAAAAAGTGTCAGTGCTGATCTTTGTGAAATGTGTTGTGCCCATGGGGGAAGAGCCTTACTTTGAAGTAGGCAGGAATGAGCTTGTCTCATCGGTGGGTTTAATTTCAATTTACAGTGGCATCTACTGATCTGTTTGGTGATACTGGGGTTTTTCATCTGCATTACTACGTTGGTGGAAGGGTTAGGCACTGCCCTGCTCTCAGAATGCCTGGAATCTTGTAATTTTGAGGGGCAGATTTTCTGCACTGATGGATATATAAATCTGGTGATAGCATCTTGTACCACATCAAAGACAACTGCAGCGACTCATTCCTCAACTTCAGGCTATGTTAAGTGTGTGCTGTCCTTTCCTAATAAGTGTAATACCGTGTCATATCTCTAGGTCAACTCAGGGATTTTTCCTGTCTAGTTTGACTCATTTCCAGGACTTTCTTCTGAAGATGATCTCAATTGCTCATGGTCTGCTGAAGCTCTTTACTGAAGATGCAAATAAACTGTTTTGGTCCTTGTCTTGTCCCCATTTTCCCAGTTGTCTCCTGGCTGAGATGGTGCCTTGTCTATCTCAGTCCTCATCTAAACTGATGCTTCAGAGTTTTTCAATGCTGTTTGTACAGTAATAATTCTTTTCTACTTTTTTCTTTTTTTGACAGTGAAGGGACATCAGGATGAGGGTAGGGAGGATGGTTGTTCATAGAAAGGCAGACAGCCCACAGCAGCTATGTATGTAGATTTGGAGTTCTGCAGCTGACTGCTGTAAATCTGAGTGAGCTCGTTACTGCCTTTTTAGTGTAACTTAGACTGATTTATACCTAAAATAAAGCCAGGAATTGCAAAGTCATTCCACAAAGAACAAAAACTATGGTCTCATCTTAGCCATGCACAGACAGCTGTGCTTAACACACAGCCTACTCAAAAGCAAATTTCAGACCATGTATGAACTCAGTAGAAAAATAGCCTTTTTCAATAGAAAAAGGCTAGAGTTTTGAGGTAGACTAGTACAAATTTTGTAGAACAGATAAAAAGGAGAAGAGAAATATTATCTGAAGAGAAATAACAAGCTTCATTCTCCAGTGACAGCAATTACTTGCCTTTGTAGTCATGCAAAATAATTCTTTAGTAAGAGAATAAATTCCACTGTGCAAAAGCAAATATTTGAAATGGAGCAAGTGATGTGTGTGGGAATTTGATATGTTTGTGTAACACTGTTGTATGTAAAGCAAATAGGTATTTTTCCATTACAAATGGGGGAACTTGAAGGTTCTGGAGATGCAGTTCACTAAATAAATAGATATCTCTTCATTCCTTCTCCCCTTTTTATTGACTTCTCCTTTGATATGCCTGGACTATTTACAGTCCTTACTTGCACTGCTGTTATTATCAGTGCCCTGATGATGCAAAAGAGAACACTTTTTAATATGTTGTGAAATATATCATGGTTTGTAATGCTGTTTGTCTTTTTAAAGACAAAACGTGCCACTAGGTACAGTGTCATCAGATACCACACTTTGATATGTTTATCTGAAATCGTGGTCCTTTGAATGCTTTGGAAACAGCACTCTGGTGCACTAATCTCTGGGAAAGTAATTTTTTATTATTGTTGGCTCCCATGTTTAGCATGCAGCTCTCAGCTGACAGACTGTACATTATAGAAAAATGTTTGTGACTCAGCTAACAAAAACCCAATGAAGTATCTAAATTAGGAATTCTGGTTTCATGCCTTTTTTTCTTATTACTGCATGCTGTCCTCTCTTACTGCAGTCAGTCCTGTGCAAATGTGTGTAGATGTTGGCAAGACCACACTACATTAGATATAAGCAGCCATTCTACCTAAAAGAAAATTTATCATTTTCATACCACAAGTAGAAGGCACAAGTCCAGAAGAATAGAAGGCAAAAGTTCATCAGACTTGAAATTATATTTAAATATAGATTGATTCTTTAAAAATAGCAATGCAGTGTCTGTGGCTTCTTCTCTTGCACTACATTCATTTGGCTGTCAACCTTTATATGTGGCTATATTAAGGTACAATTGCAGTGTGTATTTTTGTAGTAGACTGAAGTATGTATGTCTTGTATAAATTCAAATGAATGTTCATCAGAATGCTTCTTATAAAGAAAAGTCAGAAAAATAAGGTAAAATATCTAACTGAAAAAAAAAAAAAATGAATAGCTGAAAAGAAAGTAATATAAAATCTCCAGAATAAAATTAAAGCTGTATTTTGTTACAAAATTTATTAATAACCACCCACCTCTGAGAACTCCTGTAATTTGCTGTATGAAATATAAATCTGACAATATACAGGTGTGAGAAAAACTCTTTGTTTTATTGTTATTGTATGGACTTTTCAAGCAAAAATTCTTGCCAGATGAAGAAAAACAAACAAAACAAAAGCATCTTTATCTGTGCATACTATACTAACACTTTGGGAAAAGGAGAAGGAATGAGCATTGATGCCTCGCTTTTCTATCCTTCCTGTAGGTGTGCAGGACCCTCACCATGAGAAGATAATTACTGTGACTACTAATGGGAGTATTCACAGCCCCAAGTTTCCCAACACATACCCACGCAACACAGTGCTAGTGTGGAGATTAGTAGCACTTGATGAAAACGTATGGATACAACTTACTTTTGATGAAAGATTTGGGCTTGAGGACCCAGAAGATGACATTTGCAAGTAAGTTACTTTCCCATTCACTTACGAAATTCTGGAAGGAGGTGATTGGAGATGAAGAAAAAAAATTATTGCTTGAGTTCTGCAAAAATCGACACTTCAATGTTACTTTATTTATAAAATGTATATTTTAAAGTATTGGTTTATGATTTCTTTTATAGTACCAGTGAAGGTTTTCATGCTCACAAGCTCTGGATTGCTCCCATTTTTACTTCTGCATTCAATACCAAGGCCATATATATATTACAACACAAAAATGTGATATATTTAATCTCCCTCTCAAGTAAAAGTTTTGAAATCTGGGAAAATATTCTTGACAGAATGTTAGAATTATGAATGTTCAATTTTTACAGAGTAAATTTTGGTGAGTAAGTTACCTGAAGCAGAATTCAGGTCATGATGCAAAGTACTACACCGTTGTTTAAGACACCCCCACACACTACTCTACAATATTTTAATGGTCTTAAATTGTCAAGTTATCTATGAAAAATAGCACTTAAACTGTCCTAATTGACATTCTTCAGTGGTACTGGTTTTTTCCTTCCTTCAGTAAGTATCTGTGTGCTCAGTCACTGGCAAAGGTTTCCGTGGGACTTGTGGAGTCTCTGTTTCCTTCCGTGATTCTCAGCTGAAGGGTTTGTAATTTGGGAGAGAAACAGTCGTGACGTAACAGGCATCGGCACAGATGTAGTTCTGAATCAAGCCATGTGGCTGGTAAAGTTTTGGATGTTTTTTGAGGCAGTAGGACTGACATATACATTTCCTGTGGGAGGGTGAAAGAGGAGAGATCCTAAGCTTTTGTATCCTGTATCTGTCTGTCATTGCAGAAACACATCATAAAACGTCCTGATGTGTGAATGGTGGTACATTGTCTGGACTCTTCAGTAAATTAGGTAGCAGAAAAAATATGTCATTTAAATGGTACATTCTCTTTTGATGCATTCCTGGAGGGATACTTTATGCAAGATTTTTGTTTCAAAGTAATTTTTTTTATTTGTTTTGTTTTTCTGGTGTGTTTTTTTATTTTTGTGTACAGAATATGCACATTTGACTTGATTCTTGTTATAAGTTTTTTCTAATTAACTGTTATTCCATTGGTTTTACATCTTGTATCAACTTTTGATAACAAATTTGTATTTTTTAGAGGTTATTTTTGCACTTATCCTTGATTGGGAGAAGGTGTTTATAACAGATAAATATTTTCCTTTCATAATATTAAAGGAATTAATTACCAAGGCCATATCAGCATTATACTAATGACTAGAAACATATTTTGCTTGAATGAGTGCACTCCCTTTGCACAATAAATCTTCAAGTAAGAACTTAGCTTGCTTTTTCTTTTCTTTGCATATGGCAGAGTGAAGTGGCAAGTGAAAGAAAATCCAGGTAGGGTGACTGATTTGTCCACTTGCAAAAAGGGAAGATAAGTTAAAGTATTTTGTAATATTATAACTAGAATAGTATTTTAATTGGATTACATTATTTTAAGTAAACAATATGCTAAATACAAAAGGACTGAAAAATTAAGAAATGGCAATAAGTCACTCATATCACTCAGTTATAATTTTATCATGCTTGTATTTGTGCAGGGATACCACGAACTTGTATGGTTGCAACTCCTGACATGTGCTACTGAGAAAATACTGGGCTTTTTGGCTTGGAAGATTAAAAACAGAGTTATATTTCTCTCTGAAAAAGATTTGTATTTTTGATTTTAACTGGGATTCTTCTAGGATTCCTCTGAACTTTAATTTCAGCAAGTTCAGTAAAGGAAGAGAAAATGCACCTTGCTTGATGTAGAGGGAGTATTAATAAGCTAATAAATTGAGGAAATAACTAAAAAAAGGACAGATTAAATATGTAAAATAATTCTACACAAGTCAGGTAAGTTACTACTTACCTGAGTAATATCTCTTTATGGATTATGTCGTATTTCTTACCGCTTAGATTTCCTAATAAAATTATTTATACGTCTTCCAATACTTCCTGTAGAAAAACTAAGGGGTTTTTTATTGACTACATCCTACAGTATTTATTACTATCCTGTGTTTCTGCCATCTTAAAACACACAACTCAGTGTTGATTATGCAGAGTTCTCAATGATTTCTCCAAAAGTAAGTTTATATGACAAAGGACAGAATGAAACATTGCATGAAGTTTAATCTATTATAATTCTATGCCTTTAGCTCTGACATATGACTGAAATTAAGTAAAAACTGCAGCCAGGAAACATTAGACTTTGTATATAGTGTACAATGTGTATCAAGATATTATTTTCTCCCTTCTGTGGTGTATGAGACAACCTCATGTGTTACCTGCTGTGTTCATTTTCACAGTTTTCAGTCTCTCTACCTGTTTCTTAAGGTGCTCATTCTGGGTAATGCCAGAACTTTCTCCACCATCTCTGTAGGCTGTGGTGCCCTGTGGTGTCAGCTCATAGGGCCAATGAGAGAATATTATGGAGTATATCAGCTTAAGATAATTAGATAATTAATTTTTAAATCTCATAATAATACAAATATTGCTCATACTTTGGAGAAAAATAAAACTCAAACATATCCATTTGTATGAGTGCTTTTTGTTTAACATAGTTCTAGAACAGGAATATAATATTAGTGATAACTAAAAAATGTCATAGATGTATCCTGAAGCTATGGCAAGTTTTTTCCTGTATCTGACCTCCACACTGGGATTTCTTCAAAGTCAGTTCTGACATTTTAAGCTATTCAGTGAAATCTTTTCATCTAGAGTAAATAACACATTTTACAGATATTTTGCAGGTACCAGTCTAGCCTCTACTTCAAATATTTTCTCAAATGCAAATCAAAATGATCCTGCATGGTTGTATTGGTTTGGTTTTTTTTCCTCACTTGGTTTTTACTTGCCATTCAAATTACAGTATTTAGTAATATAGAAAATTTGCATTACAATGAATTCTGTGTTTAAGGCCAGCCCTTTGGACTCAGCCTCACTTGGAATAGTATTAATGTGCATGTTCTGCTAATTCTCAACACTCTTAAGCATGATTGCTGTATAAGTTTAAATTACGGCATTTTTAGAATAAAATTCTGGTATTTTGCCTGTGTTTAACCAGGTGATTTTTATCCTGGTTTTACAATGGTAATGTACTTGAAATTCATGCCCACGGTGTTTGCATTCCTTTAAAGATAATCAATAGAGTGGGGTTTTTTTGTTTTGGGTTTTTTTTACAATACTTTTACTTCATCTGCACTTCATCCTTCCTATGGACAAAATGTTAAGAATCCCACTGGGTCCCTTCCAGAGTGAACACAAAGTCCACCTTATTTGGAAACTAGATCCGTGCATATGTCTAGAAGAGATTTAGGTTATTTGGTTAGCAGTAGGGATATATAAATCTCTGCAATATTACAGTAATTTCAGTTTCATACACTTTGTTTGATTTCAGTTGTGAATTGCAAAAGAAAAATGTTACAAGCAAAAAAATTCCCCTTCAAACCAACCAAACAAAAAGAAGTGTCTAACTCTTGAGTGTTTTGTGCAGTACTGTTTACATGGTAGAAGTGGCAATGAATTTCTAGCAGAGGCATTGTGAATTTGGATTATGTCTGCCCTTTCTGATGAAATAAAAACACAGTTTTTCTGCTGTTGATATGGTAGCTGATATGACAAGTCATTATTTTCATGATGCTAGCCCCTCAATCCTGTTTTAATCATAAAGCCATTAGACTTCTGTGCCAGACAGCTCCTATTGCCAGGGAGCTGCCATAATTCTTGACCAACAGCTGACTTTTTCTCAGCTGTTCGTTATTGTTCAAATTTGTTGCTTTCTGTTGATATGAACATAAAGTGATATCAGCTTTATGATTAACTCCTCTGTGACAGGAAGACATAGATTCAGCTTTTTTTTCCAGCAAGAACATAGATGTTACAGTTGCCCTTGAAAGGAAGTCTGATGATGCGAATTGGTTTTTCATTAGAGCATTACAATATAAAGCAGAAATAGGAAAGGGAAAGGAAAGAATCTTTCTTCCTTCGGGAGCATGCATCAAACTTGCTCTCTCCTGTGCATGGAGTGGCTCTAGTTGTTCATCTGAGTAGTGGTTGCAGCTGTTCTTTCTAATCTTCTGGTGATTACAGTCTGACTTTTATTATATATAATAAAACACAGAAATGTGTCACAAATCCAAAGTGCAATTACTGTAGATAAGATGATAAGGATAAAATACATGAGTAAAAGGCTGTGGAAATAACTGATAGTAGAATAATAAATACCACTTTACCAACATCATCATATTAGGATGGTTACACTAATTTCCAACTCTAACTCTCTAATAATTTAAATTATCAACTGTAGTTAGTTTGTTTTGGAGGTGGAGGGAGGCTTTTAGCAGCTGCAGGTGTGAAACTGTTCATGTGCATGTATAAGTAAAGCATTAACCTATAATGTTTTGAAATAAATTTAAAAACTTGTCTACTTGATATGTGTAATTTGTAGAACTTTTTCCTGCAGAAAATTAGTTAAGCTGAAAGCAGCCACCAGTGCTAACATAGGCCAAAATCTGTGCCACTTTTTTTGCATCTTCCTGTCAAATTCAATACTTAATTTTTAATCCTGGAAATGTTCTTCCTCTGAGGATTCTTAGGATGATGCTTTATTATTCAGTGCCACATGTATTAAATTCACCACCTCCCCTTTTCATGTTTCCTTAGGCTACTTTCCTTCACTGCATATCTGTTGTGACTGAGCTATTGCCTTCCATTCATGGAACATCAAGATTCTGTTGTAGAAGCTGTAATCCAGGCTGCTTCAACAGTCATTTGTGTTCCTAATGAATGTATTGTTAGGAAATTGTTGATAAGAATTAAAGAGTTAGAAGATTTGGCTTAGTCGGACAGCACTGAAAAAGGTATATTAAAGAGAAAACATACACTGTCTTTCATCTGTGGGTATGAAGAAGGAAAATATTTGCTTAGCAATCTTTTTTCTATGTCTTTGCATAATTTCTTTCAAATGGATGCTAGACAGTGATAATTTATAGTAAACACAATAAAAAGACTAAACATTTTGTTACATAATTTTCCCAGACACCTTTCTATGTAATATGTGAGTTATTTGCACCATGTGGAGCTTTCTTTCCTGTTATTACTACAAATCTGAATGTCTAGTATGTGGAGTAAAAGATAAATGCATAACTGTGACTCAGTAAAAAAGTAAACAGAAATTTTGTTTCTGTTTTGCTTCTTTTTATGCAAGCACCTTGCAACATCAAGAGAGTGCATGCATGAAAGGATAATGTCAGCATCATTTTCTTCTATTCAAAAGAAATTCCATCCCACACCCTGCCTCCTAGGGGAAAAATAAAAAGTTTGTTTTTCTTGTATTACCTTGAGTGCATTATAGAGTCAATGCCCTATATATGTGTGAAAACCACACCAATATCAAGCATAGATTTGTGAAAGAAATATAACTCTTCACATAAAGTAAATATTACTTCTGGAGCTTTTGAGGGCAACAAGTTCCTAATCAAGGTCTAGTTCCCAAGAAAATTGTTCTCTGGGCACAACTGATGGGCTGACTTTACTATCAATGTTAAATTCTTCTCATTGACTGTGGTTACAGAGGGTGAAGTTATCTCCTGAGTAAGTGCAAAGTTCAAGTTGGCTTTGAATAACTGGATAAAGACCTTTAAGTGAACTCTATTTAAAGTGGAATTGGTGCAGACAGCGTTCACGGTGACTCATGTTGCTAAGTAGGTGGGCTGCTGGGATTCTTACTGCTTCCCCACATACTTCTGCAGTTGAAGGGGTTGCTGCTGCCATTTTTATTTGAGAATTCAGAAAAGAGTCCCCCAAAATTTTAAGGCTTCAAACTGGGAAAACCCCCAAAACACTGAGTACCAAAACCCACAGAATCTTGAAAGCAGTGATGAAAGTTACAGTGAAGACTAATCCTTAAAATTCTTTTCTTACAACTGTTGCTTTAGAATTTCAGTATGTTCAATCTTAACCACCTGGTTTTTTTTATGAGATAATCACAAATGATATGATGTCCAACATGGACAAGTGCTGGATTCTGCAACTCTGGGTGTACAGACAGGCTGAAGAATGAGATGATGGAGAGCAGTGCCATGGAAAGGGATCTGGGGATCCTGGTTGATGGCAAGTTGAATGTGAGTCATTGTGTCCTGGCACAGCCAGGGAAGGGAGGGGATTGTCCCACTCTGCTCTGCACTGGGGCAACCTCACCTTAACATTGTGTGCCATTTTGGGTAGCACAATATTAAAAAAAAAAAAAAAAAAAAATCCTTTAGTGAGTGTCCATAGTAGGGCCACAAGGATGGCAAAGGCTTTGGAGGGGAAGCTGCATGAGAAGCACCTGGGGTCATTTGGTCTGTTCAGCCTGGACAAGAGGAGATATCATTTCAGTTGCAATTTCCTCGTGAGCAGAAGAGGTGCAGGCACTGATCTCTCTCTGTGGTGACCAACCATGGTTCCCAGGGGAATGGCCTGAGGTTGTGTCAGGGCAGGTTTAGATTGGATATCAGGAAAAGGTTCTTCACCCAGAGGGTGATCAGGCACTGGAACAGCTCCCCAGGGAAGTGGTCACAGCACCAAGCCTGACAGAGCTCAAGAAGCATTTGGACAATGCTCTTGGGCACGTCGTGATTCTTGGGGATGGTCCTGTGCAGGGTCAGGGGTCAGACTCAATGATCTTTGTGGGTCCCTTCCAACTCAGAATATTCTTTAATTTTGAGAAATTAGACATATGAGTGGGCTGAGCTCTCTTTAGTTGACTCTACATATCAGTGATACTGAAGTGTCTCATAACTGACTGTAACTTCTGCAAAAATGAAATCATAAATGAGTTAAAATTTATTATTGCTCTGTTCTGTGACTCAGATCCATTTGGAAAGAAATTGCTGTAAAGGGTTATAAAAAGCATATGAACTCTCAGTCCTCAATACAAAATATTTAATTTTTTCCCAACAGTAAATAGCTTGTTAATAATTTTTATTCAAAGTCTGAAAGGGGGACATATAATTTAAATGGTTGGGATGAGTACTAGCATTCAATTGCCTTGGTCTAATTGAAATACTGATGGCAGAGAATTAGTATGAAGTACCTAATTTAATCCGAAGTCCATTGATGTTTTATCAGTGGGAGAAAGGTGGCATTTTAGGAACAGTGTGTAGAAAATTATATACAACTTGTGTTAACACAGGCTGATGGAGTCATTTCTTCTGATGTTTGCGGAGTGTTCTTTTTATGGTTTTGATTTTTATTTGTTCAATCCATTTGCAAGACAACTAAAAAATAGTGCCAGTACAAGAGAGATTTGGATGCTAAATGGATAAATGGAGGATAAGAGTATGGGGCGGGGTCAAAATTTTTAAGAAGTTATATTGATTCAGGTACAAAGTCCTCTGATTATCTAAATATATATATATATATATAAAGAAAATAGTTTTATAGTACAAAGGTTATTTCTCTCATGTGAGTTAAAATGAATATCATTTCAATTTAATGAATAGAATTCTAATGAAGAATCCAACAGACTTATGCTTCTTGCTTTCTTAGTATTAAAAAAAAAAAAAAAAAAGAAAAAAGCCTGTTTTTTTCATAAAAAGAAATATCTGGATCAATTTGTTTTCTATCCTGATATCATTGAACAAAACTATAGTGGGATATTTTTTAGGAATTTTTTTGTTGGGTTTTTGTGGTTTGGTTTATTTGGGTTTTTTTTAGAAAAATCTTCCTTTTGGATATTGCATGATTCCAGAAAAAACATTCCACATAATTTGAACATTAACTCATCTTTCAGCTGGTCTCATCCTTTTGGTTTAGCTACTGTCCACTGTTTAGAGTGTCGCAGAAGTATGTGGTGTATCCAGGAATACATCCTTTCTTTTGGGTTCTCTACTGCTTATTGAAAGTTGTTTAATACTATTCTCATGATAAGAGATTTATAAGTGTGACAAAGGAAATACTGCAGGCAATAGAAGATGATAAAAACATGTATCTCCTAGGCTTCAAGAAGAGTAAACTCTTCCATTGTACAGAAAGGGCTTAAAGCTGGAAAATTGTATTCTCTAAGCAAATCAGAATGAAACATTAGAAAGGAAAACTGAAGGAGACGCTACTCTGAGCAGACTGGGAGGACAGCAGAGCACAGGTGACGTGATCAGAAGGGCACGCTGCACAAACCTACTGCATTCCTACCCACCCACTCTTCCCTCAATTTCAGTAAATGCAGCATTCATCTTTAGTATCCACTGTTGCTAGAGGACACTCTAATAGATATTATTTTGGAAGTAATTTGACACCTGTTTTCACACCCCAGATGACTGTGTAGAAAAGTGATTGCTGATAAGTGGCAGTTGACATAATCCCTTACTCCTTTTTCAAACCAGAGTCCACAGTCATTGACTTTAAAAAAAATTTAGGCTCCTTAAAATTTCTTTCTTGTCCTCTTAATCTCAGGCAAGCTGTTTGAATAAAGTAAACTGTGTCCCCACTATCAAAATATTTTTGTAAAGGGTCCTAATCCTAATTTATTGCTTCTAAAATTGCTTTGTGTTACTGTAGTTGGCAGTGTTTCTAATGGTGAAAGTTATTCAAAGTTGTTTTCTTTGAATGTGAATGTAGAACTGCTGGGTCTTGCTTCTTTCTAGGGTGCTCTGGGAACAGTTGTTGTTAATGGAGTTCTCCTGCTTGCACTCTACACTTATTAAAATCGAGAAATAGATCTCTACTTTCAGGGGCAGAAAAACATACTGTAGGCCATCACCACTTGAGCTCAGGGACACAGACAGATCCTGTAGCCACCGGTAGTTTCTGATGTGGCTCAGTTTATCTCATGATGTCAAGAAAAATGCAATTTGCAGAGTCAGGCCCTAAAGTCATAATTGCAAGTTACCCCATGCAATGTCTAAATATGCCAGTTTAAGTATAGCATACACTCCCTTCCTGTTGTTTTCTGATTACTGAAAGTCTAAGTACAGTTATGATGTTACATTCACCATCAGGTATATAAGCAGGATTAAACAGGAAGAGCAGACATTCCAATTGTCCTGTGCCTAGAAGGAGTCTATTTCTTCACCTATTGTGCAGCTTTTCCTTTTTACCTTTCTCCACTTGTCCTCTCCTTTCTTCTCTCCCTCTCACTAAACACTGTCCTTGCTTTCTTGAGTGTATCATCAACATTTTAACAAAGTATGTTTCTCACATGCAATTCTAGTCAGACGGTATTAGCAGCAAATATTTTCAGTCAGACAAGTCAGACAATCCAGTCTTGTACTTAATGCTGCTCCATTAGGATAAAGTAGAAGTAAAATGTAATGCAATTTACATCAATCTGATCATCAGAACAACTGAGAAGATGCATGTGCATCGGAAACTGCAGAAAGAAAGATGCCTTATTATAAAAAATATTAGGTGGTCATGTGGGAGCATCATAGGGGTTTTGTAAGGTAAAATTATAAGATCGTGTCATTTTCTGAAAGTAGCGTGTGAAGCTGTAGCTTCAATTATTAAGACATCTCTTCCAACTGGCCTTTGATTCATAAACTGTGGCTGGACTAAAAATAGGTTTGCATAATTTTATGACCATCAATTTATAACTAGTAAAATGGAAGTGAGAGAAAACTTCTTTCACTCCTTAGGTGAAAAGCAATCTCTTGCTAGGGTTTTGTCTGGTTCATTCAGACTGCTCTGTTACATTAAAAGGTTTTTTCACTTCTGTCTGAGTAGCAATTACTAGCCTGTCCTGAAGCAGAATATCAGACTTTGTGACTGGTCTGTCCTGGGTTGGTAAATTCTATGTGCAGGTGTAGCTACCAAGAGGCCACATGTTATTGTATTGCTGAGCTAAAGAAAATAAAGGTGTTTTCATTTAAATAAACATAGATAGAGCCCCAGTCTCCCCTGAAGTAGGCAAGAGCAGGGGAAGGGATCATGAGAAACTTACCCAGGCGTGTAATAGTGTTCTAATATCAGAGGCTGCTTGAGGGGAGGGGAAGCAGCCTGCACTGCCCTGGCAGAATCTTCACATTACTAAAAGTGTCCCTTATGGTCCTTATAATTTGGGGTTTTTTTCACCCAAAAGTGTACTGTTGAATATTGTAAGGAAATTGCTTAGCCAGTAGTTTGCACATCATTGACTGGAGCCTTTGCTGCATTCCAGGATTTATATCCTGGAATATCTTGGAGAGTGCATAAAGAAGAAATTACTCTTTGGGACACTAGAATAATATTTCTAATGCTGCTTGAAAACCTATGGTAAAAAATGTCTTTGTGGATTCACAGAAGCTGGAACAGATACATTGACCACTGTCTACAGTGTGAGTAGAGGAAGAAATTTTATAGTGGATTAGAAATAGTGCTTTACAGCCTTGGCTGTAAATATGACCTCAGAAGTCCATTAGAATTTTGTTTTTCTACAAAATGTTGATCTGTCCGGTAGGAACATGTGATTTATTATGATCATTGTAATTCCCAAGATAAAATGTACCAGACTTTACAGAGGATCCTGGGGAAAAGTTGGTAAGGCATTTATTTCTCCAAAATCTGGAATGTGTAGTACTGTGCAGTGCAGGACACTTAGTAAGCTGATTCACTCTATGAGGAGAGACAGCAGCTGCATCTTTATGAAGGCAAAAGTCCTTTGGGGACTGTAGTGTCCAGTGCAGCAGGACCCTGAACTTTGGTGGTCATTTCCACACAATGTTTTATTGTAAGATAATAATAATAATAATACAGGTTATACCTTGTACAGCAGAAGACAGGGACAAATAACAGGAGTGCTACTGCGCAAAACAGTAAGAATACATGGCCCTGTTACCATTTTTTGTTATGTATGTTTATATACTTTAACTAGTAACTTTTGCAGAATACTAAAGAGATCTGTGGTCCATATATGCAGTGAGTAGCACAAAATAGAGAATCGGAAGTGAAACAGTACAGGAAAATGTTTCATGTAGATGTTACCCATTTTTTAGTCCTTGAAAGAGAACTTTTCCAAGTAACTTCTAATTTTGTGGAAAATCTTTTTTATTTACTGTATTTTATATGACTACAGGAGAATCTGTGTTCAGATAGGAAAAAGGTAAATGTAGTGTATTATCTGTGAGTGTTAGAAATCTTTTGAGCCCTCATCTACACAGAACTTCATTCTTTGTATTTAAAGATAAAGGCCAAAGTAACTACATGAACTGGGACATCATTTGCAGACTTATTTGTATGTGTACATTTTTTTCAAGTTCACTCTTTTTCCCAAATTCCTAAATTCTTATATATAGTAGTAGTATAGAATGGCATGAAATGTCTTCCACATTTTTGGTTTATATGTCTGTTCTACTCATAATGTGCCATTTTTGGACCAAATTTAATCTGTATTTTTAAAAAAGCTAAACTTATTTTTTATTCTGACTGGCACTGGGAATACTGTCATTCTGTAATATAATGAGCATAAGTATTGGTAGCTTGTAAGACATTTGGCAATTGGTGTTTTAAAAAGAAGAGTTAGGGAAACATCTTTCCTTACCTCCAATTCTGATCTGCAAGATTATATTGTCTGTTCCTATAAGATTCTTATTCAAGTGCTTGAAATGCTGTATCTATAGAAGTTGTATGGGTGTAAATTAGTTTGTAGCAGAGACTGAATTCTGTGGTTCTGCATTCCTGAAATTACTTGTTTATGTGCTCAATCAGTATCAGTAGTTTAATACATGCTTAAATAGTTGAAAGCTTGCTGTCTGAACATAGAATTATTTTTGTTTCAGAAGCTGAAGTACATTTACCAGTGTATCTAGTTTGCAATTACTCATTCTTGTCCCTTTGTCCCTACAAGGCAGATGTCACTTTCAGGGGCTGTGGGAAGGATATTCCTGTGCTTGTGGTTGAGACACAAAAGTGTTTCTCGGTGCACCTCGACACCAGTCATAAGGATTTATTTCCTGGATAAAGTTGTGTGCCAACTTCCTAGTAATCAGGGAAATGTTTTCAGCAATACACAGCTTATTAACTGGCACTGAAGTAAACTTTTGATACAAATGGGAGTTTTGGGGAAAAGAGACACATTTCTTTGGGCTTCTTATTTTTGCATTCAGTGCCAAAATGCATTCACCAAGGGACGAAAGCCTCTTTGCAAAACATGTACGTCTCACCTTCGCATGATCCACAGAAAATGGAAATATATTTTCTGGTGGACTGAAGTGTGGTAATGCAGCACGTAATTTCTCCAAATCAAACAAGTGCATAGTTTTCATGAAAAAGGTTTGCATGTTTGAAGATTAGAATTTGGGGGTTTGAACTCTGTCTTGTTTTTCCTTTCAACTTGTAGTGTGGTAAGTGTATATTTATGATTGAAATGGCTTACAGTGAATGAAAGGGAAGAGAATTGAAATCTAAGGATTAAACTTTTTTTTCCCATGTATCCTACATAACAAGGTAGAAACACCAAGAGAGCTGTGCGGTTGTGTTAGAAGCCTCAGGCTGTTATTAATCAGTGTGAGAAAAGATTAAACAGGGAGAACCATGGCAACCATGTAACATTTGTGAATGAATCTGTGTTTCCATAAGGCAGTTCCTAATGTGCAGTACTGTGTATTCTAAAATAGATGTATTCAAAGTAGGTTGGCGCAGAAACTACAATCCATATTTGGGGAATGGCAGTTAGAAATGTTCTCTGTTTATACCTTGAGTATCTATATTTCATGGAAAATGTGGACACGGCAGGATACTTGGGCGCTTCATGCTCATTCACTGGCTGGAAGTGATGTCTACTGCTAGAAGTGATGTTTGTATATAATTAAACATAATTTTCTGAGTACAAAAACTGACCTCATCAGTTATTTATTTGGATTATATCTGGGTTTGTTGTTTCTTTCCAGTGACTGTTATGACACAGTGTGTATAAGATCAGCAAATACAGAAACTACTATGGAAATTTACTTCACATCAAATCACTGATGTTCCATCTTTTCTGTGTTTGTATGTTAATACATCAAGCATGATGATTTCATGACAGAAATCATAGAACGTAAGTCTTTTCTCAGTTGTTGGATGATCTGTAACGATACCCAAAAGAGTTTCCTCCTGCAGGGGAAGACACTGCCAAATCCTCCTAAAGAGGGTGAGTCTTAGGGGTAAATTAACCATATTGTGAGCTCAAGAACTGCAGTTGAATGACTCTGGGTAACTTTGTTTGGAAAATCATATTGGAAAGACAAAATCCAGAGGGAATATTATAAATAATTAAAATTTTATATTGGCTAGTTTTTGAAAAAATGTTTTCTTTCAGTATCCTGACTTTACTGTCACCCCAAGTAGCCCCAGTTAAATATTTCTGATCATGTTGAGCAGAATAATCTTTACTGGACTTTTACCCTGTATGGAGTATTTGCTGGTGCTGTCGCAGAGCCACCATTTCAGTCAAGGTGCAATCTCCCTTCTGTACCTCCAGGAAATCTGCTTTCTGGGTTCTTTTCTCTGCTGCCTACCTGGCAATTGACATTATTCATTGGTAACTTTAACTGATGTGCTCTGCTAATGGTTTTCAATTCCAGGAATCTTGTATCTACTGTGCTAAATGGGGAACTGGACTGAATGGGCCAGTCTGACATTCGTATAGACATTTCTGTCCAGCAACAAATGCAGAAGAGTATGGTATAAATTAATGCATTTGAAAGGCAATGGAATTAACTAAACAGCTCCTCTGAAGCTTGCAAAATTGGGCAATAGGTGGTTGTGCTGGCTGACCTGGTTACATTGTAAAGTAAAATAATAATACCTGAGTTAAAATTTGATCTTACATAAAATGAAAAGTAGTGCACAAATACTTGCAGTTTCATAATTACCGATGACTTAAATTTTGTGTCATTTTGTTTTCTATCTCGCATGATGTATATTTTGTGTCTGTGCCTTTGTCTTTGAGGGAGACTTAATTTTGTCTCAGTGAGAGGGGCGGTATTGGTAGTAAAAAAGAGAGTTCTCCACCTGTTGGATGAATGATGGCGTATGCTTTTCTTTTTACAACTGTATTGCTATGTCCGTAGGCTTGTTGCTTGCCTGAAATACTTTTTTTTTTTCTCTAATCCAGCATTGTCACTCTGTCCTTTTCTTTCTCCTCCCATTTTCCCTCTGCCTTTTGTAATAAATTCTGCATTCCTCTTGTCCTATCATACTTCTTTGCTGTATATTGGCATGCAGGGAATAAAAAAGCTGCTGTTATATACCATGGATTTGAGTGCCTTTGTCATGCTCCAGTGTTCCCTTTTCCACTCAGATGAATATGAATCTGCCAACCTTTGAAAAAAATGTCGTTGAGTTAAATGTTTGGCCTTCGTTTCCTCTATAGGCAAATATGTTTATTTTACAAGGAGCAATATTATTACTTACAGATGTGATTTGAAAGTGATCTAAGAAGTGAAGACTATGTAAGGTATCACCAGTACCTCACACTTTTGTCTATACAAAAGCATGGTTATGTGAATGATGGAAACCAAGACTTTTTCCATAGGAAATATAAATATTTTAATAGCAGAAATTAAAAATACTTCAAATAGAGGTGGAAGAGGGAAGTAAAGTTTCCTTTAGAATGATGATGCTAAAATTCTGATTAGTAAAATTTCAAAGTTAAATTTTCATGATGACAGCTTTTGGTAATTTCCAGTGCTTCCAAAATTGAAGCTGTCCAAACCATTTCAGTGCTATTTTACAACAGTTTTTCTGGTGAGCTGCCAGAGGACCTTGGAGGTTTTGGGTCTGCAGGTGAGTGTGCAGTGCCAACACCAGAAAACCCTCAGAATTCTATGTGCTTTAAAACAAGTTGGAATAGAAATATTACACTGCCCCACAAAAGACTGTAAAAAAATTCAGTAGGGATTCTTAACAACTTCTTATTTTTTCCACTATAAAAAATATACATGTTTTTATCAAAGGGAAGGAAGAATAAATTTCACAAACTGTTTTAATGGGCTTTCTAGATTTGTCAAGCATGTATCTGTATACAGATGGAAAAGTCCAACACCACTGATATGACAAGGGGTTTTACCTGGTGGATTTTTGCTTCTTATATTTTTTGATCTATTTGTGGAATTCTGGCAGCAGAGGAAAGCCATAGAAAGGTCACAAAGCTTCAAGCCAAGATAAACAGCCTGTCAGAATATGTTTAGGAAATGACAGTATAAACCACAGAAAAACATATAGAAAGGAGAGGAAAACATATACCCTTGGAAAATACATTTCCTGGTTGGAAAGCTATTGAAGCTTTGAGCTGCTTATGTTGCTTCCTTGCTCCTTTCCAGTAAATTGTCTTTGTTCAGGTTGTTAATTCAATCCATGTTCACAGGCACCCAGGCCTTAGGGGAGGGGGGTGGATCTTCTGCAGCAGGTACAACAGGAGGCATTAAGGGCATCATGCCTAAAGGCCAGAGCATCCTTAGTCCCAGGAAAGGAGATTGGACTGCCTTTTTGGCGTACATTTTACTTAGTAATATTTAAAAAATATTACAGATACAGCACCAGAGCATTTCTTTAATCATTTTCAAAGAGGCTTGTGCTTGCTCCTTTGCACACTGCAAAGAAAAGAAGGCTTCTGCATTGGTAAGTTCAACATGCATCATTTAAACATTTTTTTTACTCCATTGCAGCTGTAAAATGGCATCTCAGATCTTGGTTATTTATCCTAGTTTTCTTGTGTTTCAAGTACTAGCTTTGCTTGACCAGGAAATAATTTTCCATGGCTCTGCTATTGTCCCTGCTGCTCCTTAGCCCTGTGACATCAGCTGCAAAATTATGTACCACAATAATGTAAATGCTAAAGCATCTGAACAACTTTGTTTTGTTATTCTTACATAAAGTTCAGACATCAGTCCAGGTGTGTGATGAGAGGAATTTTAGTCACACAGAAGGCTTTTTGACAGGCTCTTGTAGCACATTTAGCCTAGATAACTGACAGGGATAAACTCATTGGCTAAAAATGTCATTATCCAAGCTGAATTTTATTTGGTTTTTCAGAATATTTATTTTCCTCAAGTTTACTTGTCCCCTAGTGGAGTTAATCAGCTTTTATTTGAAAGGTCTAGGATTTAAACTGTGGAATTTGAAGTTCTCTTTTACTTCAGGTGTACCAGAAGACCAAAGGGTACAATAAAAAGTACTGCAAGTTAGGTAGAGGCACTAAGCCCCCTGACTCCTCTCAACATCTTAAACCTAAGTCAATAAATGTAAATATTAGCTTATTTCACTCTTTAAAAATAAGTAATTATTTCATATTTTTAACTGAAAAATAATGAAGGTTATCTCTAGAAATTTCACAGGCTGATCTTGAAAAGAAAAAAAGCACAGTGGTCCAAATAAACTTGATAAATGTGGTTGAGCCCTGGGGCCTTAGTGCAATTAGTGTACACATTGCCTTTGTAATAAGTTGTATACCTGATCATAAAGTAAAAACACTGGTGGATCTGTTAAAGGAATTTAGTTTGTGTTTGGGGGAAAAAAGATAATGATAAAGTAATTAGTATCATAAGTTCAACAAAGATTTAAAACTGTGCTACATGGCAGTAATGGATTTTGAACACAGTTAATGAGCATATTCATTGCATTCATTTTTAATTAAGTGGAAAAAATAGTGGTCCTTTAACTGGAGATAATAAATGTGCAAGTCAGTCTTGCACAAACATGCAACACAAGAATTTATTGCCTGCTGTCTAACTAGGGAACTGGGAATCATTATAAAGATTAGATTTACTGAAAAAAAATCCAGAAAAAAGCTTTAGTAGAAAATGTTTATGAGGTAATAATTTTCACATTAAATATAGTTTGGCATAATTGGTAGAGTGTGTGTGTGTGCATGTTTTTTAAAATATGAGCCTTTGCTATCATCAGAGGTAGGACTGTTTGTACCCTTGAAAAGGACTCTGCTATTTACAAATTTAGATTTATGTGAGATGTATTTAATATATGACTGCTCGTGCAGGAGAACATAAAAATATTACAAACCTCAAAACTTTCTTAGAGGTTTGTTATGCTCATACTTAGGATACAAATTGTGGTTTAAAAAAAAAAAAAAAAAAAGCCTTGGCTCAGGAAGCTGCAGCTGAAAACAGCCGAGTGCTTGCCCTGGTTTAACCAGCACACACTCACCTTCCCAAACCACCGGGCTGTGCTGCCACTGGGGCTCTGGGGGATTCAGGAGCTGAAGCAGGGAAAATGCAGCTGAAATGCTCAGTGTTTATGCTGTCAGTGGGCGGCTGGGGAACTGACATGAAGCAGGTTAAAGCACTGAAACCAGATGTACCTTCTAGAGCAGTGGCTTTCTGTGTTTTTATGACTTCGGAACCCCCTAAACATTTCCAGTGGAAATGAGGACCTTTGTGTGCCATACTGAAGCTTATTGATGATTGACTGGCATGTCTTAGTTACCTTTCATGGATGTGGTTGAAGTTGTTCACTGATCCCCAGGGATACCCAGACAGCATGTTAAAAGCAATGGAACTAAATCAAACTTAATATGTTTCATTCTCTCGAAATTCCCTACCCATATGTCTCTTGTCAACACTTCCACAATACCAGGTTCTTTCTGACATGCAGTGAGGTCGTGAGGTCTACGTCTTTGCTCAACAAATGTCTTGTTGGGATATGCAGAAACTCCTTCCAAGTTTTTTCCCTAAGCCTTAACTTAACCTTTAGGAAGTTATTCACCTCTGGTATTCCAGGAAAGAAAGTTTTCATTACTAAAAAGCCTCCAAACTTTCACTGGTGGCATGCAGTGTATGGCTGGTGACATTGCAGCACAAATTACTGTGCCACTCAGGCAATTATGGTCTTTTTTTTTTTTTTTTTCTGAATTTATTCTGCTCTGTTACACATGTAGTAATTGCTTTCTGTACAAGAAGCAAAACCATACACTTGGGTCTCTTCAAAATGCTAACTCTGCTTTTATTTTTTTAACCTCACTGCATGATTTTATTATGTATGTAAGTCAGTAGCAACTTGGGAGCTAAGTTTGAAATAGCTGGCTTTGGCTGCATACTTTTAGCATTTAAAAAAATAAAAAATTGCAGAGTCAGTTTATTGGTTAAATTAGGAAGCTAATAGAATTTTTTATCAGTAAATAAACATTGTATTTTCTTTTCTGCTCAGGTATGACTTTGTAGAAGTTGAAGAGCCCAGCGATGGCACTGTTTTAGGGCGCTGGTGTGGCTCCAGTACTGTGCCAAGCAGACAAATCTCCAAAGGAAACCAGATCAGAATAAGATTCGTGTCTGATGAATATTTTCCTTCTGAACCTGGATTCTGCATCCATTATACACTTCTTATGCCAGTAAGTAACATGTTTCAGATCAAAACATTTCATGATACAAAATCTTTGGGGTGATAGCTCAAAAGAATCTTTTAATAGGTTAAGATTAATTACTGTTTATTTCTTAATAATAATAGTGTGCAATCTGTCTTCCTGAATTGTACATTTTGTTTCTGCTTTTTAACTGAGTGTTCCTGTGGTTCTTTTTGGATGGCTTGGGACTAGGAAGTTGTGGGCTTGGTTGTTTGTGTGGAAAATTCAGTAAAATGTTTACGTTCCTAATACTGTAGTGTGGAAAAAAAAAGAATTGCAGCTTTGAGAAAAAGACAGATCAGTTTATGAATCAGCAGTGTGATGTTGAAAGAGGATTTCAAAGTCACAAAAAAGAAACTGAAGAGATTAGTGGTTTTATTAGTCAGCTGCTATTAGACATACTCAACCAGATGATTATACCTAGTTCCCAAACAGAAAATTTCTTATGATTCCAGATAGTTTTATTATAAAAACAAAGCAGACAATTAATAATATTCATTTTTCACTGTGTTTTCTTTGTAAACTGTACTTTAGGCTTCTCTTGAATGTTGCTTAGAGCTTTTAAGTCACAGGTATTAAACTTAGTCATTGTCTAAAATATGACTAATTTCACCGTCACCAGTTTTCTGTTACTGTTTTCATGAAATGAAAAATCTTTGATAGCAAAAAAATGTTTACAGAATTTTAAGGATGAGATAATGTCCTGAAATATTAAAATGGAGGGAAACAGGAGCTGACTTGTTTTAAAATAGGTACTCCATGTTTAAAGAGAATAAGGAGTATTTTTTGATAAATTGCTCATAATTCACTCTGAATCTCCTAAGTAGTCTCGTGGTCTGTGGTATTTGGTTGGTGGAAAATACCTCCAAGCTCAATAAAAATTTGATCAAAAGAATCCATGTTGTAACCCCACTGACGTGCTTCACTCAGAATGCACTTGGCTGGCTTTATTTTTCTGCTATTTTTGCTCCTTCCGCCAACTGGCAGAATTTCAGTTATTGAAAAGGATATATTTAGCATGCTGATGATGGTGTCAGTGTAGTGTAGTGGGGATGGGATGTTTGTGTGTATATATATGTTTATGTGTGCTGTTTTCTTATAAATATTTTTAACTACTTATGCCTAAGGAAGAACTACTTCTAAAGGGACTAAAGGTTTGATCTGCATCTTTGGCTCTTTTATGAGTTCGAATAACTTTTGTTAGTAGAATACTATGACCCGATAATGGTAAACTTTAAAATTAAATAAAATGTCAGTCTCCAAACTTGAAATAAGGCCAGGTTTAAACTTCAGTACACCCGAGGGCAGAATGTAATAAGTATGTTTACTTTTAGAAAATGGTAAAAGAAAATCACTAAATGCATGTATTTGTGGGGCTGGTGCCAAATTTCGTTGTCACAGCTCTAGTATTACACCCTACCTGCTGTGTATCTCTGTAACTTATGTATGATCCCATTGCTGTGGAATTGATTAAACAAAGGCACCTGAAAATAGGCATATATGTATCATTATTTTTGTGTCATTCTGTACAAATGGAGTGAGTTTATTCCTTAATATATGATGGGCGAAACTGCTTAGAAAATTTGAATTACCAACACTCACAAAACAATGGTTTAATGCTCAAAATAGTTGCACCTAATACATGCAAGGAACAAGAGCAGCCCACATGCTGCCTTAAGAATTTGGAATGAGCCCCAAAATGTGCAGTATACTAACTGCTTATCAGTTAATTTCTAAATCTCCCTCTAAAAGAGCTGTGATCTTTTTCAACAAAAAATAGTTCCTAATAGTCATGCAGAATACAATTACACATTTCAGACAGCAGATTGTAAATTAAATAGATATTGTTTAGTTTCAGGATTAAACTAAACAGCTTCTTGTACCCAAAGCAATTGAAAACCAATGCCAAAAACAAGTATTTTGCTTTACTACTATAAAGTTATCTTATCCAGCTTTTCAAGAGAAAATAAAATTTACAGCCCTCTCCCACGTCCCCAGAAAAATAAGTCAGCTATAGGAATGATCTTAAATTTTAAATAATTCTTGAAAAATCATAACTGATTCACTAACAAATTCAGTTCAATGAATTGTATTGGAGTCCAGGGCACCCCTCTGGGCATCCTGGGAAGGTCACAGACCTTGATAGAGAGGCCTGGGACCCAAGAAAGAGGGTCTGGGGTCTGTGCAGGGGGGTTTGCCTGGCACAGAGCCCAGGAAGACACAGGCTTTGATTTTAGTCCATGTGAAAAACTTCCAACACAGGGAAGAATTACAAGTCACAAATGTGTAACAGTAGTGTAGTTTATCACCAGGTGGAAGATTTTGTAGTTTTGGGTTTTTAGAATGTAGGTGCAAGGGGACAAGATAGAGGAATTAGGGTGGAACCCTGCGTTCTTCTTCTTCTTCTTCTCCCTTGGCATCCATCTTCTGCAGTGACGTGGGCACAAAGTAGTTTGATAGGATTGAGTCGAAGTAGAAATGACCCTTCTAGAATAGATACTAGGCATTGGTATGAAATTGTAAATAACAGCCACGTGTAGTTATCTGAATAAAAGAAGAGCTACCTCCCATCACGGGGGGGAGTCACATCGTGCCCGAGCTGCTGTGAACACCTTGGCCAGGCACAAAGAACTTGTAAGATAAAAAATAATAAACAACGCGAGAAACCAAGAAAACCAAGACCTTGAGACTCCATTTCATTCTTGTGCCGAGCACAGACTCAAAGCCTTCAGAGGTCAGAGGAAAAAAGACCCACCAGAACCACTAGCCTGGAATCTTGGGTGAGAGAAAGCTAAACCTGAGAAATTGGTCCTAAACAGTTAATTCCTTTTCCTCTTTTTTTTTTTTTTTTTTTTGACAAGTAATGGGGAGGGGGAGATGCCTGGTAGACTACCAGTGAGAGATTGTTTGGGGAGAAATGAAGCAAAACTGAAATAAAACAGTGCAAGCTTGTTTCTGTATTTGAAGACCACACACAGAGAGGGGCACCGGACACATTTTCAGGTCTTTTAAAGAGCAAGAGAAATGGCTTTGTTTACATCTGCTGTAATTTATCGTGTGTATATATGTATACGTGTATATATATATATATATATATATAATTTTTTTAGGTTTTTTCTTTTTTTTTTTACTTTATGTATTATATTTCAAACCAACTTTTCACGTGATAAGTAGCAGGAAAATGGCTATTGATCTCATTACTTTATTTCTAGGATTTAGTCACTCTAAAGAAAGGACTCACAGCCATTCCGATGTCAGCGGATGCAACATCGTTTTCTAGAAGGGTTTGATACGGGATTGGAAGACACTGCATAAACGCAGTGCACATACTGTATCCAAGCAGAATGTTTCCCAAGAAAAAATGACTCTTGTCTTCAGATTCTAACTAATTACAGCTTAATAACTTGAATTTCTTTCATTTTAAGTTGAGTACCATGGCTGCATCTGGAACTTTCTATAATTCTGCTGTTATTCCCACTTTCTTTCCTCTATTTTATAGTTAGAAGTTCATTTTATCTGCAATACCAAGAAGTGGATGCAAGTGTTGAAAAAGATTATTCCTATTAAGCAAACATTGTTTGTGTTATTCCAAAATGATTATGCTCCTTTCAGCAGAGCTGTTATTCTCAGTCACTCTTTCGTGCTCTGTCCTGTCACTTACTCTGTGCTTACTGGTGAGCTGCTTTATTCAGTCAGGGCTGCCTAGTGATGGTTCTCAATTTTGACCAGCTATTCATTTATTAAAAGTCATGATTTTGACAGCACTGTGCCACCTAAACCCTCCTAGAACTTTATTGCAAAAACAATCCATATTTCATTTCTTTTGCCCATCTTCTCTTTGCCCCATATAGAAGCCACAAGAAATTGAGGGAAATCTTATAAACTCTTATAATGTACATTTGGGCCTCCATCTTCCTAGTGACTTGTTTAGTTTAAACTATGTCAGTTACAAGTTTGGCAAAGAAAACTTGATGTAATAAAGTCCATTGTTAGTTGGGGAGCGGGTGAATGGGATACTTGATGCCTGAGGTGCCATTAAGGAATGCATGACTGATTGCCAAAGTAGTTATTAATTATTCAGGGCACTCAGAACAAAGCAGCTCCAGTTAAAATTGAAGCTGGGGGTGACTGTATTCCCCTTCTTTTTTGGCATATGGTAGCATGTCATTTGTCATCAAAGATCATGCCAAAGATCTTTGAAAATAAAAGACTTAACCCTCTTTTATGCAAGCAAAGATGAAACTCCAGGCTGTCTAAAAACTGACCTGGTTTAAAAGTGACTTAGCAGGTGATTTGGGATTTTGGTGCAGTATCTGTTTGGATATGTGGGTGTCAATCCAAGAGAGTAGTCTGCTTTGGTTTGCTTTTCTTTTTTCTCCTTTTGATGCAGATTTTTTGTTAGTATTGGTCTTGCTTTTAGGAGTAATGAAGGCTAAATAGATATTCTTTTTAGAACTATCTAATAATACTTCCTTTATTTCATCCGGATTGGCTAAGCTTTGCTATTTAAAGATTAAGCATGTTATTTTTCATGGAGCCTTTTTAATTGAGCTTGTTGATTGAAACAGGCAAATAAAATTAAAATACTAATGGAAAAAGTGCATAAAACTAGAACAGAGTCTACAAATTTCACAGCAATCAGGTGTGTTTTTCACGTGTTTGTGCTGAAGCTCAAGAGATGCTTAACTGTGTCTGCAATAACTGGAAATTCATCCAGAAACATCATAAAGGACATTATTGATCTCCTAAATGAAGCGTTTTCTACACTCTCTTTAGAAGTGGTCAAAAGGTTTTAGCAATAAAATTATTTCAGGGTTTTTTAAGCCAAGGCAGTAGGAAGAGTGGGGAGAGTGGATGAGTGTTATGCAGCACTTTGAAATGCTACATGAAGTGAAAAAGAGCTGTGAAAATCCTTCATGTGGTAGGAAAGGCTCTAAAACAAAACCTCTGTATTCAGAGTTTCCACTGCTTAGGTACAGTGAATCCTTAGTCCAGATAATTGAACAGGCTACTAAAGATGGTCTGGTGTACAAGTTCCATGTATTATTTTTTTGTGTGTGTGGCAAAAAAATCATTGTAAATCAAAGATGTTTCAGAACTAATTCGTTCCTTGGAGATTCCATTTTGCATTAAATTTTTGCTTAACATCTTAGATGAGAGCTTAGGTAAGATGTTAAATATTATCCCAAAATACATAGATAGGAGTGAAATGCTTCAGTTAACCAAAAAAATGCAAAAAGTACAAACTGAGAGTGGCTATTATCCATGGGACTAAAATGAATGCTGGAGAAAAAAAGACTTTGAGGCAAAAACCCCTCTGAAGTATACTTTCTAATTAAATCATAATGCCTTTTTTTTTCTTGTGACCATATCTCATTCTGTCCCACGGACATCATAAAAAGTTTAAAGATGTGTGTGTGTGAAGCAGACTTGCAGAGAGACAAGGTTAGACAGAAATCCAACAAGATTATGGACCTGCAGGGAAGTCCATAGAAGTGTCTCCTTAACCTCCACAACCTGAGATGTTAGTGAGGATTTTCTGAGACTCGAAAAGGAGAGTGACGTTTTGAACCATTTTGATGTTGTCATTTAGTTCTTAAAAGGAATGAGTATACTGATCTGATAGCAAGTTTTGTACTTTGAAGGACAAGGATCCTTTCCTTTTGGCAAAAATCTGAATGCAGTTTCTCATGTTGTACATGTACTAGAAACCATTTATTTTGTATTTTTCTGTGATGTTAGTCTTGCAGGGGCTCAGGCTGAAAAGAATCGCCAATTGTTTCATTGTTTGTGGAAAAAAAGTAATTTAGTTTTCTTGGATTAAACTTTTTTACAAATTTATCACATATTTGATTAAGATTAAAATCATTTATTTGGGAAGTTTATTGAATATCATATTCCATATAATTGAGGCAAGAGATAAAAAAATCAGCTAATTTTCTTATTTCTAAATAAGTAGCAGTAATTTCAAAATTAAATGTAATTGCATTACTGCAAATGTCATGCTTTGGTGTTTTGTTCTTTACATCAAGTTCTCTGCAAGTTTACTTTCTGAAAAATTCAGGAGTGTTCAACAAATATCAAAGTGGGATTTTTTATGGAACAATAATATAAGTCTTAAAACTCTTTAATTTTTGAGTTTGGGGCTGTTTTTTTGAATGAAAGTATTGAGGGGCAATCACAGCAAATGACATGGACAAGATCTCAGGAAAACTACTCTCCTTTTAGTTGCCCAGAGCAGTATGTCCAAGTTAGATCACTCTGTGCCAACTTGTTTAAAGCAGAAATTATTACCACAAACAAGAATTGGGGTAATGCAACTGTAAAGGATAAGCAGGAACCTTTATTGCTACTTGTCCCAAATAATGTCTTTGATCACGTATGAACCCTCTCCCTCCACTTGAAAGCAGACCATAGAATGATTCAGTGGAAACAATTAAATACCCTAAAAAGTGAAAAAGTCTAGAAAATGTATTGGAAAAGTATTTCAACTACACAAGAGATTCTCTTTTCTTCATTTTCTGTAATTTACCCGAAGGCTTTTATTAAATTTCCATTTAGTAATGAATATTTATATTATCAGGGACTCTTTTTTAGTATTTAAAAACTTTATTAGTGTCTCATAGCATTTCAGCATAGAAGTTTCTGTATGCATATTTAACTTGGAAATTAGTTTTACATGATCTATCATTTACTTGTTTTTAGTGTTCTAGTGTAAATTTTAATATTGTGTACTCTTCTGTTTTCAAATATTTAAAGGTTTTCTATGAGGGTCCTCAAACAAAAAAAAAAAAAAAAACTTCAAGCAAGGCTATGACTTAAGAGCAGTCTGTGTGTATATAAAAATGTCACTCTTCAGCTGTAAACTCAATGATGTCATGTAACTGGAGCTTTGGATGCTACTTCAACAGAAATATTTCACAATGTTGTTCAAATGTTCCTTTAATCTTTCAAGATTTTTCTCTACTCATGGTTCAAGTTTATTTGTTCAATCTAATTGATCATATCTGTCCTAAAGAATGCAGTGTCTCAATACTTGGTATTTTTTTATTCAATCCTTTACTAAATACTTTATGAGCTACTTTTCACTTGATGTGTTTGGTTTAAAAAACCCAAGCCATCCTCCTCCCAAAAAACACAACAGAATGAAAAAAGGCAACAAAAAGTCCACACATAAAAATCCCACAAAAAACCCCAAACAAAAACCCCAAAGAACTCCCAGCACCACCTTCCTCTCCCACGAAGTTTTTTAGCAACTCGTATTTTTTTTACTTTAAGTACTACAGAATCATCTGGTTGACTACCCTTCTCCAATTTTCAGGATCAACATTTTTGAGAAAGCATGCTGATGGCTTCTCTACGAATTCCAGAGTAAAGTGATTCTATTCCATTCTTAAAGTAAACCCCTGTGTAGCTGGCACAGTCCTGATTTTTTGTTTTTCCTTTCAAATACTGAGGTGTTGTGTCTGACTTGGTTGCTAACTGAAAAAAAGGTGAGCAAATGTACATTTGATAGTAGGTTTCAGACAACACCATAGTTTTCATTTATGGCATTTAGGTGCATTCCTGTTCTGTCCCTATTGATTATTAGTGTCTTAGCTGTGCCACAATCCTCTCTCTTGCCTCACCCCACCAAAACAGGCAGTAACTTCTTAGAGTGGTGTGTACTGTGCTAAATTTTCATACTATGATTCTGGTAGAAATAGGCAAAAGCAGAAATGAAATTAAAGAAGCAGGGATAGAAGAGTGCAAATTCTTATTTTTTATTTATTTTTAAAAAATTATTTTTCACATGGTAGAGCTCTGAGGGGAAGCAGCTGTAGACATTTGAGATGAACTCAGCTGTGGGAGCAGCTTCTGTGGATGGTTTACTGCAGAATCTAGCTCCACAGGTTGGTAAAAGCATCTCTTTAAATTCAGGAGAAAAATTGACAGAGTAATAACACTGTATGGTAGCTTCAGGGTAAGAGTTTGCTTGTGGGAAGATTAATGTGGGATATTGGTAGTGGTGTTAAGACAAATCCTTTTTTTTCTAAAAAGGGATAGATAATAAGCACTATGGGAATACCAAAATTTGCACCTGTCTTGTCTTTGCAGTACCTGGCCTCTGGTGTTACAGATGGGGATTATGAGCTGTCATTTGTTAGCTTCTATAAGTGCTCAAAACCTTTTTAATGATGATGATGAAAGGTTTTAGCTGAAGAAGCCAGGATTGTTGTTGAAAAGCTTTCTGTTTTGTTTTCATGGGAAAGTCTAGAAAATCACAAAGCAGCCACATCTGTTCTTGCAATTATCTCAGACTAGGGAAGTAGACAAATTCAGGAAGGCTGCTTTCATGTTCGCTCCTAGTTGGCTAATTTTGTTTAAAAACTGTAATTGTTTAAAAACAAAATGAAATTTAAAAAACTTGCATGTGGAAATGGAAGGCAGTTTGTTTGGCAAAAGACATTTCCAGATGCTTGACTATTAATTTCACTCTGATTTTGAGCTGAGCAATAAATCACAGGAAAAAAAATAGTAAAGATAATTTACAAGGAGAAATAAAATGCTGGGCTTCATATTGAAGGGTGTCTTTTAATGCATGAAACCAGGTTTAAAAGCATTGGAAAGGTGGAGATGTAAAAGCAGATGACAAAGCCTTTCCAAGAAATTCTGCATGTAGTCCTACAGGCACTGTGGAGGTAGGTGGATTCTAATTCTAATTCTTTCTCTGTCAGCTGCAAAAAGGTTTCTTGGAGGAACTGTGTAATAACTCTACCCTGACATCCCTTACAGCAGTTCTTGGTCCTGTCTGAGTGTGTTGGGAGGATGGGATTTTCAGTGTAGTGGTGTAGATAATTAAATCAATATGGTGATTTATTGTTCAGTATCTGGCTCTGGTGTCTTTTGGTAGCACTTAGCTTCAGAGTTTGTCGGTAGACATCTCTTATTCTAAATATTCTTCTAATAATATGACCAGCACCCTTTAAAAATCATGACCATCTTTAACAAGACAGATGCTGTGCTAAGGAAATTTTGTTAGAAATCAGTATCTTCGTGGCATAGTAAATACAATTCCTGAATTTGAATTTCCAAGTGTTTTGTTTTCACTATTTTTCTTACTGGACCTGCATCTGAGTGTTTAAAAGGCCACTGTCTTTGAAGCTTGAAAACCCCTAAGATTAAAAATATATTTGAAAACAGATTTTTGCTAACTCTATGCAACCAACCTTGAACTCCCCTGACTGACAGAACCAAAATGACTAGGTAGCCGAGGAGAGTAAGATCACTGATTTGAGCCAAATTATCAAACCCTCTCAGTCATCATCTGTATTTTTGAGGGGAAAGGATCAAATGCCAAATAATTTTTAACTTTCTAACTGGAAGGACAGTTAGCCACATATCTGTAAGCTTTTAATATGTAATCTGTTAATAGGGTTGCCCTTGCTTATCTTCTAAAATCATTCAGATCTGCTGAACTCTTCTGATTTGTGTGTGCATATTTGTCTTTGGGCTTTTCAGTGTAAGGTGTTCTGGGTAATCAAAAGTTAATAATAAAATACTTCCTGTTCTTAAGTCATCTGTGTAATGCCTCTTTGGTTTGGAGTTCTTGTCTTTTAGTTTAAATAAGTTCTGTCATAGATCTCCTCCTGTTTGCACTCTGTCAATACATAAAACTTTAAATACTGTATTTACTTTATTTAATTGCCTTTCTGCTTAAGAAAGTCATAGTCACCTTTCATGAAAGAAAAAATATCCTTTTTGCATTTGGGTGCCAAAAATAGCAGTAATCTTTGATGCAAAATTAATGTGGAATTAAGGTTCATAAGAGTGTTTTGAAACTATTTGCTGGTTTAAAAACTTCAGAGTATAGCTCAGCTTTTCACCAAAAATCAAAGGTAAACGGTCAATTTAACAGTACAGGGACAACTAAAAATTTTCAAAAAGATTTTCAATTCTTTAAATTGGAAAACTAACTTGCTGTTAAAGAAGGAAAAAAATCTTAAAATTTCCATTATAAAGTCTGATATTTCATCACCTGAAGCTTACAAAGGAGTTTTGAAAATCAATCCATTAAGAAGTATTAAAGTGTGAAGAGGACCAACTTTTCTGTACACGCCATTTCAAAGAAGTTGTTGATAATTTTAAAACACTTATGCCCATCTAAGGAGCATCATTAAACAAGTCATACAAAGCCACAATTTACTAAACCAGTGCTATATAAAAAATGCTAATGGATACTTTGTAGATAAAACTGGCCTAAATTTTGTGGTTTATATTTGAAAGATTAACAAACTATGAAGATGTAGTCATAATGAAAATCTGAAACCAGAGAAAAGTGATTTTAATAACACATTTACTTTCTTAATTTTTCTCTAAATTAGATTCGCTGATAAATTATGAGAGTATAATTACTTTTGAAAGACTTCTCCATTGTCCTTAGTTAAATATTTTCCAAAGGTAATCTCCAAATCGAGCAATTAGAGACTTAGTAATCAAGCAATTAGAGAATTCCCCCCAAAAAAAACTATGAAGAAACACATCTGGCATGGGGTACAACATGTGAATTTTTCAGTTTAGATCTTTGATACCCTCCTTTGAAGGGTATTTTTCTTTCTGCAGGAAAAAGATGGCAGCTTGTTTCTCCCAGGTATTGAGGTTCAGAGGAGAAAGAGAAAATAAGATTCAAGTTACCCAAAGGGTGATAACTGGCAATTGCTATAGTTCCAAATTTTCATGGTTAGGTAATTTTGTTTACAAAAGGTGTTCCTATGGGCTTTATCAGATGAAAAATTGTATTTTAAACTTACTTTAACAATGCACCATCTTGAATTTATTATTGCACATGTTCTTTCTATTCATATACAACACTACTGAAATTTCAATAATAATAATATACTTTCCAAATTATGGGCTTGAAATCTTTGGAAGTTTTGATTCTAGTTCTTTTGTCATTTACAGTGTGACTGGTGACAGATTTTTAAATATACATTTCCCATTCTCTTCAACAGGATCTATTAGATATTGTGAGTCTGCAAAACAATGACCAAACCATCACAATGATAGTCAATGATAGTCACATTATTCAATCCTAAATGGATTTTTTAGGGTTTTAAAAAAATATTAATTATTTAATTAATTGATTGATTAATATTTGTTTCCCTATATGTATTTATTACACCGAGATTAATGTTTTGCCCAGCATCTATGTATTCCTCTATCTCCTAATTAAGTGAATTATATACTGTGGACCAGATTCAGTAATGAAGTGGAGATTGCTTGCAGGAATTAAACTTTGATGCTAATCAGGTTAAAAACAGTATTGATGCTCTCATTCTGAGATTCCAGTCAGTGGTTATCCCAAAAAATTGGTTTAATTTTCTGTGGGATAAACTGAATTGTAGGAGATAAAAAAAGAGTTGTCAATGTTTTAGTTTAGTTTTACTGAAGCATCCTAGTTTCTCAGAATTGTCTTTGACAACGTAATAGTTGCTAAGGTAACCAATATCTAACACTAGTATATTGTTTGAGAAGAGAATGTAACCTGAATTGTTAACTAGCAAAACTAGTCCCCTTCTGACTTCTTAAATGAAATATAACCTTACAAAGGGAATTTATACTTGTTTAAATTCAGGCAAATTACATTAAGTTTGTGGTGATGTACTCAAAATGACAATTTGTCTTCCCTACCATTCCCCAAGTGGTTAGTGCTCGTGCATCCTGATTTGTTCATTCAAATCTTTGTTTGTCCACTGGGACTTCCCAGATAATCTGAAAGATGCAAAGTAGCTTCAAATAAATAGTAAATAATGGAAGAAGGCTAAGAACATGATAATACTATTTTCTTGGCAATTAGGTATCTCAAATGTATAAACATTTACAAAAAGATAAAATATTTCTCCAAATACAAGCCTAAGACTTCCTTCAGCAAAGCGTGGTGGTCACCACAGTCACTTTACTCAACTTGTTTAACATTGCTTTGTAAGTGTAATTCATGCAGTGAATTCATGTAATTCAATTATGTTTCATTTTTGGTATTTTTAGCCTTCAGAATGTGTTTTTATGTAAACAAACAGATCATATCCTGGGGCTTCACTGGGTAGGGCAGGTGAGAGAAATCTCACCAGAATTAGCCATGCAGATCTCTTCAGTGAGTGTTCTTGACTGGTGTTTTCCTTGTAAAGTCATTTCCCTCTCCCCTGCACCCCCCACTCCCTTTTTTTTTCTTTTTCCCTGTCTTCTTCCAGTGTCTGTCCATCATGCCCTGTAAAAACCATACCATGGTATATATTCAGTGATCACTGTTTGTAACTAATGCTTTCTTAATATCATCTTAAATTATCTTCTTATTTGTCTTATTTCTGAGACAGTCCTTTGTTGGGGATGCAAAAGAGCATTTTCACTGGCGTGGTTGTGAAGTAGATTTTCTGACTTGATCAAAGGATAATCGTGTGGTTAGTCAGTATCTTTCAGTCCAGTAGGCTAAGGCAACAAAACACTTTGTTTTCTCTCTGTTGAACCTCACATTGCACAATGTCTGCAATTCACAGAACACCATATTTCTTATGAGCTGGAAAATTCAGGTGCAACCGGTGCCTCACACTTTGGTTTTTTACTTAAACTGATAATAAGCCCTACATCTAACCACTTCCTAGATTGCAGTGAATAGGAGCTTGTGAAACCACAATTAATTAAAGTTTAGAAAACCACAGTTTTTGATAAACTGTGTTCTGCAATTAGCTCCATATATTCTACATTAAATCATCAGAAACCGACAGTATTGCTGAATCAGTGAATGGGAAAATAAGAGGCACAGGCATATTTTAAGTATATATACAAGCACAAAAGTATGTTTCAGAGCATAAATATTAATTTTTCAAATGGGTGTTAAAAAGGGTACATGAGGAGAATAGAATGAGAAGTGCCTCTTTAAAAGCCTTTGCAACTCTTTTAAAATCCTGCTTGTGGCAGGACTGGGGCCACAAGCAATGCCTGAATAGACTTGTTTAAAGTGTTACAAGGAAGATTAATGGCTGGTTGAGAACATAAAGCAGCATAATTTTCTATCATTTCTGTTGAAAAGAGTACCCATACCCATACTATGTTAATAGCAAACCCAAATGAATATAATTATCTCTCTATCCATCTATATCAAGATACTTGATCTAGTTGACCATCAGATTAATTAGAAATAATTTGGTCACATCTGTGGACAGTGACATTGTTATAACTGAAGATATCAGGCTTAATGGAAGACAACTGACTACCTAGCAGTCCTCAGGAGAATGGTATTTTCTCTAGAAAATATTGGATTTGTTAGTGCTATGGCTTTATTACGTGGCAGATGCCATCTTTCCTTCTTTTCTTTTTTTTTTTTTTGTCAAGGAAAGGGCTTAAAAGGAATTGAATGTACAAAGGAAAATGCATATTTATTCATTATAGTAAAAGTAATTAGACTGTTCCAAAGATTTACTTAATTTTTAATAACACTAAGAATCAAGCTGAGGCAGCTGTTTATAGTGGTGCCTTAAGATTCAACCTGTTCTATTTTCATGAATTTCTACGTGCTGTAAGCAGCACCAAATTTCATGGGAGACTATTAGAAGTAGAATAAAGCAGTCCGCTTTCAAATCATCTTTGAAGGATCAATTTTAAACAGCTTTGAAAAAGTAGAGCATGGCAGAAATGCAGCTACTTTTATTTTATAGCTGATACTAAAACCATCTTCTCAAGTGTGTTATATTACGTACTATTTTGAGGTTTCAAAGAAATTGTAAATGATACTACCAAGGAACATCTGCTACTCCTGACTTTTAATAAAAAAACCTGTGACTCCCTAATTTTCTTCAAGAGAAAGTAGCTAAATTAAAGTCCAAAATTGGAGCACTTTCATTCTTATTTTAGTTAAAGGCTTGTGGTTTGATATTCAGCTAAAAAAAGAAATGTGTTTTCCTACCAGATATTCTTTATTTAGATATTCTGGCATGCAATTATTTATTTTTAAATGTACCATTAGTTTCCTAAATCCAAAGGGTTAAAATGTACAAATTGACAGAGTTACTGAGGAAAAGAAATGTTTGGTTATGTATTCAGAAGAGCTTCTGGCATAGTTAGTCAAAACAGATTTTAAAATTATTTAGAATTAATTTGTTTCTAAAATTCAGCTTGTCCCTCAGCATAATTTTACAGATCTTCTAGAAAGATCAAGGTTACTGGGTAGATGCTTTGCATTACAATCACAGAGATGCAAGGCTGGAAGGGAACTCAGTGGGACTGGACCTTTCCTAAGCAATTGTCCTGCATTAAGCAGGGAGTAGATGATACATTAAGCTCATTTTTGTCAGATTCTAGTGCTGTTCCTGGAGTCCAGGGATGAAGTTTTCAGACATTCCTTGAGTCATCTGTTGCACCCTTATATATTGTATAAAACCTTTTTCAAACACTGTAATTCTTGTCATTGATTGACCAGGGTACAGCTGATCATCTGATGCTCTTTTGCATGTTTGTTATCTCCTGTCAACCTGCTCTTGTCGAGATGAAAGAAAGTTGTGTTGCGTAATCTTTTATCATGGTTCATGCCTTTGTTTTCATCTTGCTCTTTCTTGTGAATATCCTGTTTCTGTCTGTATCTCAGATAAGTGCTGGAGATAAATCTGAACACTGTATTTCAGCTGAGACCTCTCTAGCAGCTCAGTATCTGGTTTTTTTGATGTTGTTCTGAAAATATCTGAATGAGATTTGTTGACTTTTTCAAATAGGATCCCATCCTCTCTTATTCAGGTTTTGGTCTCCTCTGTAACACTATTTATCCTGCTTCAGACTCTACTTACAATTTTGTGTTGATGTTCCTAATATTTTACTTCTAAATGCAAGGGATTTCAAAATACTTTTTCTTAGATTTCTCTGATTAAGCATACTTTCCCTATTAATTTTGACTTTTATTTGTTGTGCAATCACATAACTACTTGTGTGAGTAACATATATCCAAGTATAATGAGATAATATGAAATGTTTGATGACACTAAGAATGGATTTATTAGGACAGAGATGAGGTTCTTTCCCTGCAAAGTAATTCTTTGTTCAAGGACTTTTTACCTTCAAGGCAGGACAAGCTCTGATTTGCAATGTCTGCTGTACAGGAATGTTGGGTGTGTTCATTTTATTGTGATATGAAATGAACAGAAAGCTGTTGTGGAATGCAATTTAATATGTATAGAGAAGGATCAAATTAAGTAGTGTTCACTGTAGAAGTAATTTTCATTGTCTTTTACAAATACACTTTCCAGTAGTAGCAAACGCTCATTCCCAGTGTTCAATGTTTGATGAACCTCCTGTGAATATACTGGGATAAGAAAACATTTTCTTAAGAACACCTACCTATTTCCAGTGGGGAGGTTCCTAGAGGGAACTTAAAGAGCAGTTAAATTTGATTAAGTTCTTATATGTGTTTTGAGTAAAATGAGTAATTTTAAAAAAATGTCTGCAGACATAACTGTGGCTAGCTATCTCCCCTGTCATAGAAGAATGTAAAAAACTCTTTTCTATTCAGAACAGCTGCACTTTTGTTTACTATTTATTCCTTGTCAGCTACTGTCAGTCAACTAAGAACAAGGGCTTTGTTGCAGAAAATAAAAAAAAGGCTTTTGTAAATCGTAAATATAGCAGACACAAACTTTTCCTGCTTGAATTTTAGGTGTGTCTATAAATATAGGGATTAATAGTCACGGTAACCCCATTTGCAGTAAGATCTGAGCAAACATTCTTCAGGCTACATCTACAGGCCCTTCCTGCCATCTGCTTGCAGGAATCTCTTTTTGCATTGATTCATTTGGGCACTTCATTTGCTGTCAGTTCAACTACAATGTTATTCCTCCTTTTTGATGATAGTTTCTTATCATAAGCAAAATTCATGTTGTCCTGTTCTCCTGATTGAAGTAAAAGATGTACAATTCAGCCTTCAGGTATGTATACTGGACTTGCATATTATTAAAGTTGAAAAAAGCTAAGCTGTGGTGGAATCCTATTCTGCTAAAGTTCAGCTAAATCTTGGAGCCAGGGTCTCTGTAAAATAAATAAAGAATGTAAAAAAAATACAAGGATATAATTATAAATATTGAGAAGAGATATACTCTCTTTCTTGTTCCCAGTATTTGATATATAAATTTTCATAAAGTTTCCCTTCCAGAAGGGAATTGCAGGTATAATACAACATTCATCAAAATACGACAACCTAGAAAATTGCATTTAACTGTATATTCAAAAATGAAGGTAAAGGGTTTATTTATAGCAGCATTTGAAAAAAACACTTCTTACTTAGCTGTCAACTCATGCATTTGAATGTCCATGAAGGAATATTTTAGTGCAGTGTAATGTCACTACTATTTGAAACAGGCACTAAATACCCTACCTCTTTAATCACAAGGACAGTACAAACACAAAACAAAAACTACCTTAAGAGCTTAGGGTTGAAACATAAAAAGGTAATTGTGGGTATATTCAGAAAATCATCAAGCAGTGAAATATTGATGTAGTTTTAGAAGGGTCTGTGTAGTGTTCTACTTTAACTCTTCAGTGAGAGCATTATGAGGAGAAAATATCACACGGAAAAGTCAGCAAGTAATCAATGTAGAGTTCTGCCCTGCAAATGGGTACAAGACTGCAATGAATCTTAACAATGAGCTGGATTAAGCAGAGAATCAACTTTAAATGTCCTTAAATATTGTGATGAGTGGTTAATAAGGGAGAGTTGAAAGGAAGGAACTAAGACAGAGAGGACAGAGTAACTACCTGGATAAATATTTTATGTTTCCAAAACTTAACCTGCAGCAGTCAGCAGCAGTCCCATGAGATGTGAACAGTTGACCACCTGTCCTGCACATTCCCTCACACGTTCCACACATTGTAAGGATTCACTGCAGCTGCTAATTTGTTTAGGACAGTCCTGTGAATATAAAAAAGAAAATGCCATCAGACATGAAGGTTATGATTTCTTAGCTATTGGGGGATTTGCCTGTTTTAGGACCTTGCTGCAAGCACACGACAAGATCTTTCTACAAAGAAAGATCTTATGAGATTGTGATGAAACTGTACTTCAGTAAATTATTTTGGTACTTCATTTTGCCTGTACCCAGTCTACTTTCAGTCATTTTCAGCAGGTACTTTATCTGTATAAACATACTTCATACCCTTTAAAATGTATATATAGATATTAGTATTGCCAATGGTCTGAATTAGACTAAATATTTTTATTAAGCATTTAAATTGTACAAGACATAACATTATCTACTGTGTTACAGCTTTTTTAACTTGCAGTTATAGTCCTCCCATGTGCTCAGGCATGAGACTGGAACAGCCAGATAGTTTTAAATTCATTTCATAAATTCAGTTTGAAAATGTTATAATGAAAGTTACTCTGAAGTTCAGAAATCAAAATATTTAGCAGTTGTTACTAGGATACAAAAGGTAGACTTTTTCTTATGGCATAGATATATATAGTTATATGGTGTGGGAAGAGCTCACTCTAAATTTTGTTTAAAAGACTCATTTAGAAGAGAGAAATGTACAAAAAAGGAGAGAGTGCTCTCTAAAAATTAAGATTTTGAAAGTAGTTATGATTTAAATGTTACTCTGCCACAAGTATACTTAATAGGAACCCAGACTCTGGGATAATAAACCTAAAATTAGTTTGTATATCTACAGTAATTTGAAAATGATAAAAAAAAGGACAAATTATTTCAGGAAGTAACTCAAGATTAAAACTGACATACTGATTCAACTTTGAAGTTTCTTGTCTTGGAGATAATCTATGCTGTAACTTGTTCTATACTATTATCACGGTCTAAGTGTTTGCTTTATAATGCTTCCTGTTCAACTCAGTGAATTTCAACTTCATCAGGTCCTGCTTTCAGGATAGCAAGGCTGGGTCTTTGCCTACTAAATCAAAATATGTCCAAGTATTGAGATGTCTTATATTTCTTTGAGTCTTCTATATAGAATCCTATTCACTACTGTATCCACAAATTCCTAATGCAATCAAATATGATTAAAAACCCATTAGAAATGGCAAAAAAAGGCATCAGAATTTGACTTCCATTGCAAATATCTAGTTGAATCTGTAAGCTCTCTGGATTCTGGGGCTTGCAGGGGTTATATGCTTCATGGTTTGAGATCTCTGCAGTTGTCAAAATGCTGGCAACACAGCTTTCAAGCAGAGCTGCTTATAAATTCTTCTCTCCTTAAATAGCCGAGAGTAAATAAATCAGTGAATCAAAGTTCTTACCCAAAAGAATACAAGAATCACTGGGTCATTTTGTAAAAAAACCCCAAAAATATTTCCAGTAAAGGAGAGGCAGGTAATTTTGTAGTGCTTATGACATACTCATGAAGTAGCACATCTTTTTTCAATGAGACTTACCAGGTGCACTGAAAAAATCAATGTGCAACTGCAGCCAAGAAAGATAGTTGTGTCTGTGTATATATTTCCCAGGAGCAGAATCCTCTAAAACTATATGATGAAGTGTATTGACAATAAGATCTCCCATACAACACAGTGCTGAGCATCAGTTTTCTTCTTTTTGCCTTTAAAATGAATTAATGTGATTTATCACTGATATATATGATCACAGAAAAAAATCGAACTGTATTTTATGCATATAAACATATGTATAAAAACAACTATTTATGTACACATACATGATTATAGATATAACTAACCAACCACTAAAGTTTTTTGAAAATAGCTTCCAGAGATTATTGGTGGTGATGGCATCCTCTGAGAGTTAATGAACTAGCTCTGAATGTGTCAGCTCTCTCTTCACAGTGTCTCTCACACCTTTACTGTCTATTTCAAAAGGTGCAAAGGCTTCAGGCAATAAGCTGCAATTTGCTAGAGAAACACTGATGATTAGTGACATCCTGTGCTATTTCCATGCTACTTGGTTCCTTGGGAGCATCTTGCAGTTGTTTCCAGCACAATTAGAATTCCAGGCCTTCTCTGTGAAATGCACAAAAACTCTGTTTAGGGGAATATTCAAACATTTTCAAAACACATTTTGTCTCAAAAGTTTAGCCTGAGGAGATGTTATGCTTTTAGTTAAGCTAAAACTAAATTGGACTGTTATCCAATGCTACTTTTGCACATCTTTATTCTTTTATTCCCACCTGTGACAGGCAAAACCAGAAAGGCACAAAGGTGTTCATTTTCCCTTGTGATCTCTGATCTCTCTCCTGTTGGTGGTTGTGGAGAGCAGAGACTAGGCAGTATTCAGAAAGCAATCCTCAAAATGCAGCAAAAAAAGTATGGATGTAGAGTTTAGAAAGCCATCTCTGGCTTTAAGATGTAAATTGGTGCAAGGGCATGCATGGATACCCAGTAAATGAGACGGTGGATGGGAGCTGTGGCAACCTTTGTGACTTCCATCTCTGCCATGTGCAATAAACATCCTCTCATCCTCTCCTTGTTCCTGGTTTTGGCAGCCTAAATGGATTATCTGCCGCTGTGGCTTTATTATTATTATTGTTATTATTATTAATAATATTTTTTTTTTTAAAATTCCTTTGCTTAAGAAATAAGAAGAGGATCATGGAACTTTATTTTCTCTACTTGAGTGTTTGCACACAGGCCCAGGTACAGATTCTTTCACTTCCTTCTGCCTTGCAACTTGAACAGGACTAACACTTTCTTAGTAGTGCACATTAATGTTGCACAGAGAGGATATCTTTATAAATGAGACTTTCCCAAGTGCTTTTTTCTTTTGTACTGCATAGATGCAAGCAAGTAAAAATGTGTGCTTTTTCGTGTAGGTCAGGATTCCTAGAGGCTTTTCACACCTATTACTGCATGTACTTATGGGAGAAAACAAGGAGGCATTGTTATGCAGAGAAATTTGTGTCCTCAGGGCAAACTCAAAAGAGTTGGATATCTGCTTTCTCTCATAGCTTCTAATGATGTCAGTAGGAGGGTTACCTGTGATTATAAAGGAAGAAAACAGGCTCTGTACTGTGCATATTACAAGAATGTACATGTACTATAAGTTTCAAAAGCATATCTTAAAATCTAAGCAGGACTTGGAGTGTTCCTGTAAATTAATTTTAAAAAAAACCCAAAAAACTCTAAGGATATTTCATTAAAAGACATATGTTATTTCTTTCAAATTACTGATCCTAGTTGGCTTTTAGAAGAGACTAGGTTCCTTTGAGGTTTTTACAGAGTCCCTTCTAGTTTGATTAAACTACACTGATATTTATTAGTTTCTCTGAACTGTGCCAGCTGATGAATGGGACATAACTCAGAAACTGCTTGACAATATTTTCTGCAAGACAAGAAAGGAAAATAAAAAGTGGGTATTTCTTTTGTGGGGAGGTAATTATTTTAGACATAGTATGCAGTACTTGTAAGTGTCCTGTCATGCCAAGTATTTGACTCACTTGTTTTTGTTTTTCCAGTCTTAACTTTAGTGCTTGCGTTATTAAACACGAAATTCCTTACCCCTGGTGGCAGCAACCTAACATTGCTATTTTTTGCCTCGCCTTTAACTGGAAGAGGGTAGTGTTAGTGCCTTTAGAGTGTTAGTACTCCTATCCTGAGAAATGGGAGCACAATAAAGGCTTTTCTTATGACATAATAATGCTTAAGAGCTGATCTTGTGTGGATTGTAGGTCAGTGTTGTTATGTTCTGAATTGTTTATCCTTGGAGCAGGTACACTTCAAGGAAAGAACATACAGTGGCAAACAGGAAAGGTTATAATATCCAGTCTCATATCCAAATCTTTATCTGGTATCTGTCTAACACACTTCTGGATTCTTCAGGTAAACCAATAGAGTATCTAAAAAAACTTTGTTGTATTCATTCTCTCACAGAGCTAGTGAGATCTACAAATTGCCTTTATGCTCATTTTACAGATTTGATAGGGCTGTGTTACAAACCTGTAGGCTGTGAAATTCCTGGTGCCAGAGTGAATCTAAAGCTGTATTTGTTAGCAGCTTGCTGTGCTTTAGCTGTGGTGGCTTTGCTGTTGCAGGTCTGTGCTTCTTTTTCAGAAGTTTGCCTCTTGTTTATTATTCTGCCACATACACAGTCATGCTGGCATAGCAAGGAGATGTAAGGTGCTTTACATTTTGAAGGTTTGGCCCAAGTACTGTGCTCAGGAAAACACAAGAAATAGGTGTCAGCACAAGAAATTAATCATAAATTAATCATAAGTTTTCAAGTTAGGCTACATACGAAATAATACTTTAGGCTTGAACTTCAACTGGATTTGAAATTTGTTTGTGAAGTTTTTTGTTCAGATCTGCTGCTTCAGTGAGGGTTGACTTCTTACTCTATTTAAAGTAGTGTCCTACTCTTTTCCCTTTGAGAAAAAGACCAGATTTCTATAATAGGGTACAACTAACATTGTGAGCACCACAAGATGCATTTTAGTCCCTAAATGTTTTCTGGGGCAGTGTTATGTGGGATATTCCAGGCTGGATAGTCTTGTGACATTACTGTGTATTATTTCCATCCTTTTTTTTCAACCTGTTGCCTAAATTTTGTCTATTGACCTGTCTTGTACATTTGTAAACAACTCAGGGGATTTCTGTGTGGTATTTGTTTTGATAGAGCTAAGTGCATGTACAGAAATACAATATAAACAAACCTGAAGAAAATTCTGTGCGATCCAACACTAATTGTCATTCTTGGCTGTTGTACAGGCCAGCAGAAGTTCAATGCTTTCTGCTCTGGTTTTCATCCTGAATCATTTTAACTAACAATAAATAAATATACAACTGTTCATCTCTTTCTTAGTTCTAAGCATATTTATGCTTATTAAAGTAATTTGAAATTGTTTCCTGGGCAGAAAAACAGAAACAAACCACAGTATGTTTTCTTTACTAGAAGAATTACATAGAGAACTTTATGTATTTGTCAAATCTATCTTGACAGAAATTATTCATGCTCAGGAAAAAAAAATAAGAAAGGTGATCTCAAACCTAAAACATTGGTATAAGTTGAAAATGTGTTGCTATGACAGAAAAAGTGTTTACTGTCAATTAGTATTTATTATAGCAGAGTTTGGGCAGCATCACTTCCCAGAAAATGGTTTCCACCAGAAAAGACATTTTGGATAGCTGCTATATTTGGACAGCAGAAATGTCTCTGCTCCTGGGTTGTATCTCCCCTGTCAGATAAATAAATATATGTAAAATCAAAGGTTGTTTATTTTTTTAGCTGACCTGTTAGGGGAGACATGAGAAATTTCTGTGGAGTAAATTAGATGATGCCATCTATAGAATAAATGTCCAGGTGACAGATGACTGCTTCATTATTAGATCATTATCTCTATCAATGGTGAGCAGAAAAACAGCTAGAGATTATCAGTGGTCCTCCTGGGAGGCTTTCCCACCACCATTCTGCTGTGAAATGGCATCTCTTTGACACCCACTGGCTACTGATGTCATAGCACAGCACAGGGAGCGCTTTGAGAACACTAGTGAGTGTCAGGCACTCAGCTGGAGTGAGGGAAGTAGGACTGCCTAGAGAAATATAGATTAAATAACAACAGGAGTGATAGACTTACTATAAAGTGACTGAAAAGACTGAAAGCTTCAGGTAAAAAGCATTTCAGCATTTCTGAATTGCAGCTACGATGTTACTTTTCAGAGTTATGCTGAAGTTCTGCATTTTCTTGTTCTAGAAGGTGTGTACCATCAATGAAGTTGAGTTTTAATTTCTTGCATCAAGTCATTTCTGCTTTCCACTCTGAGTAAAGCCTTATAGCATGTGTAAACTCTGCCTATAGATGACAAACTTTGAGAGAGTCAAGTGAAATTATAAATTGTGTAGAATTCCAATACATAGTTTTAGTCACTGGAAGAAGTACCACTTATGCTACCCTGGATATTCTGTCCAAAGGACTTAAATTATGAAATAATTAGTATCCATTAGCAAGTAAAAACAATGTAAAGTATAATTAGAAGTATCATTTATCTTGAACAGTTTATTGAATTGAGACTTTGTAAAGGTTGTTATGTCATAAATTCATACAGCATTTATAGCTTTAGTATATCAATTATCTTTAATCTTTGGTACATTTTAACTGTCATATAAATTGACTAATATTAAGGATTATTGAAAAAAACATTCTTAATCCTGAGATCCTGATGACTTTATTCTATAACATTCAAAGTTGTATAAATTTGCTGTTTCTTTCTGTTTTGGGCTGCTATGAGAATGACTAGAAAGTGGCAACTTTGCACATTAAGTGCAATGATTCACCATATTCTCACAACATTTTAACTCAACCAAATGCCTCTTGAATCCAGAATACCATAAACTAATGGATTACATGCTACATATGTGTTGTTTAGTGTGCATGCTGTAAGTTGTGAATATGGAAATAGATTCTAGATCAATACATTTTCTTCTAGAATCCACCTGTTTCTCTGGCAACAAAAATCCCACCAGAAAAAAACACTGAGGTAAATTCTTCAGCTGAAAACAAAAGAGAAGCCTTCTTTATTTTTTAAAAAATTTCAGTTCTTAGTTCTATGATTGATTGTGTTTGTCATGTTGGTAAAACCCTGCACCTTTAAACCAAGAACTGTGGCTGTTATAGCGCTGTGGAGAAAAACAGGAAGAAAAAATTTGGAATGTTTATTTTTTGGACCATCTGAATTGCAGTGTCACAGCACTGTTATGAAGCTTACTAAGTAGCATATTTTGCTAAGAGCAACTATTTAAATTATAGACCAGAATCCATTGCTTTATTATCATAATGTAATAGGTCAGCATGTAACTTGTTTTAGCACAGGCAATGGAGCAAAGGGAAGAAGGAATATTTTAATATTATGAAAACCACATTCATTCAGAATGGGAAACAACTGTTTCACCAATTCTATTGGAAATAATTAGCAAGATATTGCTAAAAATTGTAAAGTTAACATTTAATCTATGTTTTGTGTTATTTTTTGCAAGACTTCCAGTTAAAAAGCAGCACAAATCCATCTAGTGGCTGCATTTCTTGAAGTTGTAGAGAGATAAAGCCTTAAAGCAAAAAACAGGAAGGCCATGGTGGTTACTCCCCTTTGCTGCTCTTTCAACCACACATTTAGCTGAAACCAAAACTGCATATTTAATAGAATTTAGAGGACAGACAGAAAATAAAATACTATTATTGGTATGGGATACAGCTACCACAGGAATATATATTTTAGAAAACTTCTGCGGAGTGAGTAGTGTTGCAAGATTTTTTTTACTAAATCTTCTTTTCCAGCGTAACTGTTACATTTCTCATCAATTTCCCTGATCATTTTGAAAAGGTAAATGACTACCTACCATCGATGGAAAAAATTACAGTATATACACACTTCACATTACAGTATTGAGAGTGCCATTTTGAAACTATGTGGTATGAGGAGTTTTAAATATAGATATCTATATAAACACATATTCTTATCCTTTCCATCCTCTAAATTGGCAGCATGTTCCAATTTTTCTTCATCTCTCTCAAACAATCCAGATGAATTGCTCTGGTGCAGTATGGTGTACATAATGTCTGTAGTAATGTCTGCACACAGAAAAGCCTTAAAGCCTTAAACTTCAGGTGCTTAAGAAGCAGCTTCCTTGTTAGGCTTACCTTCCTCCTGTTTTTATTCTTTTGAAAATATGAATCAATGCATAATTTTAAAACAGATTGTAGAGTGAACAAAACCAGACGCCTCACTTTGCTTGAATTGTCTGTGACTAAGTACTCCTGTCCACTGAGTTTGTCAGTGAGATTTGTGCTGTGGTAAAATACGTTTTTAGGACTCAATTTCAATGTTTAAATACTTTTGATTTCATTTGGAACATTTTTTTCTCTTCGTAAGGGAGAAATAATTGTAGTTATGCCAGATGTTGCTATTACTGTGTTCATTATTGTTTAACCAGAAGCATGGTTCTTAGTGCTGTATGAAACACAACTGATGGATTTTTTTTAATCTATAGATGAGAGTAAGAATATTTGCTGTCTTTGTGCTGGAGTATGCTAATATTTTGCATTGAAGGACAAGAAGATAAAGATTGTGGCTAAGTTTCTGAGGAAAGGCAGAATGTGAAATGTTTCAGATTTTTAGAAGGGTTTGGGAAATGCCTGTAAATGGGGCCATATTTTTAAATCACCCTTTGTTCTATTTCTGAAGGCCAATCTATCACTCAGTGAAAATCTTCAAAGGTGTAGTGGCATGCTAGCTGCAAGGCTGGAAATGCAAGAAGTAGGCAAACTCTGCAGTGGGAGTTTGTTTACAATTATTGCCAAAGAATAATTAGGTACTTTTTGACTCTCGTCATTTGTCTTGCTAGATAAACTGTACTTTGGAAACAAGCTATCCACTTATAAACTTTCCCAGCTATGTAACTTGGTAAGGTGCAACACTTTGTCAAGGCAGATCCATTAACCCTCTGACTGGTGCTCTTCTCTTGGCTTTGGTTGCAGCACCACACAGAAGCCCCCAGCCCATCACTGCTGCCCCCATCAGCCCTGCCCCTGGATGTATTAAACAATGCCGTTGCTGGATTTAGCACCGTGGAAGAACTTATCCGCTATCTTGAACCAGATCGGTGGCAACTGGATTTGGAAGATTTGTACAGGCCAACGTGGCAGCTTCTTGGGAAAGCATACATTCATGGGAGGAAGTCAAGAGGTAATTCACTCTTCTGTCTGGCCTTGCAGTTTTTTACAGGTGTGATTCCTTCACAAAGAATTAAGAGTGTTCTTCACCTTGAGTTTTGGTTCCAAGAAAGGAATACAAACAGGGAGCAGATACCATTGTTTTTAGCTGTCCTCACCACTGAATTATTTGAAAAAGGAGGATGATAGCTAAACTCAAAATTTAAAGGAATTTAGCAGGCTAGGGCAGCAAAGAGGAATTTAAAAAAAAAAGGCAAACACAGTAGGGAACCTGGGAGATCTTTGTTTCCCCAAAGTAGCAGGGCATCTTGACGGGGTAACATATTTGAAATTTGTGGATTTCCTTTTTTATGGAAAGCAAAAACTTTATTTTCATTTGAGATAGGTAATGTCTTACACTTATTATATCATGTGAAAGATTGTTTATTTCCCTTGAAGTTTTCCAGTCTCTGCATGAAATGAATTGACAACAATTACCTAAATGTTTCTCTTTGATGACACCTTAGAGAATACCATGTGTCCATGTCTGGGTTGATCATGCACTTGTCAACTTCATGAGAAGTAAAGTAGATTGTGTCTTCAAAATTTGTAGGTTTATTGATCAGCAGCTCATTTTCTTCCTTCTACATCTGACACTCATGAATTTCCTGCCACACCCCATCCAGATGCTACCCACTATTTCATGTTTATGGATAACGTGGATGGATAGGATGAAGGCAATGCCACCTTCCCTGCCCACCATACATACAGCATGAAAAGGAAAACATATGAGCATAACTGAACAGACTTCCCTGTTGGTGGACATAAACCAAAAGATTATCATCTGATCAGCAAGAAAAAGGAGGAAGCAGAACCTTTTGTAGCTCAAATTTAAGGGTTTGACAGATAATTCTTAGATCAGAGCCCAGAAATCAACATTTTTACCCTGTCAATATTGCTATAGCTGTGCATAGAGCAGCTAGATTATGAGCCAAAGAGGAGGAAATATCTTTAAAAGCTCTCAGATAGTCATTTAACACTTCCTTAATTTAAGAGATTTAGTATTTGCCAAATGCATGCCATAACCACAGATTAAGTCAGAGAAAAACAAAATGCAGGTGTTGGATAACATCTATATAGACAAAAGAAACTCCCTGCAAGACACATCTTAGAAAGAATCTATCAGAGTAAATCTCTTAAAGACTTATAATTATATGCTGAAATAGATTTTTTTTCACTGAATAAACATATCATGGTATTGCCACATTTGTCTTAGAGACCACCCTCAGACTGCATTACTCAGTCTGTAATATAATAGCCTGAGGTGGAAAATATGTCCAGTTGAAATGACATTGGACTATTCAATAGATAGGAAAAGCAAACCTTTTTCTTCTTTTTTATTTTTTTTCCCATGTTATTCTCTCAAGGAGCATGTTTGCTGTATTTCAAAACCTTTTGAAGAAATGTTTGTCCGAAGTGCATATCCTAAAATTTTTGGGTTTATTCATTATTTTTGGTTTTATTTATTTAAGCTCTTTTATTCATGATTAGATCAGTTTCATTTTTACAGTGTTTCAGTGTAAAAGCTAAATTACTGTCCTGTTTTCATAAACAAGTTACTAAAAATGTATCTTACTTTATGTAGAGAAATGTCCTCTACTCCTACCTAATAATTTGTATGAAAAGACTATATTTAGACCATCTAAATTCCAGAGAACTTCTGTCTCTGGTGTTTTTCTCTGGATAAAATGCTTCCAAAAACTTCTAGTCAGTACAGAAGAAACACCAAGTTCAGAACCTTTGATGTCTAAATATAGTCCTAAATTCTTTTATACTATTAAACATGCTTAAAAATATATATTTTGCTGTGCAAAAAAAATTGTCCCATCACTTCCCAATGAAATCTATGTATAATCATTAGATAGCTGAAATCTCCTTAAGGAGAAAAAAATAGTCCCAATCAAAGCATAGCAGTTGTGGTTTTTGTAGAGTTATGAGACTTTTTTTTTTTAATACCCCACTTCTTGCTTGAGATTTTGTAACAGCTCCTATTGTAGAAGCCTGTAAGAACTTTATATTCCCAGGAACATCTCCAAAGTCCTTAGGAATGAAAACCATTCTGCTGCTATCTGTGCTCACACACAAGTGCCCCAACCGGAATTCGATTTGTTTCATTGACTTCAAGAGCAGTATCCAGCTGGAAAAATGTTTTGGGAAAGAAGTTTCCCTGTGGTACTCAATACACATCCAAAAGATGCCAGAAAATTGCATTGCCAATTGCATAACACAATTAATTTCAGGCTCCTGTGAACATGGATTAGTTCAGTTGCTTGTGCCAGTGTAGGCACACTCTAGAAATAGACTTTACTGTAGGCCTACCTGTGTCTACATATTTTCTCCTTCACTTATTTTTATTTTAGTGTCTCCCATTTCTGCTACTGCAGAGCCTTTCACTCCTCCTGAGCTAGTGTTAGACAAAAGAACCTTGACTGTTGTGTCAAACATGATACATGAGTGGAAGCCAAGTTGAAGGAGTGTTTAAATGTTCACATTATAACAGGTACTGTAACTCAGTACACTTGGGAAATCCACATAACCTTTTATTGTGGTTAAGTAAACACTTTTAAGGGAATATATACATTCTCTCATCTAGCTTCATGCCCACAGTGTGTTAAAATAAATTTTGAACAGACAGCTACTCTTTGAAAAAATAACAGTTTCATTCACACACTTCAAAGAAATGATTATATAAGCACTAGATAAATTTGCCACAGACCTTTTAATGAAATTGAATTACATAAGGTAGGGCAAGGGTTCGTCATGAGGTATCATAGCAATATACCTAAGTATGTTTTAAAGCATTGAAATCAAACGTGACATTTGTGCATCTCTCCTGAAGCCTGTTGTAACAGTACAGCACACTGAAAAATATCTGCTAAGAGCTGTCTGTGTGTTCTCCAACAGAACCCTCTTAAAATTAATGTCTTCAGGTCCGAGGGGTTGAGTTCAAATTAATTCCTTTTTTGTGACAAAATGTATAACATGCTGCTTATTTTAGTGCATTGCCCTTTTCTCTATAACTACAGCTAGCTGTAGGTATGGAAATTTGTACATTACGCCAAGGGAAATATAGGTTGGATATTAGGAGAAAGTTTTTTACAGAAAGGGTGATAAAGTATTGGAATGGTCTGCCCAGGGAGGTGGTAGAGTTACCAACACTGGATGTGTTTAAAGAAAGACTGGATGTGCACTTGGTGCCATGGTTTAGTTGAGTTGTTAGGGCGTGGGTCAGACTCAATCTTGGAGATCTCTTCCAGCCTGGTGATTCTGTGTGTGAGAAATTGATGCATTCTTCTGCTGCTGCCAGAAAGCAGGAGGCACTGGAGAAGACATCACCACACAAGAATCTCTCTCCCACTGCTCTGTGGGCCTGCTGGAAGAGGTGTCAGTGCCCAGTTTCCACTTTCAATATCTCATGATGAAGGGCTGAGCAGTACATAAGCTTAGCTCCTTCAAATTCACTGCACCAAGTACATCAGTCTCTGCAGAAGCAATCTTCCAGTAGAAAGTATTAGCAGAACTAGCACTTCTCACAGTGTGCTTCAGGCATTTTATCCTCATTCAGACAGTTCATTTATTATATATTTGAAAACGTAACAGAAGAAAGAAGTACTCTATTCCTGTCTACTGTCCTTGATTAATGGAGGTAGACACATCCACCTTTTCAGTGACTCAGCCTAGAGCTATTAGCTGATCAGAAGGGCTTAAGTAATTTCTGATTTCTCACAGTGAATCTCTCCCCTGGAAGTTTTGTCTCTCTTTTCCTCTGCTCCCTTCTCAACTTTCTCCAAGGAATGCTTTTGCAGTGTGGGAGGCAGGCTGGTGTCCTATCAGTAACTTTATTGGCGTTATTACACACTCCTCCCTCTTAAAATTCAGTTTGTTTATTTAGGAGCCTATGTTAACCCGATAGCGATGGAATGAAGTGCCCCAGCTTGGCATTCACTGTGAGTGCAAGCAAAGAAAAGGCTTCAGTGTGTTTAACTGACCTTTCACAACAATAAATCCTTACTTATGGATGCCAGTATATGGATATGGCCTGCAAAAGAAATGTTTGAAGGAACATGGATTGAAATTCCTTCCCAAAGATCTGCTCCTGGGAGAGTACCAGTGAGCATTTCTGCTAAAGAAATTCAACTTCTAAATTTTATGTCTTACGTGTTTAAATAGAATTAGGAGAAATTATCTTGTCTTGATAGGCTGAAGTTCTCCTTGATAACCTCTTGAGGCTCTTTACATAGTAGAGAGGAAAAAAAGGAATTTTTCTAGAGGGTGATTCAGATCAGAAACTTATTTTAGCTTTATTGTATATATTTTATTTATGAATGGATGACGTTAAAGTATTTTTTAAGCTGTATTAATGCACTGGGTTTCTTTCCCCCCTGTTGTTTTTTTGGTTTTTTTTCTGGATTTAGCTTAAAGCTGGTTGGTTAAAGGTCTTTGTAATTTTGTTCAGGGCCTCTGTTTCACTCATCTCAATAGCCACATTATCACAGGGTTTTCTTTTTCCCCTTATCTTTTTGTTTCTTACTAGAGAGAGTAGTATCCCTGTGAATTAGACATCACTTCTGTTACTTAATGGTAGGTGTGGAGAAAAACAGTTCCGACAAAAGATCCTAGATCATGATAGATCATGATAGTCAGACATTATAGTCTGACTTTTCTGAAATAAATTCAATTTACATTGCTTCTCACTTTTTTTCCCAGTCTTATTAATTTTCCCCAATTTTAACTGCTTCTTTCAAGGCTTGTTAGCTCTTGACTATGCAGCTAAGATGAACATAAAGGAGCTTATCCTCTTTCAGATCTTTTCCTGAACTTACTGTTCAACCATTGTATAGTGAAACTTTAGTATGATACAGTGGAACCAGTTTATAGGGAAACTGGTTCCAAATATTAATATCTTTAACTTGCACTACAAGTTATTTGCTTACAAGGAGGAACTTTTATTTAAGACACATCTCAAGAGAAAATGAAACCTAGAGGAACAACAGAAATTCATAATGCTACGAAGAGGGGGGAGAAAATGGAGCCTACTAATAGTTATATAGATATAGAGTCTTGTGCACTTATTTATTCTGTGCACAATTCCCTGATGATAACTTCTTGAAGTTCTTCATCCATAAAAGTGACTTCTACTTAGGTATGAATGGTTTCATTCTTTCTTATGATTACAATGCCCTAGCAAAGAAGCAGTTGAAATTTTAACAAGGAAGAAGTTTGAATACTTTATTGCAAGTGAATTTAAAATACCTTTGACATTTTGCTGGATTCTTAATTGCTTTGTGTATGTTTCTCCAATCCAAAATGGCTGTAGAATAGCAACACTGGAGCTCAGAGTATTAGTGTGAACAAAGTGACAAAGGGTTGATTTGATACTACGTGTACTGGAATATTGCAGCCAAATCTTGCTTTAATTTGAACCAACTTTGCCAGAGCTATAAAATCATTGGTGAATATCACTAGGCAGGAATCATTCCATTTAAGTTTTATGGTATTCATGGAACAGCAGTATTACACTTTTTTTTGTGCTGAACCTTCACAAAAGTGAACCTTCCTCATGGGTTCCGTACTGCTGAAGTAGATTTGCCCCGGATGAACTTGGATTGCAGGTGAGGAAAGCGCCGTTTTCGCTGTGTCTTTGCAGTGGTGGATCTGAACCTGCTGAAGGAGGAGGCGCGGCTGTACAGCTGCACCCCGCGCAACTTCTCCGTGTCCCTGCGGGAGGAGCTCAAGAGGACGGACACCATCTTCTGGCCACTGTGCCTGCTGGTCAAACGGTGTGGTGGGAATTGTGCCTGCTGTCAGCAGAGCTGCAATGACTGCCAGTGTGTGCCAACCAAAGTCACCAAAAAATACCATGAGGTACGTGCTATTTCTATATTTGCTTGTTTGGAAATACTGAACGCCAGTCAAGGCATTTATTTTTAATAAAGCAAATGCACCAATATTGATATTTTAATATTTCATGTATTGCACTTCTAGTAATTTTTTAATTAGGTATTGCCTTGAAAAAAGTAAATTTTTCCTTGCTAATATACTTTTCTGTCCAACTTAATTAATTTCTGAGTTTTCTACTGGTGTGTTTCAGACACATCACAACCATACCTTTAGTTCTTCTTCCTCTAGTGGTAGATATCAACTTTATGAAGAAACAAATATTTGTTCATTTCCATTGCTATAAATTGATGGCTTCAACTATTTATTATAGAAGTATCTAATCGGGTTAACTCTACTGTTTGTTCTTAAAATTAAGAGGAAATCTGAAGCTGCAAGACTCTTCTTCGGTAAAGCAACGTGATCTAATCATGTTCAATGCAATTTAATCAATTTTGTAAATGGCTTGAGGTAAAAGCAAAAATAGTAACGAGTGGATGGAATTATTGCAGAAATTCATTTGTAATATGCTTCCTGTCATGCAGTGGGTATCCAGTGCAGTCTAGCTCATAGTCCAGGTGTGTGATGAAGCACTTGCTGTTTTCCTGATGCTTGGTTTCTTCTCCTTCAGGTTCTTCAGCTGAAGCCAAGGGTTGGTGTCCGAGGATTGCATAAATCATTGACAGATGTACCCTTGGAACACCATGAGGAGTGTGACTGTGTGTGCAAAGGGAATACTGAAGGATAAACCTGATTTAATTGTGCTGTTTTCTTTCAAAGCACATTCAATCAATGGCTGATACTATTATGGGGCTTGTGCATTATCTCCTTCTGTAATCTCAGTTGTTTGCTTTGGGGATCTTCCGTCTTGAAGATTTACAGTGAGCTCTAAAAAGAGGAGAAGCCAAACTGGGATTATATGTTGTGTGACAGCTGTTTGGAGGCCCAGTGAAAGGATGGGAGAAAGGCATCAATGAGGGATTTAAAATATATGTATTGTTGTTGTTCCCCACAATTTTCTTGGCAATACATGGATTTATAATTTAGGAGTAAAAAATAGATTTAGAAGGCTGACATCATGGAGACTTGATCCTGCTGGGTGTCTCATTTTTACAGCTCAAGTACATCTGGCCTCTGGTTGAAAACACCTGAAATCTTTCTGTGTTCAGCTACTCCTACGTACTCTAAATCAAAGCATTCTCTGTTGTATAAACTTGGGTTAAAACAGACTGTCTTTTTCCGAATTAAATTTAATTTGTCTAATGCTGGTAGGAAAGGACTGGATTTTTCCATATGCTCTGGTAAAGCTCCTGCCTTTTAGAAGGAAGACTGGACAATAACATGAGCTAAGGAAGCAAACATTGAAAAGAACAGCGCCTTTATTCTTACTACTTTGGCTGATGGTTTTTTTGTGTGTTTGTTATTTTTTATCGTGTACATTTTTATACTCTCCTTTTGACGATATAACTATTTGCTTTTCTAAACTTGTTAAATATATCTATTTTTACCAAAGGTATTTAATATTCTTTTTTTTTTTTTTTTTAATTACAACCTAGATCAACTATTGTTTAGTTTTGTGAGACTTTAAAGCCAGATTTATACAGTTGGAGGAACAGAGATGTGGTTACAGTGGGAAAGAAGCGTGATTTCTTTGCAGTTTGTTTCTACAAAGTGAGAAGTACAGTTTTTTACCTGGATGCACAGTAATAGTAGACAGAGATATGTGGATGAAGCTCTAAGCTTTCTAGCTCCATGAGATTAAAAATATGAGAGACAGAGGTTACTATAACTGGTTTCATAAGCTGACTTTAAAAATTCCCTCTCTCCATACTGGCCTTTGTTCAGGGAGAAAAGAAATTAGCATAGATAGATGCATTCTGGCTTGTTTAACTCTTTAATTTCTTCAAAGGAGAATGATCAGCAATGTAAGAAGAGAAACCAGTGGCTTACAGCCATCATGACACATCATGGTCATGGAAGGCAGCCTTGTCAATGGTGAAGTGTATGATTTTCCATTGACAGAAATAGCTGTTTATGTACTGTTCACTCACAGGAATGTAACACTCTGCAGTGCAGTTTGATGAACTTTATGGTATTGTTCTTCTGTATGTTATATCTTTAACCAATACACTTATCCCACCCTATGCAAATTGAAATGGAAACAGTAAAGTATTTTGCTTGTAAAATGCTTTAACATTATGCCTAGTTTATTTTTTTGACTATTGGATTTTCAGATTGTAATGAATCACAAAATAAAGTAATAATGCTAATTTTGGGAGAATAAATGTTTCAGTGTGATTGCATATTTGTACCTGTCAACATGCAATTTAATGGGAAAAGTTAGGATGGTGATTTTTTCCTTACCATTTTGAAAGTCAGCTCTGAAAACAAAAGTCTTCTGTCGCCAAGACTTCCACTTGCTTTATTAATTCTGCATTACTGTAAATTCAGAAGAAGAAAAAGGAAAAGAATTAATGTATAAATATTCAAAATGTTCAATATTGTGTGGATGTGAAACCATCAGATTGAAACAATATCTTCTGTGGTTGTTTCCACAGTGAAAATGAATTCTGATGAAAATTTGGGGTTTTTTCAAGTTGGTGTTACTTTCTGGTACCAGAACATACTCAGGTGGCTTCTTATTTTGTCCTCACCCTCAAACTCCTACTCAATAAGATAAATTTCTGATGTAAATGTGGCATATAATTGTCCAGTCTAAATATCTATTAACCCTGTATCAGAATACAGAATTATGATCACACAAGAAACCTGGTTTACTTCAGTTTTGAGTCTTTGACCAGAAGTGTTTTGCAGGGATTTTGGGGATGTTTTTGCATTAGTGTTATTTTATTTTTTTTTTTTTTAATTTAAAGAGTTTTTGAACAGCAACCAAAGGTAAACACAGAAATCAGCCTCTGGCAGCCTTCTTCAGCAGAAGAATCAAAAAATGTAATTCCATTACAGAAGATTCTGCTGTAGGAAATGCAGGGAGTCTCATCCTCTCTGTAGACTTTCTAGGAGAAGAAGGCTGGTCATGAATTTTGGAGTAGGTGGTAGCAGATCAATGAGGAGTTTCTGGAACCATGTGGGATACGGAGAGTAATATTTTCCAAATGTCACAAGTATTTTTTTTTCTATTGTCCCCCTCTGGCTCATTTTGTTCCTTGCCAATTTCGTGAACCAGTTTCCCTCCCAACTGCTTGCTATGTTGGATCTGCATGTGAGCTCCTTACCCCTTTGCTCCTTGGATCCCCTTCACAGGTCTGTAAAATCAGCACTGCTTTCTGTTTGCCACCCTCTTGCTGAGCATCATTGAGCTCTGTGCCTCCCCCTCGGCTCCATGATCAGGCTTCTCACTACTTCTGCCAGGACTTGGTTTTTCCATCTCTTTTCAAACATTCAGGGGATTTGGCACTCCACCTCCTCCCTGGCTGGAGGAGTATGGACAGGCTCATTTCTCCTACAGGAGGGGCTGTGGGGAAGGCACCAGCTGAGGGGAGCACTGAAAGGTGCAGTTCTGCTTGGTGTTGCATCTTGGGTCCTGGCAGGCAGAGCAGCTGGCCCTGGCCGTGGGTGACTTCTAAGCAGAAGGTGTGGTAAAAACTGACTGAAGATATTAATAATATATTACTAACAAGCAGCTAAAGATGCTTTTCACAGCTACAGGCAATAGCAGCTGAATGCCAAGGATGTGTGGAAAGAGATTGACAAAAGTGGGTAGTAAGCCTGTGATTTTCTGATGTAGAATAGAAGTTGAAGGTTTTGATTTTACATCTTTGTGGAGATTTTTTTTTAAATGTTACTATTTTAAGCCATGAATTCCTGAATTGCATTAATGTAAGCGTCAGTGTTTGGCAATAATAGCTCTTTCTAGTGGGTCTAAACAGTGGAAACAACCAAGTAGAATAAAGTAGCTCCTGTAAACAGACAAAATCCAAATAGCGTAGTCTGGATTTTGTAGGTTTTATCCTATGCCCAATAAATGTCTTCAGTCAAAAGTAATTGTTCCCCCCAGAGGAATAGGTGGGGGAGCTGACGACTGAGGTTGAGCCTTGTTTTTATGGATTCTGTAGATACTCACATTCCTGGAACCCTCCTGTCAGCTGTGGCCAGCATGGGAGTCATGTGGAGAAACACGCAATCTTTACTCACCAAGGGCATTAACTGCAGATCTCTTGGCTCTTGAAAGAGTTTAAGTGTTTTTGCTCTGTGTCTGCCTAGTTGAACAGCAGCCTGATTACGGCTCCTCCTCAGCAGAAGAGAGAAAACAAATGTGGATGATACAACAGAGTGTGTGGGAAAAAAAAAGTTAGACAGAAACACAAAGATTTGGTTTTTATTAGCTAGTGCATCAGCTAATGCAAGCTGTTACCTGATTTCCTTTCTAACAAAGAACTGTGTTGAAACTCCTAAAAATTTGCAATTCAGATGCTAGCTGTTTAAATAGTCTTATTCTGATTAATCAAAATCTGAAAATAAAAATTCTAAACATTTACTTTCTGTTTGACTTCTGAAGATACAACAATAGTGCTACTGTTCAAAGCTCTCTCATGAAACCTCATGCAGAAATGCTAAACAATCATGGCTGCAAGATTCTCATGGAACCAGATGCTAAAGCTAAGTAGACCAACTTTTCTGACTTCGTGATATGATATTTAAATTACTTTCAGCAAAATTGCTCTTTATATCATTTTTGCATAGGATGCTTTTTCAGTTTGCCTTTGAAAGTCCTTTCATGCACCTTGTAAACCCAAGAACAGTGGTTTTGTTTGTCTGCCAAAATCACAGTGTAAAAACATGGCTGCATATTTCAGCATAAATTGGACAAACTTTTCAGAGAAGACAGTTTGCCTGCCTGCCACCTCACTGGAATTCTAGACTGTTGAAAGAAGCATAAGTTTACAGCTCAGTTAGGGGAGAAAGATGACAGCTTTTTTTGCAATTTTGGTAGTACATAAGCTATATTCCTGCTCTGAATCTTGCTCTGTGTCAGCCTTTGCTGAGCTGGTCTGTCTTCATCAAGTGTAAAGGCAAAGTCTGGCCCTCCCAGCTGAGGCAGCTCTGTTAGGTGCAACAGGAATACTTCATACACAGGCCTGTTTTCTGAACAAAACATTGCTTTCTCAGAGAGTCTTAAGGAGTTTTGAGTCTGAAATGGCTTTCCATATAGCCGATATGGCCAGCTTTTTTTTTTTTTTTTTTTTTTTTTTTGCCTAATAAAGTAAAGACAGAAATGCCAGTTTGACTCAAGCCCTTATTGCCTTCTTCAGATTTTGCTTCACTGAAAACAGATCCAAGCCAACTTGGATCTGATGTCTCTGCTGTTAAGGGTGAGTGATAAACCACATCTCAGTAGACTTGCTTTCCTTTCACTGTGCAGAATCACAGTAAATTAGCAAGGTTGGGAAGAAAACTTATTTGTCTTTGTCCTGCTCTGGGATGCTCCTTGTCTCAGACAGTACCTGAAACTGAAACTTATAAATAAGAGTCAAGTCCATAATCTTTAGGGCTATTTTTTGAAAAACAGCATCACACAGTGATCAGAACCATTAGCAACTTTGAGACTCAAAAGATAGTAAAATTAACTTCACTACTTTGTTCAGAAGGCTTCAGTTAGAGACTGACAAGAAGAAAACGTTTAAACTTTGATTTCACTCTTTTAGAGGCTTTCCACAATTTCAGAAGAGAGGGTACTTTTCACCCTCATTAATAGTTTTTAAATTCTGTATTCTTTTGTGATAAATTGAGTGATTACCCTCAAAAACAGTAAACACATAAGTCTCTATTTCCTCAGGTTTTAAAAGGCTGGACCCCCTAATTCTTTCAGCCTTCTGGGTGACATCTCTTTTATTGTGACTAATATACTTTTCAGTGAGGAGAAATCTGTGACCTCTGTACCATGTACCATCTTTATGTTTGAAGGCTAAGCAGACTTTTGGTATACTTGCAGAGAGGAGGAACCAGGCAGGAATTGGCTTTTTTGGTGCCTTCACAAAATTGAAAACTCATAGCAGACTAACTGAAGGGTGTATGGAATTGAAATAAGCAAAATTCCACCACTGTTCTCCTGAAAGGATTTGCCCCACATGTGAAGCCTCAAAAATTGGTCTGTTTGCCTGTGACTCACTTAAGTTACTTTTCATGTCTTATGTTGAAGGTAGGTGTAGAAAGACAAAGCATATCTGAGCTATAAAAAGCTTTTTCATCCAGAGCCTTAAGGAACTAACGGTAACAACAATCTTACTCTGTGTTATGCTGTGTAGTTAAATCTTGGAGCTTAAGCACAAATTTCTGATGCAGTCAGAAACAATCTGCTCTTGGCTGGGGAGCAGGGTGAGAGGGCATCCTTTCCTGACAATTTTATGGCATCTGGCTCTTTGGGAAGCAGTCTGTACATGTATGTAAGATATGGTTTGCATGTGGTCCTTGGTGACAGGCTAGCTTCCACTTAGAAGGATGGTTATTGATTATGAAGAATTTCTGTGAATAAGAAAGCAAGTGAAAGGCCTGTGTTGCCTTAGACCAAGTGCTCATCTAGTTCAGCATTCTTGTCTCTATTCATGGTGATCATTGATAAAAGCATACAAGTATGCTATGCTTTCCAAATTCCATAAATCAGCAGCTTAGGACTCCTTTAGCCAGAGTTTGAATTACAGCCCATAACATCCTCAGGAGGAGCTGTAAAACACAGCCCATTTAAATAAATGAATGTGTCTTCTGCATTATATGATCAGAATGCTGAAATTCAGCACAGGTTCTGCCTCACAGAAAGATGGTTATTGTAAGTGTCTTAAACTTGATTTCTTTTGCCACACCTGAGCTGAACAGGTTCAAAAGGAACAGATTAGCTGTTTCACTACCAAAAAGGCAGTGGGATCTTGAAGTAACTCTTTTACAGGAGATACAACATACTTCTTGCATGCACTGTGAAGTGTTCAATAAAAGCAATAAAAGTGTCATACAGATTAATTAGGTTCAGGAAGGATAGAAAAAAGTTACTAAATGTTCTTTTACAAAGCATTGTTAGTATATATATATTTCTTACTATACATTTCATTGTACTCTGGTTGAACAATCTTTTTTCATATACTTGGCATATTCTCTTTTTTCCCCATCATTTTCAGATAAATTAAAATATTAGCATTTTTTTGGTTCTGAAATTTTCACTATTTCTAACAATAGTTCAAGCACTAGACTTTAAAGCATAGCCATTGCTAAACATAGATGATGTGTTAATATCTCCAGCGAAAGAGACAAAATTATGGCCTAAACCACAATCTGTGACTGTGAGAAATTCCTTTCACTCACCTTGGCAATTGTACATTTCCAGTAGTTTAGCAGTATGGCATGTTAATGCCAAAGCAATGTAGCTTTTTCCTACTTGTAAAAATAAGGATTTATTCCATACAATCAATGAAACTAAATTAGACAGCTGCATTAGAGAAGCTAATGAAGAGTGGGCTGGATGAGCAGTAAGGTGGATTGAAAACTGGACAACTGGTCTGCCAGAGGAAACTCGAGTTGGAGAGCAGTATGTGTGCCCCCAGGGTCAGTAGTAGGTCCAGTCCTGTCCAGCATCTTCATCCATGCTCTGGGTGTTGGGGCAGAGTGAGTGCACCCTCAGCAAATTTGTAGATGACTCCTAACTGGGAAGAGGGACTGATGCACCAGAGGGTTGTGCTGCTGTGCAGAGAAGGAGACTAGTGACGGTCTGGAGAAGAGGACTGCAGGAACCCCATGAAGTTCAGCAAAGTGAAGTGCAAAGTCCTGCATCTGAAGAGGAACTACCATAGGCACCAATATATGCTGGGAGCCACCCAACTGGAAAGCTGCCTTGAAGAAAAGGATCTGAAAGTCCTTCCTGGTGGACACCAAGCTGAACATGAGCCAGCAATGTGCACCTGTGGCAAAGAAGGCTAATGGTGTCCTGGGCTGCATTAGGAGGAGTGTTGCCAGCAGGGCAAGGGAGCCAAGCCTTGCTCTCTACTCAGCACAGCTGAGGGCACACCTGGAGTGCTGTGTCCAGTTCTGGGCTCCCCAGTACAAGAGAGACATGGACATATTGGGTAAAGGGCAGCAAAAGTCCACTAAGATAACAAGGGACTGGAGAACTTCTTGTATGAAAAAAGGCTAAGAGAGATGTGAATGTGCAGCCTGAAAAAGCTTGAGGGGGATCTCATCAATTTGTACAAATACCTGAAAGTAAAGTGAAAGAGAATGGAGCCAGGTTTTCTTCAGTGTTGCCCTGTGATTGACAGGACATGGGGCAATGGTCACAAACTGAAAAGCAGGAGTTTCCCCCTGAGCATCAGGAAAGACTTTCTCACTATGAGGGTGACAAAGCACTGGCAGAGTTTTCACAAAGAGATTTTGGAATCTCCCTGCTGGTGGATATTCAAAAGCCACCTGGACATGTATGAGGACAACTGGTTGTAGGTGGCCCAGTTTGAGCAAAGGACTGGAACCTCATGATTTCCCTTCCAACCTCAGCCTTTCTGTGAGTAGCACACATATAATTTCCACAAACATTAAATCTTTGTAACACTGAGATATTCAATGTACCACAGAACTAAGAATTAATAAGCAGAGAGCCAAGTGTTTTCTTATGTTATAAAGGATATATCTAGGCATCAAATTGCCTCGTAATGTTTATGATCTGATAAATTCTTCAGTTTCTCCCAGAAAAAGCTTCTAAGGGTTTATATCTGCTTTGTTAATCATTGCTTTCAAGATAAAAACTGAAGATAAGGATGTGAAATAATAGTACGTTACGTGATAGGAAATGGCCTATATATCTAGGCAAATATCCTGTGTGAAATCACACCTTTATTTTTCAAGTAAGATCAAGTTTCTTGTATAAGCAATAGCCTTTGAACTCTTACCAAATTTCTTACTTAACAGTTTCTCTGTGTTTTGGTTTTGCTCTGTGTAGCACCTAAGAACATAGACATTTCCCCTCTTACTTGGTAGCAGTACTTTGCCCTGACAAAAAGGTACCTCACAGGAGCAAATAGAGACTGTCTGGTCATTTGGGAAATGACACCAGAGCAATTTTATGGTGTGTTGTTCAGGGGCAGCAATGCCAGGAATGGTGCCACACAGGATGATGATAACCATCAGCTCACAGATAGGCCACTATGTAAATACCCACAGGATGCATGGCTGGAGACCAGTACCCCTGGGAGCCAATCATGGGAAGGATTCACTTCTTCAAAGTTGAATTGTCCTTGATTTTTCCTTGAGAGAATATGTGAAGGCAAATGACATCATCCTAGCCTTCCTGGAAAAGGAAAAAAAAATTTAAAAACTAGTTAAACTATCCTAATACTTAAAAATACTTTTTGCCCCATTGGAATGTGAAAAAACAATAGGGCTTTTAAGAAATTCTGCAATTCCCCTTACCCATGCTCAAGGTGGCATTTAGATCAGTAAATACCGCATTCTTTCCAGTGTGAAAGCAGTGAACAAGGTTCTCTATATAAATAATTTACCCTATAAAAAGTACCTGAATTAACATATCACTGGTATACTAACCACAACCAGCCATGTCAAAGCACTTTGTGTAGTGGGTTAAAATTGTTGCCTTAATGTAGTTAAGCACAACAGTAGCACAGTTCACCACATTTTAAAGCAACCTTAATGGATTTTAGAATTTTGGCTACCTTTGCAGAATCCTTGGAGGTCACTTTGAGTGATTGCTGTGGTGAAAAACTTCTTTGTGACTTTTGGGACAGTTTTAAACAGTGAGGTCATGACAGCAATCTTATTTGAATGTAAGAGAAGAGGTCAGGTACAGACTTATTTTTAAGTTTCAGGAAGATGGCTTGAGACATCATTCACTGTTTGCAGAAAGGAGACTCCAGTTCCTGAGCTAGGATTTGTTTGTCTCTTAAAACTAAATTTTTCTTCCCTCTCATAGGAAAGTGTAACAAGATTAAAATAGAAATCTTGTAATCTAACATTCAACTTTATTTCCTTTCATATATTCTCTTGGTGCACATCTTTCTGCATTGCACGCAGTGCATCAGGACTGCCTGAGCCTGTGCATATTCTTCCTGTCTACAAGCTGTGCTAATGGGCCTCAGAAAGGAAATGGTTTTTTGGGTGTTAGAGATCAGCATAGGTGTAGTTAAGCAATAGAATTAGTAAGTGTAGAAGAGCAGTTAGTCCGTGCCAAAAAAAAAAAAAAAATTAAAAAAAGCTCAGTATGTCCACAGATGAGAAGTGGAAAAGTCGGAGGAACCCTTTACAGACACAAATATAAGATAAGCATGTCTTGAGAGCCAGTGGGCTGTAGGGTTTGACTTTATTACTGCCTTTGAAAATCTCCCCTTCGAGCAAAAGAAAAATGGCATCAGAAACTAATCTTTGAAAAGGGACTGGAGTGTAGAAAGACTGAAGAAACTAAATTCAAGGCAAAGGATGGCATTTACAAAGGAAGCTGTTTGTCATGTTTGGGAACTGGTGATGTTCATTGTTTAAGGAGCTCTAAAGAATAGGGTGTGTGTCTCCATTACAGGAAGATGAGTTGTATTTTACAAGACTGCTCTGAGTCTGCCTGGAAGGGTAAGATGCCACAAACAAGCGTGACAGAGATCTGTTAATGGGCACCTTGACTCTGGCAGGTTGAAGGGATATTGTTGGTGCCCATGTAACAGCCTCCTCTAAGGCCACAAAGGCAAGAGCACTCCTGACTGGCTTTGCAAGGGTGTGCCATCAGAGACAGAAAGCATCTCTGCAGGGAGTATGCTGTCCTGGGAGAGATCTGCCATGCCTTCACACCTGGGTACCAAATGTGCTGCTCTGGGTGATGTTTCTTTGGATGTGTTGTGGGGTATGGCTTCTCTCAGGAAACTCATCTCTCAAGGTTCTGTCTGGTTGTCATCACTTTGTCAAGTCATAAAAGACTTAAGGTTTTGTGAGAATGTTTTTCCTATCCTTGTCTTTTCACTAAATGCTTTGCTCTTTGTCATTCTGCCATAAGAGTATGTCATTGGTTTGAGCTGCAGTTCCCAGTGGTGAGCCAAATGCTCAGCTGTTCCTATTTCATGTTGTGCTTTGCCTATTTTCTGCAAAGCATGGAGGGAAACATTGCAAGGAGGAGCAGAAATCTGGATTTCTGTGTTTGCTGAAAAGCCGTTGAAGACTGTAATGGCAACAGCTGGGTTGTGGTTGCACATGACTGAGGAAGACTTCAAGAGGCTGAGAATTTGATTAAAACCTTCAATATGCATAAAAACCTAGGATTGGGCCTATGATTCAAGTTTACTGTGACTGAGCAACTGGCTAATATTTAGTTCTAAACAGAAAAAGATGAATGTTTAAATATATTGGCTATTTCCTAATTATTGGGGCATGTAATCTTTGGCTTCAGTCTATTACCATTTAATTCAGCAAATCCTAAACCTTTGCAGCTGGAATGAGCTGCTTCAATTTCTATTTAAGTGAAGTGAGTACTTTGAGACTCAAGTCTAGAAAATGGGAAATTATTTTAAAAAACTAGCTTGGATACATCTCTTAGAAATTGCCTCCCACTGTGCAATCAAGAATATCTCTACTTTGAAAGTTTAGTCTTTTGTTTGCTGTGTGAAGTTCCTTGGTGTTCCCTCAGCTTATTGTGCTTGATTTAATTTTTACTTTAGGTACAGTGTTTTCAGTAATCAGAGGTATTATGTTTAATTTTCTGCTGTTTCAAACTTTTCTTTTTACTGGAGCTCCAGCAAAATTGTTTACGAGAGGTATGTACTGTGAAATGTATTTTCCTGAATTTCCCATGGGTGAAATAAACTGTTTCATGTGGGAAACCTGGGAAAATAACATGATGCATTCACTTTACAAGAGATCTTTAAAAGTATTTTTTTATTTGCAGTGGGATATTCAGCTTTCTACCTAAAGTTAGAGAACTTTTTGATGTACTTTTTTTTCCTCATACGTTTGTCCTTTCAGAAGAAACCGAGAGGTTAAAACTATTTCCAAATATGTTGCCTTTTAATTTAGTGACTGTCAAGTTACAACTCTGTTGTATCAGACATCTGATTATGGATTCATTGGCCCAATAAGAAACATAAACAGAGCCTTTTTCCTGCTGGGCAGGCACAAATGCACTTTGGGGAACCTCTGAAGGAAGGGCTGTGTGTTTTACAGAGCTGCCTGATCCACATCCTTCCTCACCTCTGGTGCAAAACACCTCTGAAACAAAGTGAAATTTTATTCCTATTACCATGCACACCTTCAGCTGGGGAGAACTGGGCTGCAGACCTCCCTTCTCCATTTTTTTAAAATGCTTTTGCAGTCTCTTTATATTGGCATTTTCCCTAATGTGCAGATACTGAAACAATCCGATTTTCTTCATTTTAAGAAGTGGATGGGGGCCCATCAAACAGTCTGCCCCGATTTCCACATGGTCTTCTGTCTGCATAGTGTACAGAGCAGGAGGGCCCTTTTGAAGCAGGAATGTAAGTAAATACCTAAACACACAGATTGTGTACAGCAGATCACACCCTACACCTGTATAGCTCCTTCAGAGGTGAATGTGCACCAACAGTGGGAGGCTACCAGCTTGAATATTTGTCACTGAGACATCCTCTTAATGGTAATCTTTTTTTTTTTTTTTTTTTTTTTTTACTAGCATGTGTTGTGGTTTGAAAGCAAAACGAATGAGAGGCTCCAAGTCAGAGATACAATTTAATAGGAAGAAAGGTAAAAAGGTAAAAATAAAATAAAATAAATGCAATAACACAAAGGACCACTGACAGGGTCAGAATACAACCTGAGCAGGATGGTGGAAGCAGTCCAGGTGAGGTGCTATTCCTGAAGCAGTGATCCTGTAGAAAGGTCTGGTAGCTCTGCTCCTCTGGGAATCCAGTAAGAAAGGGCTGCTTGTACTGTCCCAAATCCCAGCTTATATCCAGGTGAGAATGCTTGGCTCCTCCGCCTGGGTGGAGCAGCTCACAATGGGATGATGAGCTGTGAAGTGGGTCCTTGATGGCCCATTAAACGGAGATAACCCCTGGAGGGAGTTACCTGTGAGTCACGGGCAAGGCGTTGATGGGCCATGAGCAGAAGACAGCCCAACATTAGAGCACTGCCCCACTTGGTTTAATAGTTCATGAAGATGGTGATAGAATAAATACTTTGTGAACATCCTACACTACAACCCAGGACAGCATGAAAAGGGAAAATTGTCCAAATGAATGCTGATTTTTGCTTAATGCACTCTGTGCCAAGGTTAGAGTTGGACTGTTAGAAGCTCCAAGTGATTTTAAAATCAAATTTTCTTTGATGGCATAGACATTGTGTGTCTATTATCTCTCTTGTGATAGTCCATAAACACATTTAATAAACAGGCAGATTACATAGTAATGAATTGCCCTTTCAATTTGCAAGGGAAACCTTCTCTTTTTTCCAGACCAGAACAAAAAACATTTCTTGCATTATAAGAAAACTGAGAAACTGAGACTGTGATTCTTAACTACAGATCCTGTGCTTTTATAAGCAAAGATTGTGCTTCCAGGTTTAATGTAATAACATCATTTCCTTCTGCCTTCAAACTGGTAACCTTTCAGACTGGAAATCAGCATTATGATCTTGGTGGTGCCACTGATGCCTGTGAATTGCTGAGCAAGTCCCTGTCCCTTCTTTAATTTACCCTGTTGGGTGTAGGCAATGGTACCTTCTTTTTACAAGGCACTTTTATATATGATGGATATGGAATATGGAATTGCCATGCTAAATGCAACTTTATTTGTTATAAGTTGGTTTGGAATAACACCACGTAGATGAACCCAGGGGTTTACATAATGAAAAAGAAATGGAACTCCAGAAGTTTTTGTCATGTAATTGAATTGCCACATAAGGGTAGGACAGTGATTTCCCCAGGCAATTTCACGAGGTGCTGAGATGCTGCATGCAGCATTCATAATTTGGAAACTTCTACTTTCTCACAGTAACCCAGACATCCATTAAAATAGAAGTGTCGTACCTTTTTGTTTTGATTGGATTTTTTTAACACACTTTCATTAGTGCAACTTTCTTCCCAAATCAACAGAACTAGTGTTGCAGCATTTAAAAGTTGCAGCCGATTCCAGTTTGTGGGTTGGTTTGTGTCTGCACTGCCTTAGACACACTCTAGCCCAGCAAATTAAATTTAATTAAAGTGTCAATTACCTGGAAAGCTAGGAATTCAGGAATAGTTGTTTTTTCAGTGGTTCTGTCTTCCTCGCAGCTTTTTCTTACCACCTATAGCTCGAAGTATAATATGAAAATCATTTTATTTTCTATGGATTATTTGGACCTGTTAGCATAAATGGGTTTGAAATAAATTGGTTTTCATCAGATGCCCTTACCATGTATGTGATAGATCAGAAATCTATGTTCAATAGGTCACTAACAATAATTTAAATTTCTAGAGGGATTTGTTAATGGTATTTATTCCTGATTTTAGGGACCATTTTTGATGTAACTGAGAGAATTTTACATTTCTTAGTCTTCTTTATGGACATGGCAAATGCTTCTCTCTAACCTAAAATATCTTACAGCATTCAAATGATTTGCTGAAAAACTTTTTCTTGTTTCTCACTCCTTTGAGATTGAAAGAAATCCAAATTTATACTTCTTCTGGCAGTTACAAACGTAAAAACTTATCAGCATGAACATAAAATTTGAGGCTGAGTATCTAAATTAATGTACTTTTAAAAAAAGGCCCAAAACAGTGGGGCTTAAATATAACATGGCTCCAGATTGGCATTGGATTGTTGAAAATCTCTGTGGTATAGTATTAATGTTTCCAAATTAAAAGTGCTATTTCTATATATATATGTGTGTGTGTATTTCCTTATTTGTGCATTCATAGGCTAGACTTTACATTTAGAGTGAAAACATCCCTGGTTGCATGTGAGTCTGTTTCAGCTCTTACCTTTTATATGAAATTAGCTCTGTACTCTCACCATACATTCTTGTGTTATATACATATTTTTATTAATTTACTATACTGTCATTCCTATCATGTTGGCAGTTTCATGCAAACAAAACCCATAATATTGACAAAAGAATGAGTGGTAAAGAGTGAAAACTACAGGGAAAGGAATGTCTTCTGTGCTGCATATTTTACAATTACCCTCTGTGACAACAGGAAAGCTGCTTCCTATCCCCAGTCTAATTACACCAATTATGAAATAGTGTTGAATGTTTTAAAATTCAGACACTGTTACAAAAATAAACACTTTATTGATAAAGCAATAAGGTTATTTTTTCTTTTTCATCTTTGTTAATTAAGACCTTTGTTCAGTTAAAATCAGTGACATCATTGCAATAATTTTATGCTGTGGGAAAATAATAGTTTGGCTTATACAGTGGGGCATGTGGTATCTACAGAGATAAGTTATGAACTCTTAAAACCAAGATTTTATAATGGAAGTGTTGACACAGGCTTCATTCTGCTGGCATAATAAATTCTATTATAGTGTTCATTATAAGAATTTCCAGTCCTTTTATAGACTATGGAGTCTCTGGAAAGCAAATGAAGTCAAGAATTACTAGAATCATAGAAGCTCTTCACAGTTATTACTTAAAAGTAGCATATGATTAGGAGTGTTATGTTTTTTTTCCAGGAGTCTTTTCATTTTCTCTAGACAGTGTGACTTCAGTGTAACTTGATTTGTTTGAAGTTGTCTTTGTTTAGAAAAGCAAATCAATTTGATATAATCTTATTGTTTGTTACCTGGGAAAAGAGAAACAAAAGCTTTCTCTGAATAGCACCTTTTGATTCCTCTCATAAATATGTGATGTTTCTAGTACTTTATTATTTTCTGAATCCAATAGGTGAGATGTGTGAGCTCTTTCTTATATAAATCATGGTGCACCACCTTGTTGAGGGTTTCATATACATTTTCACCCACAAAGGATTTCACTATGTGTAAAAGCAACTCCCATACATTAGCCCCATGCAATGCTTTAATTCCTTGTGTTTTGTATCAGTCACTGCTAGAAGTAACTATTTCTTATTCTTACTCTTGTCTGCAATTGCAGAAAATCATAGGAGACATTACTTAACATATAAAAGATATAAAAGATATGCTACACTTTGCATTACAAGAAAGAGACTGAACAGAATATTTTGTTTCCCCCATATTTTTCTGTAGATTCATTTTTCATTTTGATTGTAAGACTGGAGCAGGCTAGAGAAGAGATTGTATTATATTGTATTGTATTGTGCCATATTGTATATGTACATATTCCTATAAAATACCCTGAATCTTCACCAAAAAATGTGAAAAAATTCTCAGGCATCTCACAAATACCAGCAGAAAGATCCAGGCAGACAGGTTTTAATATTCTTGTAAGGATATTTAGTTATGTTTCAAATTTCTGTTAAGAAACTGAATTTAAGACATATACATCACAAAAACTCCAACTCTTCTTCTGGAAGTATTGGGTGTCCTTGGAGTTCTTCAAACATCTACATGCAATCCCATATATCAGGTAGACAAGACGAGATATAAAGTCTGAGAGATGTTTGGATGTTCTTTAATGGACCTAAAAGTATGCTGTGGCTATGGTTACAACCCTATCAGAAGATAAGGGGAGGTGTGATCCTAAATGCAGCACTGAGTGACAGTGGAACAAGTTACTGTCCTGAGTAAGGCCATTATAAGTTTCTTTCTTCAAGGAGAAGTCTGCTTGCTGCATTTACTTCCCAGCATCTCCTTTTCAGCAATTATTCTTGGAAATTATTTAGGAAGTACTGAGATATACATAACATTCTTTTACACTTAGGATAGTGGAAGAGGGAAGAAGGTGTAGATGTTTAGATGACTGATCTGATGCTGAAGCAGGTCAAGCCTTCAAGCTGTGAGGGCTGGCTGTATTTAATTAGGAACAGACAGCTGACAATTTGTGAGTGGTACATACAGGCCATCTTTAGCTCACTGAGTAGCTCTTATATTTGTTCAGTATTCCTTTCACCATCCCATAATACACATCCCTTTCCCATTTATGTTATTAACTGAACAATGAAAGCACACCATAAGTAACATGAATGATATGATTGCATTGTGAAGAAATAATAATAACCATCAGAATATCCAGTAAGTATATTTCTATAGGCATTTGTGCACATTCTCTATTTCAACTGTTAATATTGTAGTCCTGAAATTTCAAGGAACAGTAGTGAAATATGTAGAGTCTTTAACATGTGCTAAAGCTTGAAGGTCACTTAGTGTTTCCAATTGATGTATTCAGTTTATTAATAAATGCAGGGATAACATATTGGTACCCTTGAGGCTCCTGAAGGGCAAGATCTTCAGAGACTGTGTCATTGATGTCTTGTGTCTGTGTTCTGTCCAAGTGCTATACTGTCAGGTTTCTTAAGACTGATTGCTCATCAGTCTGTATTTCAGAAAATTTATAGGCAATCAGACTAACAAGATAGAATCTAGAAAGGCAAACTATTTCAGGTGAAGAAAGGTCTCAGTGAGAAGTTCAGGAAAGAAATAATAGTTACTATGAAATGTATTTCCTTTGACTAGGTGCTATAACTTTCATATGCTCTGTGGAGCATATTTCAGTGAACCACTTCAAGGGAAAAATAACACAGGAAGCTGACTGAATAATGCATATGTCAGATTCCCTTTTTATTTACGTTTGCCTTATTTGGAACAGAAAATAATGAGTTGAGGGAACAGGGGAGATTGATACCTCAGGGAAACAGAGAAATGTAAAAATATATAGGACAAATTTTATGCATGTATATTATATATTATTAACTTACATAATCAGTGAACATTGATATTCAGTAGCTGAATGGATTGTTTAGGTAAACGTGGATATGAATGTGGTCTGTAGAAGTTTCTATCATTCGTAAAATTATATGTCCAAAAAAGTGAAATTCCTATGGTAAGATATCAGAATAGATCAGTCCTGAAAATCGTGCACATTATTTATGTAGTAATTGTGATCATGAAATAGAGCTTTTAATATTTTTATTTTATTTCTTTACATTTAACTATTATTTGCTTATAATATATGTAATACATTTTTCTCTATTTAAAATGGAAAAGTTACTCAAAAATAAGCCTTAAGGGAGATGGAAGAAATTGTGGTTTTTATTTTATTATTTTTTTATGAGTCAATATTAATTCAATTATATTCTGAAGAGATTGGAATTATGAAAACTCGATTTGCAAACACGAATTAGATAAGAATCTATGATGTATCTTTCTTTTCTTCTCACATTTGTTTTTTGTCACTTCTTAGGAGAAAATACATTTAGAGAACAGAAAGTCCTAATTATAAAAGCTTCTAGCTTCAGGAGTGAAAAAATGATTTAGTCGTTCTGACTTATAATTAGATTCTGCTGCATCTACATGATCCATCAGTGCCATGCCAATGCCTTTTTCCTATCAAAGTGATTCTACCAGAGACAACAGATTTCTTCCCCACTGCGGTGTTTCAATATGCAACCCAGGCACCCGATAATCCCACCTACACCAAAGACTTAGGAGAATTCCTGACTCATTGATAAGCATGAACAGTATCCCTTAGGTGTGAATACTTCACCTACAGTGAAGTATTTACAGATTTACATGGTTTGAGGAAAATGGATGAAAAAGCAGAGGACCTGCACTGCAGTTTCTTGTAATTCTGTTGTAGAGAACATCAATATGTGGTATAAATAATTAATGCCACATAACAATTACTGTGTTTCTTCTTGTGTGTCATTTCATTCCCAACAATAGCATTAAATTAAGATTGGATGCTTGATTGTTGAAATAATGATTATTCATGTCCTTTTAAGATGTGATAAGATGTGTCACTGGGTGAGTCAGAACATCCTTGTGTTTTTACATCTATTTTCTACTCTGAATTTTATTAGTATTATTTCTGTTAGGATGGTGATGGTATTGGGGTTTTTTTGTAATTCATCCTCTGCACACAAAAGTATTGATAATGGTGCTAATGACAATAAATCCACCTTGCTTTGTTTTATTGTCTCCCTAAGGATATCAGTTCTAGAGCTTTACTGGAAAACCATTTATTGGTTTTCTTCCAAGATTCTGTTTCTAATGCTTTACTAATATATTTATTGGTTTTCTTCAAAGATCTTCTGTATCTGCTTATCTCGAGGTGGAGGAGATTGAAAGTTGCCACAGATCAGATTTCCCAGGTCTGTTTTAAGTTCCTTATAAGGACTATGTATTGGTTCTGCTGAACCTTTTTATATTGCAGACTTCTTGCAGCTACCTTAACTGTACAAAGCCTTTATTAATGGAAGAATATATTTATAGGGTTATCTACTCTGTGTCATTCCCTTTTAATACTTCAGCTGTATGCCAAGTAATTGACCCTACAGAAGTAGCTGCCAAAGATCTGTCTATTGTACCAAGTGTTGGCTTTTTCTGTGTCTGCTGGTTCCTAGCAAATTGTGAAGGAATGAAAAAGCATCGCTCATGTGAGGTCATTGCTGTTTATGCAAAAAATCACAGCAACCTCCCCAGCCACTCTACTTCCATGTTTTTGCTTCCTGTACCCTCTTTCCTGCCCAGTTCTCACTATACCATTGTGACACGACTGCTACCCATCTCTTGGTAGCAGCTGGGTGGTGTGGCATTTGATCCAGTCTTTTCCCAGTGAATTTCTACTAAAGCTCGGTTTCGATCTGAGTTTCTCAGAGAACTTCACTGTCAGCAGCTCATTTTTACTGGCACATTTCATGTACTTTCCAGGGGCTTTCTTCTACAAAGGCTTAGAGATGGGCTCAGTTCAACACACGAGTAGTCCTACTACAGCCAGTGAGACCTCTTAATGTGCACGAAGTGCCTGCATAAGCTTTTGAAGAAGGTTACTTAAAAATTCTTTAAATATACGTGTTTTTATACACAACATTGAACTTTCCAAGTTCAATGCTAAGGGGGAGATTATCTGGCTCATGTTGTTTCCTGGAAGGTACACAGAGCCCTGTATTATCTGTGTGCTCTTTCTCACAGATCTTTGTCTTGTCCACTCGTGCAGATGAGTGAGGTGATATCTCCTTGCTGTTGAGATATCTCAGTGTGTTCTGCAAAGTTGGTGGGCTTTGTTAAGAACTATGCTGAGGTCACACATATGGTGAACTTCCATGTCCATAGGTTTGGGATTTTTAGGCAATTACACCTATCCACCCTGTATTAAAAAGCTAACATTGTGCTAACACACATGATTGGTAGCACTGTCCTCTCTCATACCTGGTATTCCCAGACTATTTGAAAAAAGGAAAAAATAAGAGTATCTTCTGTCCCATTATTTCTTGGGAATCAGTGAGATCTTTTTTCCAATGTAAATATTTCCCTATCCTTTCACCTCCATAATGTCTCTAATACTTAACTTATTCTAAGACAGTCTTTCCCTTGTTCTAGTCAAGATTTCAATTCTTCCTTTTACCTAGGAAAAAAAAAATTACTGTCACCTAGACAGACAAAATCATTGTCTGCTCAAATACCAAGTGGTAATCTTGTCAATTTTACCATGCCTTGAGCAGAATATTTTTTCCAGACCAGACGTAACAGTGAAAAAATTACTGATGAGAATGTAGCCAAACATTGGTGATCCCTAGTTCTGTCTTTGGGTCAGTAAAGTTTTCAAGGAAGCCCCTGTGGTTTACTTGATGTTATTATTGCAGATTATGCTGTCTATTAAAATACCTATTATTGGTAATGATGAAGAGCAAGAGTATAACTGTCCTCCAGTGGTTTCAAATACTTATCATACTCTTGCACATCTGCTGAAATACCTTACAAGAAGCCTTTAATTATAACACATTATTGGCAGAAATCCATTTATTGCTTCCTTTCACTATCAACATCTTTCCTTTAGAACTTTTCTTGTTCTTGTTCTTTATGTATATATGTTGTGTCCTGGATTGTAGTGTGGGATGTACACAAAGTATTTATTCTATCACCATCTTCATGAACTGTTAAAACCAAGTGGGGCAGTGCTCTAGTGTTGGGCTGTCTTCTGCTAATGGCCCATCAACGCCTGGCCCGTGACTCACAGGTAACTCCCTCCAGGGGTTATCTCTGTTTAATGGGCCATCAAGGACCCACTTCACACTCATCATCCCATTGTGAGATGCTCTGCCCAGGAGGAGGAGCCAAGCATTCTCACCTGGATATAAGCTGGAATTTGGGACAGGACAAGCAGCCCTTACCCACTGGATTCCCAGAGGAGCAGAGCTACCAGACCTTTCTACAGGATCACTGCTTCAGGAAGAGCACCTCACCTGGACTGCTTCCACCATCCTGCTCAGGTTGTATTCTGACTCTGTCAGTGGTCCTTTGTGTTATTGCATTTATTTTATTTTATTTTTACCTTTTTACCTTTCTTCTTATTAAATTATATCTCTGACTTGGAGCCTCTCATTTGTTTTGCTTTCAAACCACAACAGTTGTTATTTATGTATAGCTAGTAAGTGTTCCCAAATATGTCTCACTGCTAAAATAAGACAGGATACAGGTAACAAATTAGGATAAATAAGGAGAAAAGAAAGAGGGAATCAACACTAAAGCAATGTTAGAGGCAGAGAAACTGAAGCTGGTATCCCATGCAGTGTAATTAAGTCTCACTCAGAGCAGTTTGTCTTTTCTGGCAAACCAGCAATCCTCTCTTCACACTAACTCTGATGTTTGTCCAGCCTTGATTTGGCTGTTTCTCTGCCTTAATGCTATAAAAAGAAGTGGAAAGCAGGGAGGGGAGAACAAAACCCTTTCATACTGCTTTTCATAGTGAAATGCCTTAGCCAGGGTCAGAGCTGAGACAGGGAGGATGGCAGGACTGCAGCAGCCAGCAGCTGGATCAGCTCCAGGATCCACCACCTCAGGCAGGAAGGAGATTAGATGGCTTGTCCCTTATCAAGTCTGAGACAGAGCCAAGAATGAATCAAAATCTGAATCAAAATCAGTACCTAACACATAGAAAAAGCTCTTCTCTTGATTTTTCCATTTAGTGGTACTTTTCACTAACTGGTTTAACATTACCTGTGCCCACATAAAGTACCTTCTTTCTTTCTCTCCTTTATTTTTATTTGCAAACTTTTTTATATGCTTTTGCTTAATTTGTGTATGCGCATTATGCAAACTTAGATTACAAAATGAGACAGAAATTTAAGTACTCAAATTAAAAAAGCAGCATGGAAGTTTTCAAGTACACAATAGACAGCTTAACTTTAAAGATATCGCTAAAATTTTAGAAAAAGATAAGAACGTGCAATTAAAATGGTATAAAACCTAAATGTGTTTCTGTTTAAAAGGGCTGTTTTTGAGATAGAGAAATCTTATGCTTAAATACATGTACAGTTATGTGTGGCCAAAAGTATAGAGGCAACACATAAATGTTTAGACATCAAAGGAAATATACTGTGTAATATAGTTGTGCAAAAAGAAATAATATCCCTAAAAAGTTGACAATAAATGGCTGTCTGGAGTATTTAAAAAATGAAGAGGTATAAACTTCAAAAATATGTTAACTGAACTGAGCGGGTTTTTTTTAATACAGACAAATGTGTAATAAATAAAGTTGGCATTTACTTTCAAAACAATGCTAAAAAGCATTCAGAGTTAAGTCATTTAGAATAAATGTCTCTGGATTATGTGGCTATCAGAGTAATATAAGAAGAATACTAATTAGTACTCCAAATCTTTAATACTGTACCAAAACAATTCTCTCCTTTGGTAATTCTTTATTGTAGCCATAGTAACAAAATAAGAAAACTCAGCCACACAGACATTTGAAATTCCCTTTTTTTTTTTTTCTTAAAGAAGTCTTAATTTCTCTAAGAAGCTCTGTTTTGTACTTCTAGCACTTGTAATTATACCTTTCTACATTTAAATATGACAGCATATCCTTAGGCATAATTCATTCCTACATAGCTCATCTAGATTAAAATTTTAAAAGTTGCCCTTGCTTTCATTATTTCATGAAGAGCCTTTCAAAATAAGCTGCAGTATTCAGAACTTACATTCATACATACATATATATATAAATATAATGACAGTATGTACCTAAAATAGAACAGTTATTTTGAGGGATGTTCTTTTAGATGTACTTTTAGAAATAGTTTAGAAGATTTTCATGCCAAAGCTAAAGAAAGTTAAAGAAGGTAGTGATTAGAAAGCTCCAGGAAAGGTCTTAAAGCATGTAATGAATCATAGATTAATCCAGGTTGGAAAAGGCCCCAGAAGATCTCTAGTCCAGCTTGCCAGTCAAAGCAGGATCAGTCCTGAGGTCAGCTCAGGCTGCTCAGGGATTGAAAGCCTCCAAGGATGAGGCTGCACAGCCTCCTTGGGCAGCCTGTTCCACTGCTGGATTGCCATCAGAATAAAAGAGCATTCTCCTGTTTTCAGTGGGACCACACTTCACAGTAAATTTACTATAGGCACTGGAGGCTCCATTGGCTCCCCTGGATAACCATTCCTTCTCCCAGATGAACAAGGCTCAGCCTCATCTCAGGATGCCTGCACTTTTGCTCCAGTCCCAGCCATCTTGGCAGTCCTGCATGGAACCTGCTGCATTAACAATGCCTTCCTTTACTGCTCAAGAGACCTCAAACCAGACACAGGCTCATAGATAGGGTCAACAGGTGAAATTAGGAGCACAGACTTCTCCCTTGCCACTGCATGTATCCCTGATTATACAGCCCCAAACACTGCTACCCTGCCTTCCTGCCAGAGCATGTTCATCTTTAGATCCACAACTTTCTTCTCTACAGAGCTGCTCCACAGCTTGTACCACTGCAGAGGTTTCATACATTCAAGGGGTACAGCTTTGCAATTGTCCTTGTTTTGTTCCTTAGGGTTTCTGCCAGACCATTCTTCCAGCCTGCCTGGTGCTTCCTGGAAGTGGCCATGGCTTCAAACAGATTGGCTGCATGCACCAACTGGGTGTCCCCTGAAAGTTCAGGGAAAAAGAGCTCTGACCTTTCCTCCAGATCACTGTAAAAGGTGTCAGATAAGAGAGGTCTTGGAAAAATCACAACTGGCCTCCAGGTAGAACGTATGCCATTAACCACCCACCCTTTTTGCCTCAGGGCCCAGGCAAGTTTACACCCATCTAGTAGGCCACCCATCCAGACCCACCACTCATAATGTTCCAGTTCAGATATCAGGATGCTGATACCTGAATTGGAACAGGTGGGAAAGGAAGAAGTACCTCCTGATTTATTTTTTTTTTAACCAGAATTCATATTTCTAAACTGCAGGAAAAGTTCTTTAATAAACAACACTGCAATATTTTAAAGATCACAGTTCTATAAATATTTACTCTGATAGAAGTAGTTTTATGTTTTTTGTACATTGCATATAATACAGTTTGCGATTTCAATGCAGTAAATAGAATACTGTTTCTTCTGTCTAGCTACTATAACAACAAGAGTGAGAAATATCATAACTACTCAAAGAACCTGTTCTTATCATAGTTTAAATCTACCATAACAAATGCGTCATCCTGTTACTGGTCACAGCTTTTTTGAGAATGATTTCTATTAAAATGTATTTATTTCATTCTTTTAGTAGTCTGTGAAATTGTATAGGTATGTTGTCCTGGGTTGTAGTGTGGGATGTACACAAAGTATTTATTCTATCACCATCTTCATGAACTGTTAAAACCAAGTGGGGCAGTGCTCTAGTGTTGGGGTGTCTTCTGCTCATGGCCCATCAACGCCTTGCCCATGACTCACAGGTAACTCCCTCCAGGAGTTATCTCCGTTTAATGGGCCATCAAGGACCCACTTCACACTCATCATCCCATTGTGAGATGCTCCACCCAGGGGGAGGAGCCAAGCATTCTCACCTGGATATAAGCTGGGATTTGGGACAGGACAAGCAGCCCTTACCTACTGGATTCCCAGAGGAGCAGAGCTACCAGACCTTTCTACAGGATCACTGCTTCAGGAAGAGCACCTCACCTGGACTGCTTCCACCATCCTGCTCAGGTTGTATTCTGACTCTGTCAGTGGTCCTTTGTGTTATTGCATTTATTTTATTTTATTTTTACCTTTCTTCTTATTAAATTGTATCTTTGACTTGGAGCCTCTCACTCGTTTTGCTTTCAAACCACAACATTTGTGCAAAACAAAAGTGGTCAGGGAATGGAAGTTTTTTCTCGGGAGAAACTATAGCAGTTTTTGAGGTGGGAAACTTGGGTATTTCATATGAAGCAGGATGAGTTTTCCAAGCTATAGAGACATGTCTCCTCTCTAACTCCTTGATGGATGCCATCCCTGACTGATCTGGTGCCAAGAATGCATAGATGCATTCTCCTGTTAGATTTCAGGAAGCATCTCCATCCTTGCACAATTTTCTTTGCCACCACAGTTAAAGGCATTTGCAGATGTGACCCAGAACCAGGCTGCAAAGAGTGGCCCAAGAAGCAGTTTTGTCAGTGCAGACAAACAGATTTGGGCCACTGGAGGCCGTGATACAGTCATACTGAGCCCCTTATGTGACATGCTTTTTATAGGACAGGTGATTGGAGCCCTCCCCTTCAAACAAGGGCTGGTACCTGCATATCTAACTCAAGTAGTTGTCTTTCTTTTCCATTCTTGGCTCACATATAACAAGTTGTTCTTTTACACACCACCATCTTTTGCAGTGTGGTTGTGTAAATCTTTCAGTCAAGCTGTTTAAAATCATGTGAAATTTTCATCCCTAAAATTTTGAATTTCTTTTACTAAGATTTTCCACCCTACAAATAGTCTGAAGAAAATCAAGACCGGATGAATATGAAAGAACAAAGCTGCCTAATACCTGCTTTAAGGCTCTGTGTTCCAAACTGCAGCCTTTGTGACTTCTTAAAGTCATAAAGGGGTGGCACAAATTTGGAGCCACCTGCATTTTTCTGAGCCTTCACACCGACATGGCTGCTGAGCTTCTCAAATGGAGCAGGCTTAGCCAGAGCTGGGCTGGAGGGAGTGCAGACTGAACCTGTCTTTAGCCACCCGTTCACATCAAAATCCCTCTATTTCCTGAAGGCTTTGAATTCTTTTTTCCTGGGCATCCCCAAAACAGCTTAGTGTGGAGTGACCCAGCCATAATTTACATTTAAGCCTAATTTGAATTCATATTAGGCATTCCTCAGTCTGTTTCACCTGAGGGGCTCTATCCAGCTGGCATCTTCCAAGCATGACTAATGGTGCAGGCTGTGCATGAAGCACAGCAGCAGCAGCAGGTGATGGGAGTCTCCATTCATTCAGGAATATGAGTATGCAATGTGGGTTTAATCTTTGCCTGGCAGAAGGGGTTTAGGTCCATCTTTTACCCCAGTCTTCCATGTAAAAGCTATTCTAACATCGCTCTCCTCTGCTCTATATTTAAAAGGAATATGCAGGGATAAAAGGAATACTTGTTTTCATTAGTGGGAGGAGATGAGGGAGAGTGTGCACAGAATTTGTGCCAAAATAGTCATGTTATTTAGGTGTCCTAGGGCTTGGGAAAAGAGGATTGACTTCCAGTGACTTCCAGTCCTTGCAAGTAGTTGTTTAAAAGCTTTACCTGATGCCTGATTAACAAAAAACCCCATGAACCTTAGCCTCCTAGCTATTCTAAGTCTCAAATGGATGCCTAATTCTACTCAGAGGTTGAAGAGGAAAGAGATGTACCTGCCTTGGTAGGAAGTGTACTCTCCTGCTTGCCTCTCTTTCTCCCATCCTCCTTCCATCCCCACCTCCTTCTTTTATATCTTTTCTGGATTTAGACCCTGAATATAGGCTTCAGTCCTTGCATTCCCAAGCTATATTGATACCAAGCAGCATGAAATGAGATTTGCCTTAAGGCACAAAACCACAGCGTATGCATTTAAAAAGCTTTGTGTGCACACAACTGACTATTACAGTGGTATTTGAAAATGAACAAAAATGCATATTATTATGCACTTTTGATGGCAGCGTGTGCAGAGCATACAAAGTAGAACAGGCCTTATAGGTTGTGTGTTCATTCAGAATCAAAAGCAGTGAACAGAAGAGGCTAAATCAAGATAATTTTGACACTTAAGATTGCGCATTTTTTGATAGAATCACTTTTCCTAAGACATTTTAATGCAAGTGCCTTTGAAAGGCATAAAGCACTTAAAACACTGATATGTGTATAAATGTAAATTTTACTTAACAGTACGTGTGTGCTGTGCTGTTTCATTTATTAAGATGTTTAAGAAATATTCTTACTGAACATGTGCACTCAGTACATGAACAATAGAAGTGCCCAATCTTTATAATTTTCCCTGTATAAAACTTGAATGAATAAGATATTATTGCAAAGCAACTCCATCAGGATAAAATTGTAGGGGTTAGAGTAGCATTCATCTACCTTAAGCTATTTTTTACACTGCTCAGGTCATTATCCAGTCTTTACATCATTGGCTTCAGGAATGGTTGGGATGGGTGTGTGGTGGCTGATAGCTACACAATGCCAAGCTAAGGGCAGATCCCTGTGCTCTTTGTGTATGGCAAAGTCAGTACACCATCTACAATTTTAGTGTTGTGATAAGACAATCACCAGGGATGCAGAGAGCATTTTAAAAACAGACATTGTTTGTTAAAGTAGGATTAAACCTGTGAGAAAAAAAAAACCATGCAGTAATCTGTAGGTTGTAACAAAGTAATTTAGCCAACAGGTTGTTTCTAATCAGGTTAAAACAGAAAATGTGGGAATTGTCTGGCATCTAAGGAAGGGCACAAGATGTTGAGAGATTAAGATTTATGGCCAAAGTATATTTTTGCAGATTGTAAAGAAACTGAGAAGCCCTTTTTTTTTTTTTTTTTTTTTTTGCTTGTAACACAGAAGTATCTAAGACAGTCCATTATCTTGGACACTAGATTATCTTGAAACTTCAGAAACTTGAAAGCAAGTATATGGGAAGTGTAGTACTGCATAAGCACTCAGACTTCAGCCAGCAAAATAAAAGAGAAATTTAATACTTCAACAGTATTAACATTGTATTTACAGCTGCTGCTGCTGCTGCCCACATGAAAAACTGTTTCCCAGGGGCTGAGATCAAAGGTACTGCCAGTGTGACATACTATGGGACTACACTATAATAATTTTACAGTTTTAACAGATTGTTTCCAGTGAAAAATGTGTGTGATAAAAACTGCAGGTGTTCATAAACAGAGAATGAAGGGGTTTTTTTATTAATACGGGTTAAATTTTAAATTAGCTACTTGCTTCAGCTGTGCAACAGCCTCGTGTTTGAAAAGTACCTCCTTTATCTATAATTTTCAAGGAGCACATATAATCCAAACATCCTAGAATTTTCATGACACTGTGAATCCTGTGTAACTGCTAGCCTATTCTTTCTTACTAAACAAACAGGTTGACTGCAGCTTGTTCTCTGTTCGATATGGGGTTTTGAATTTTGTTTTTGTAAGGCTGCTAGTCCACGTAAGTTCATGTGCAAGTGGAAGATCCTGTGTTAAAATTCAGGTAGAACTCTCACAGTTATTTTACTTTGCAGAATGTCTTAGCTGAAGGAAAGTAGGCTGTCCCTCTCTTTTTGACTTTGCCATCCTGATAGCGAGGACAGAAACATCATATCCAAAAGGAGTTAGCAATGGCAGCAGGCTACTTGCCAGATGCTGCGGGTACGTCACCACAATGGTGTGCAGGCATTTAGCCTTCTGACTCTATTAATGTTAATGAAAGTCAGGCCGTTCAACCTCCATATACCATGCTCTAAACGTATCCATTGAAGTCTGGCAAAGAAGCCCTGAGGCTTCCTTGTAAAAGTCTTTGAAACTGCTGCTCTTCTCCTGTAAGATTTGTGATGGAAAACAAGCCAGAAAGCTGCCCGCTATACAGAGATTTCCATGCAAAAGCTGTGCCTGAATATAGATAGGTCTGGTGTTTTGCCATACTACTAAAATCAAAGCACTGTGAGGGGAAGAAGGGTGATGTGAGAAGTATGTGCTTCCCATGGGCAATGAACTGAATGGCTTTGTAGAGGCAACTCCAGACAGGCACTTTCTTTGCAGATTATATTGAAAGCTGCTGAGACACACCTGAACCAGGCACCACAGTTCACATCCCCATCCCTGACAAAGTATTGTGATTTATTGTATTGTTCTGGTCTGGAGCAAAATGGCTGTATAGCCAATTTATCTCTCTTCTGGGAGTGTGGAAGGCTATTCATGTATTACAGAAGGCTGATCATAAAAAGCTCCTCTCTCAGTAGGGAAAATAAGCACATCCCTGTGGCTCACAGTTACATGGGGAGCAGGAAATGAAAGAGCTGCCCTTACAGCAGCTGATCAGGGAGTTACCTGTAAGAGGAGGAGACTGAGCCACATCTGTGAATAAGGCCCCAGGGAGCTCGTTCTTCATGCCCTCTGCCATGTGTGGTCTTATCTACAATGAAGTCTGAAGGTAATCTTTATTCCCATTTAGGCATTGCAACAGGATCACAGATGGTGCAAAAATGGTTTCTGAAATGCAGATAACAAGGGGCAGGAAGCCAGCCTCCATTGCTTTCTTACTTGTACCATCGTAAGTGTGAAGGATGGAACTCCCATCATCAGATCTACTCACTGTGAAGGCCCAGGGAGGAAAGAGTCAAGTTCATCCTTACTTTGAAGGATGCCTTAAATTCCTTATTTCTTCAAGTGAGTAAGTGAAGATAGATGGTTCCAGGTTAAGGCAGTTTGCAGTTACTCTTGTACATGCTCAGAATCGCTGATTTTTTTAACGCTGGCCTATTTTTTCACTTGTATTTCTCCAGCTGTGTGGTCCCCTGCAGACTGGGCTGCCTTCCACAAGCCATAAAACAACCTGAGGACTGCCCTGATTTAGGCTTGTTTAAAATTCTCCTTGATTGCATTCATTAGCAGGAAGTGCAGCAGTGCAGGGTGGCAAAACCCAGCCAGCCACATTGCAACTAAGAATCTGTGCCCAAGTTGTTTGAGTTTAATCAAGTGCTGTGCAAGATACGTTAGGTAAAAGATTTCCTGTTAGAACTCATTCAAATTCTTCTTGGTAGCACAGAGAGGGTATTTCACTTTTTACTCTTTTGTATTTATTCATACAAAGTGTCTCGTGAAGAAAATGTGTGGCTGGGTGTGGAGAGCTGAACTTGGTGCTTGAGGTTGTAACGTGACCCCTGGCAGAGACAGAGGTGTCTCCTTGCCCTCTGTCCATGCCTTTGCAGTGCTCTGTGTGTGCTGAGACAGGAGCCAGCAAGAGTTGTCTCCTTGATCCTTCCATGTCCCCCACTGACCACAGCAGAGAGCTGTAGGATAGACAACAGCGAGTCCATGCATCACACTGTATCCCTTGCCATCATGTCAGGCCACATTTCCCCCTACACTAATCTAACCTGCAGGATTTGTTTGTCTGTCACTCAAAATGGTCTGAATTTACTTCACCAGCAATTTTACTCTCTGGAACTGTTCCATCTACTGCCAGTCACTGTCTCCAGAGCAAGATACTCCAACTCTTTTCCATGTAAATGGGCATTCTATTTTTAACCTTCTCCATTTTTTTCTTGAATCAACACATGAACTGTAGTTTATATTTTTCTGCTGCTTTGTGCTTTTTTTTTTTTTTCCTGGCTCCTACAGGGCATCTGGTGAGCTATTATTTTATGAAGAGTATTTTTAATTTGTCAGAAAAACATTTAAGCAATTTCAGAGGCAAGGATGGTGCGCATTTTCACTGTGAGTTTCAGAAGTACAAGTTTTCTCTTTCAGCATGCCATTTGAAAAAACTCAGACAAATGCTTTATCAGCAAGGACAACTGAAAAGAAACTTTCTACTTGACTTCTTAATGCTTTGATGATTGAAATAGGACATCACACAAATTTAAAAGTTAAATATTACAGAGCTAAAAATAGACTTGATTTGTTTGTGGGTTTTTTTCAGCAAAGTGTGATTATTCCTCTAAGAAGTAGTGGTGTGAGTTTAAGATTGCCTTAAAAATAAATTTGCCTTCACTTTTTAGGATACTGGACAGCAAGGTATACAGTCTTAAAGTAATACTAGTATCTTGTTCTTGCAGCAGAGAATGCAAAAGCCACCTGTTTGTGTTGACCCACTTCCTATGAAGAGAGGAAAACATTACAACCCCAGCTAGTAAAACTAATTTCTAATTCAATGGCTCACAGAGAGCTATGATGACAACAGAGATTTTTGAAATAATGTTTTCCTCAAAAATAGCACTGCCTGGGCTATGGATCAGGTGTTGATCTCAATTTTTTTTTTTGCTTGATAAATCTTGACACTGCCATTGCCATGTTTTACTGCCAGGCCACTCAGGTCTTCTCTTTCATTCTGCAAGATTCTGCATTGTCTTTTTGAATTTGGCTACCAGCTTATTAAAAAGGCAAAGGAATTTCCACTGACACAATGACCCGAGATTTTATCCCACCACCTTTGAAAATAATTACTCTACTGCTGGGTTTACTCCACTTGTTTATAGAAGAAGGATTTCAGAAATGCATAACTTTTTTCAGGACATGGTTTTCTATGTGTCCAGTTTGGCTTATTGAATAAGAGCTGGGAAAAGGTCAAGATCTTGTGATCAAAACTAAATCCTGCTGCTTATTTGTGCAAATCAGAAATTCATCGCTGGAGTAAATAAAAAAAAAAAAAAAAAAGAAAAATTTCTTGAAAATCTAAAGTAAAAGTTAAAACCTTCCCATGTGTTAAAATCAGAGAAATAATTGTAAGAAAAAAAAATCAACCAAATTAATAACTTGTTCTTTTTATCAACATACAGTAACAAAGTGAAGTACACTTACACTATACAATGAAAGTCCTAGGTTTTGATTTTGCTTATTTCATCAATACTTTAAAAAGTTAGTACAACTGATGTTTATACAAACTAATTATTTTTAAAGTTATTATTGAAAATCATCTTTATTGTTTTGTTTTACTGTTTCATCGTGACAAAGTAGAATTTTTCCTGTATCAGGTGTTTAAGTTTGCAAAATTCTGTGAGCTTAGAGTTTTCATAAGAGTAACAAAGCAGGTTAATTTACCAAAATTTGAAGATGCAGAATAGTATAGTTTTAACTATTTTTCAGTAACTGTATTTTTCAAATGGAAAATTGAGTCATCAATCAATGTCTAAAAATTATCACAAAAGTATGCATCTTCTGCACTTCTAAGCACTTGTGAAACTAATAGTTATGAATTGCACCACTTCTAAGCTGAAAACTCACCTATTTGCTTTACAATTACTAGTTAATATATAAGACTTGATGAATATGAAACTCATCACTGCTTGAAGTACTGTAATACTAAGCCATGGATACATTAATTTCCTAAAAGTTGGCATTTTCCAATATGTGAATGGCTCAAGGTTGCATTAGACTCTTAAAACAGGCATACCTAATGACCACACACATAGGCATAAAGATCATGTAAATAATCTGAAATTGGAGGACAGATATAGTAGCATTGTTTGCTAAAAGTTTACAAAATGGAACGTAACACCATTATATGAAATATTTGTATTTCTCTCAATAATTTGATCATGAAACAGAATTCCCCATTTCTCAAATCTAATTTTAAGAATTGCTTGTTACATTATCAGGATTTGCAAGATAAATAAATTGTAAGTATTGTGTAAATAATTTAGTTGTCTGTCTGGTAAAAAAGCATCATGGATGTTTCTTGTCACATCTTTGACAGGTAAGAATGTTTGTATATTTGTTTTCTGCAGTCCACTTTTCCCCTTACCTATATCAACTGGAAAACAAATAAAGTGACATCAAGTTATTTAATTGTGGTCGACTCCAGAAGAGACCTTAGAAAGATTTAAGATGTTAAAAATGTTTATCAAAACGTTAAAAAACCCTCTTTTTCTTGGCATCTAAACTCAAATTTGCAACACCTGTGCACTCCTCCCAGGGGTTTCTTAGGCCCCTACAGTTCATTTCTATTCTGGGTTGACCTTGTCTGGAGGATTCTAGCAAAGCGTCTTCATCCTCTCTGAAATGTGGGCATTGGCTACACAGCTCCCAGCAATCATGCTCACCTATTGTACATGGACACAGGGAGTGCCTGCAAGTATTGACAAAATCTCAGCTTATGAGGACATATATGCCTTTTTTGTTGTTGTTGTTGGTTGGTTGGTTTTTAAACAAAATTGTTGCAAGAACTGTTATTTAGCTGTTGGGTGCAATTACATTTTGCTGCCGTGATAGAAATTGCTAACACCTGTTTGTGCTTCCTGCTCCTGCAAAGCCCTTGGCATTGCATTTTCCTGTCCTTCCACCAGCCCAAAGATCTTCCAGCAGATGCAGCACTGAGAAGTTTGCATTCCACTTCTCCTTGGCACTGAGGGATTCTTGTTTTGAAGAAAGAAGGTGCTGACCTGGGATCTTCAGTGTCACAAAGGGTAAGAGTCTATTTTAAATCACGAAAATCTGCAGTTTGAGAAGACTAGGGAATAAAAAACAAACCAACAGAATGCAAGGGTTTTAAAGTACTTAAAAGTAGCCTTTGAGAAAGTTAAGAGATGATTTAATGTTTTTTGTAGCTTCTATGTCTAATGGGGAATGAGGGGTAAAGACTATTATTGTTAGGCCTATGGGTAATCCACCTGTGCCCTGCATCAAAAGTCAGCAGCTGTTTGTGTGTGGCTCTGTATGGCTCTGGCTCTTTGCTTTGTCTCTGTGTGCCCCATATCTGAGTGATCTGTGTCTGTGGCAATTTTGAAAAGAATGCTCTGTGGCCAAGATCCAGAAGGTTTTGAAATGGCAATTTTGAAACTGCAGCAACCTCTGGTTGCCCTTAAGGAAGAAACACTGTAAGACACAGATAGGTACTGTTCTCTGGCACTCCTTTTCCAATCTTCTTTATTTCATTTCATCAAATTTAATAAATCCAGTGTCAGTGAATGTGATAATTTGGCAAGTACAGCCAATCAGATACTTAGTGGGATACTACACTGTGTTTAAATTCAGTTCTGTTCCCAAGACAAAAATCACAGATGGTTATTTGAAAAGAAGGAACTCATTGTTCCCACAAAATGTGACTGCAGTATATCCACCCCATCAGTGGCTTGGATCCTTCATAAGCTTCTCAGAAAGAAAACATTGTTGGAACAATATCCCTTTAAAAAGAAACTAAAAATCTAGGTAGAAGCTAAAATATTTTATCAGGTTCTGGAAAGCTAAGGCTGAAATTCCTTCTTTTAATGGCAAGGTTTGACCCCTGCTTAACTGTCTCCAGTGGGAATGCTTTAAGCCATGGAGTGGAAAAGTATTCTGTGATAAAGCACTCTCAGTTTTGCTTGTGGAATTGTTCAATTATCCATTTAAATAATGGCATATGTAATATAAAATACAAAGTGTGGTTGGCCAGCTATCCCTATCCTGAGTAAATGTTCTAATTTTTAGGTAGTGCCAGTACATTTGCTCTCTGTGGACCCAATTTTCTGACATTGAGTCATTGAGTATAAAATGACTTACAATGTCTTTCCTTTTCACTTTCAATGAAGTACTTTTTCCACACAAGAGCTACTCTTGTGGAAAAAGATGCCGGAGAGCCCTGTAAACCAGTAGAGTTTACTTTTCGTGTTCTATCACCTTCAGCAGTGATGGGAATTTACAGAAAGCCGTGTTTTGTTCCTTGGCCAGGTGTTCCAGTGAGGGTTCTTCTGGTGTAGAGAATATCTCTCCTTTCTCTCCAGATAGGTGGGATTTAGGTAGAGAATTGTGGGGGTGGGGGGGAATGATAAGGAAAAAAAGAACAATCATAGGCTGAGAAAACCTGGCAAGGAAAGGGATCACCTTCAGAGATCTTGGCAGAGCTTGGGTCTGTGCTCTTTGTTTAGCTTTGCCAAGGTTTGGGCAGTTACAGGCAAGCCCAGAAGATGGTTCCTTTTCTGCAGAAAAAATTTCAGCCACCTCTTTAACCCTTTCAAGAAATATAGGTATCACAGAGGAAGGTATGGGATTTCTGAGTATGAAATTTTCAGATTGGTGTAGTCAAGTTGCTTAAATATCTTTATGTTACTTCTAAACTGGTACCACTAACTGTGGCTTTCTAAAATGAGGTAAATGCAAATAAGTGGGTGAGTAAAACAATGTTCCTGCAAACCTTCACTCCTTTACTATTGCCAGGAGCCTTTTACTGCTCAATAGGGATTTTTTGTGTGAGTTACTGGTTAAGCATAGGAACATGCATAATGGTTTGGAGCCTTTGAATGTGTGAATATTTCTAAGCTACTCCTGTTCTACAAAGAAAAGATTTCTACCCCCACAGATCTGATGTGCCATGTTATGTACAGCATCAGGTACTTGGAATGATTTTCCTGACAGTATTTCAGAATAAGCAATAAATCACACTTGAAACTGCAAATGGTTTCTTGTTAAAGTTCACTCATTTCAGTCATTGTCTTCAGATTTACTTACTGACTCACCTATTAGACAAAATAAATTCCTTTCTTTTAAAGCTGTAAAATGTCATTACATTTTGAACACCCTAGCCATATGACAAGGATGCCAAGAAAAACCATTTACAAGCATTACTTCAATACTATTTAAATGAGACAAATAAATTGGCAAAAAAAAAGTTTTTTATTGAAGAAAATATTTTGATTGTTTAATATCAAATTGGGAGAAATATTTTATTTTAAATATTTAAAGAAAACACTTCAAACTTAATCAAATTACAGAGTCAATTCATAAGGCATTTTGGGATTTTTTAATGGTAGTCAATAAAGATAATAACTATTTCAAAGTAAATGGAGAGAGCATTGAGTTTTGCTGTGTTAGTACTTCTCACTATCACTTCAACCAACCTGTACATTAGTAAGATTGTAATTGCCTGGATTGTTATTCCCTTTTAAGATGGTTCCATTAGGTTCAAAACTATGGATTTTATTTTTCTGTCCCATTTTCAATATTAGCTGCAGAGTAGGTATATATATATGGGTATTCTAAAGAGAAGAATATATGAACTAAGCTTGTTCAATCTGCTTCCTAAGCAACCATCTCCTCTCTTATATGGAGATGCTTTTGTATTTGCCTTCTATTGCTTTTCCTACCAAAGGGGTTTAAAAAAAATCATTTAACCCCTTGAAACAGCAGAGTGATGACATGGAGTATGATTTGCCCTCCACCTCCATTCTCTAGTAAACTGTAATGATATGGCTATACATTCTATGGAGCCAAATCAGCTTTCCAATGCTTTGTATGAAAAGTTGCAATTCTATGTAACACTGTAACAATTTTTATTAGTCTTGGAAAAGAGTAATTTATTGTCTTGTTTTACGAAGTCTTGCAGGAGTCAGTGATGTGTGTTATTGGCAATCAAACTTCAAAAGCTTTTGCAACAGTAAAATAGCACACAGTTTGAAAACCACCAGAGGTGGTTTCCATTCCTTTTTGCTTATTTTTTTACCTTCCTTTAATTAGGAAGTGTCAAAATGCATGTGAGAGAAAACACTATTAAACTTCTAACTTTTAAAATACTATTGATGTCAACTAATGTGTCTAATGCTGTCCTCTCCTGAATGTAAGCATTTAGCACTGCCCACTCAACATACAGACAGTGGATGGACATAGGTATAAATGCAGATTATCTTTCTGTGTGACTAAGTCACAACAAGACCTATGGTCACCTGTGAAGCTCCGAGACATTAGGTGGTAAAAGAACCACTGCCTTGGCAGTGGAAGTTGCTAAGGTCCTGAAATTAGTCAACAGCCATGAGAAAGTGCTTACAGGCCTGGAGTAACCTTAACATTTCTATGACCTTGGCCTCAGCCATCTCCTGTGTCAGCAACTGAAGAACCCTTTGCTGTTTGACCCAAGTTATGCTGGCAGTGGAGCCTTCTCCTGACTTTAGTAACAGTTGTGAGTTTTGCCTCCCTCCTTTCTCCTTCTCTTTTTCTTACACCACCTCTGGTGCCATCTATGTTACCAAACACATTTTATAAGAACTAAGATGCACCTTTTTTTGAATTAATCTCCCTGAATGATCTGTCTGTGCATGGCAAAAACGTAAAGGCACAAAAGCAATGTTAAAATATATTTGTAAGAAACATGTTTAGATTTTAGTGAGTTGACTTGTTTGAAGCCAGCTCATTTCACTTTCTTATTGCTTAGTATTTCTTTCTTTTCCTTTGTTAATTGAATGCTTGATTTTTAATAGTAACCTGTGTGATCCTGCCCTTGATAGTTGACTTGTTATCATGACCAAGTATTCCTTGGACTTTCAAGTGCAGAATTCCTTGTCTTTACCTATGTGAATGAGGGAGGAAAAAAATCCTGTGTATCAGCACAAAGCTAGGAGTGTGGGCAAGTAGTTGGGAAGTGCAGTGTTGGCAGGGCTGCTGCTTCTGTGGTCCCCTGTTCCAGGATTGTGAGCTGTGTATAGTATCATCTCCAGTACGTGTCTTCAAGTAGCCAAAAATCCATGCAAATATTTTGATTGAAACCAGGTGTGAGTGGAAATGGAGGACCACTATGACTTTTGCAGAAACTATCATTTTGTGGTTTGTTGTGAAATTCAGCGCTGGCTATATTTGATAACTGTGGTGTTTATAATGAAGGGCTAGGATGGTGGTTTCCATGCTCCAAACTCTCAGGCCTTGGTACATGGCCTTCACAAGTATGCTGAATATAATAACAGCTCTGGACTCACAAAGACTCAGCTCACTGTGACCATGTAGCTTCCCTGACTGTCTCGTGTGCCTGCTGGTCTATAGGAGATGCTGAATAATTAAACTAACCAAGGAAAAGGTGGTTTGTCTGTTGGTAGCTTCAAGAATATGAGACACAAGAATAATGATCCTGATGAATTTCAGTTCTGTTGAAGTGCAAAAGGAACTCTCTGCACTTTGAGCCTAAATGTCACTTATTTTCTTTTCTTGACTTATCTTTCTGTCAAGATATGTAGGCCCTATATTAGCAGTCAGGATGGGGAGTCTGGAGGAAGATTTCTGCAAAAACACAATGTGACATCTTTAGTTTGGCACAAAACGTGCTTCTCTTTTTCCCCAGGCTCTTGCAAAGCTAAACATGTATGAAGACTTATCTTCACTCGTGTAAATATTCGTTTGAGGAATTTCATTAACATAAGTAGATGCCTAACCTCTTTCATTCCAGAGATGGTTTTATGTGCTGAAACAAAATCTCCATTTTGCAACATGTACAGTTCTCTAAACTTCCAGATAATTATTGTGACAGAATAATTGGAGGTTACTATGGATCTTTTAACAGGGAGGAAACAATATGAGAGAGTCTTATTTTTCTGGAAGGTTTTTATTCTGTTTTAAAGCGCTTTGAACAAACTTGTCATGCTCTACTTTTTTTTTTTTTTTTTTTTTTTTTTTTTTTTTTTTTTTTTTTTTTTTTCCCACTTCTGGTGGAGAAACAGAATACGTGTTTGTAGTGGCATTAAAATGGCTTGTATGCATATTGGGTAAAAAAATCCCAAAATTATACTGGTGTGAACCTTGCACTTAAGACCTGGAGTGACTCCAACCCCACAGGCTTTGTCAGAAATGGGGCATAGGAATTTCCTGATGTAGGTGCCTGCCCCTTAGCTTCTCATCAAGTTATTGCAAAAATCTTTGAAAAGAAAGAGAAAACTTTGGGGTGTGATTCTTCAGACCTGTTTCAGATGCCTTCTTCATGGCAAAAAATGAGTTATTACTCAGAAATATTTCATTCTATTGTTCTGTAAAGAAAGGTTATTTCAAAGCTAAACAAGTACATTTATTGACACAATTGTAGCCACCCAGGGTCCTTCACTCCTACTTTAACACTTAGATAAATAAATAAATATAAAATTGTTATTAAGACAGGAAAGTTTGTCTTGATATGTTAACTGCTACAACTGGAAGTAGAGGATTTACATAAATAATTTATTTAGAAATTTCCCTCTTCTAGCCAACTGGCATGTTCTTGTTATTTCCATCTCCATAAAAACATTAGAAATGTTTAGAATAACCTGGGCAACTTAGTAGTTTATGTAATTTTATGTATTGGGTTTTGTTTGCATTTTTCTTCATTTTTTTTCCCTTCATTCTTGATCTTATACATATGCACAGGCTGTTACAGACTGGATTTTATTTTTTTTTAAATATATATAGAAAGAGATTTAACCCAGACTTTTTCTCATCTAAGAAGCTCTGAAGAAATCATTAGTCAGGGAACACCTCAAAAATAAATAGCATTTAACTCTAATGTGTTTTGTTTGTCTGTCTTTCCTTGTTGCAAATTTATTCAAGAACTTTTGTTTCAAAGGAAATTGTTGTTCCAAATTCTTAATGAAATTTATTGCTTGAATTTAATTTCTGTTTTAGCTATTTTCCTGAAATGTTCTGCATCTTAGCTGAGTTGTGAACCTCCAAACAACTTCCTGAACATCAGTATTTTGGGTTCATTCCTACCTTACCCTCAGTCAAACATCAGTGTGGTCCTACAGCTTTTTTGGTACTAAAAAAGAGGTCATATTTTTTTTCTGTCTTCCTAGGAGAGCTCCTTTCACTGCTGATACATGAATGTGCTGGGTGATAGAGATTAAAGCTTCATTGTAATTTATAGTTTCCTGATCACTTCAGGGAGGTTGCAGCAGGACCTGCTGAAGAGGCTTTTAAGTTTTGTGCTATGTATGCTGTCTCTTTCCAGAGGAATCCAGGTATGTGTCTGGCTTTGCAGAAATGTGATTAATTCCAATGCTGTAAGTTGGATGTGAGCAAACACCATCACAGCTTTTGCAGATCTGAAGCATTTAGCAATAAATTATGCATTACAAAATAAACAGCCAATGCAAACATGTTCACTTAAGTAGCATCTGAAGACCAGCATTTGACTAATTGCTGTCTGGTGCATAATACAGGTGCACAAGGGGCAAATAGTATTTTTTCAATAAACATTTAGTTAACTGCAGTCATAAATTTCTTCATTTAATGGTGTTAGAAATGAAATAGCCAGATTAATAATCAAAAGCAAATTTTATTTTGCTACAAGCAGCGATCACAGAAAGGCACAATAAAAAGGACAACACTAATCTCAGGATTGGTATTGGGTGAACCTGTGTTCGGCCTCTATCGGTTTATATGCAGCTTATTTCCCCTAAGGCAGGGTCCTTTGTCTGCTTTTGCTCCGATCACATACTCATTTGTCCTCTTTTGGGGTTTTCTGTGCTCTGAAGCTTCTTTTGCGGTCATAACACTCATCTCCATCTCCGTCTACAGCAGTTCTTTTCTGTTGTAAATTTGTTTTTCTTCCTTGGAACCGCGGTGCTTCTCAGTTTCAGCTCTCCTCTTCCCCCACCCTTGCAGCTTACAAGCTTCCAAATTTTAGATTCTTTAATTTCCAACCATGAATTACTTTATACAGATATTACATATAACAATGGCTCTATTATTTTTTCCCACCTGATTGAAGTCAGGTGTTGCACATAAGATTGGCATCAGCCTGGTGGGTTGTGTAAATTATTTGCACTGTATTGTCAATATGCTGGACTTGAGCAGACTCTATAGACATCACAGTCAATTGTCCACTATGTGAGGGGAGTGGGATAGTTTTGTAGTTATCATTGCTACTTTCATTTCAATAAATAATAATTAAAAGGCTTCTAATTTATGCCTGTGATGTTAATGTAACAGCAAGGAGATTAAAGCAAAAAGAGGCAAGGCAAGAGTCTTCCCTGGGTGCTTCTCTTAGTAGAGTTGTCTGGCTCCTGCAGTTGAATAAGTTCCATTTTATCCTAAGCCTGTTCAGGAGGAAGCAGGTCTGTTGCAATACTGCATTTTTCTCCTGCCTCAAGAGCTCCAATAATTTTCCAGGTATAATTGTTCTTGTGCTGCTGTTAACTTTGCATGGGCTGTGCAATGTGATGGTTGTCTGTGTCATAGAGGCATTGATCATGATCTGGGGAAATCAATGGAAAATGTTATGTGATTTTTTTTTCCTCACAGCTGGTATTGTAAAACATTAAGAAAGGGGATGTGGTGTAAACATACACTCTGACAGTCTACTAGAATGTAATGATGGAAACTTGTATTCAAGTGCAAGTATAGCTATTTACTGCTCCTCGCTTTTCTGGTACACAGGAATACTTGTTACTTCACCTGATGCTTCTGAGAATAGTTTTGTTAAAGCTCTGTCAGCCTAAATGTCAATACTGATGGCTGGTTTAAATTTCTAACTCTGTTTAATGTATTTACAAAAGCCTTAGCTGGTCTAGAGGAGCAGTGTGCTTGCACAGCTCATCACCTCAGTGGTCTTGTGTTGGGTCTGTGGTGAGAGAGATCTCTTCTCCCTTGGTGCTCTATTTCTCCATATTCATAAACACTCATGGGGCTGGAGTTGGGAAATTTATGAGCTCAGACATAGTGGGTGTGATGCAAGTAAGTGCACAGGGTTTAAAAGAAAACAAAATATTTTAGGTAGTTGCAATATACTTTGCACTCCAAACTTCAATTTTTCTCCCCATTAAAAAAAGCAGAAGGATTCTCACATAGAACTGAAAATAATTACGAAAGATTGTTGTAACTTTAGTGAAAAATGGCAGTTATTACCAAAAAACAGAATTTTATTCAACTTGCTAGGAAACCTAACTTGCCATTCTAATATTCATAATTTGCTTATATCATTATCCTTTTGGGGTTTTTTGGCCACTGGAAAACTTAATGAGACTTCACGTTTTCATGTCAAAATATGAAAAAAATGTTGAACCATGTCCTCCGCTCTGACAAATAAAGGAAGAGTGATGTTGTATTTCTGAATTCTTTACTTCTGGGTTAAATCAATTATTTCAGCACTATAAAGAAAAAGCTCATGTCTCACACAATAATTACTACATAGACATTCTCTAACACCCAGAACAAACATCTGGATCGTGTTGACTGACTTTTCACCATGGCAAAAAGGGTGAATGAAATATAATTCCTGCTTTCTGATATCATTAGGATTTCTTCAATCTCACGACAGCTGGGGCTCGCAATATATTGTAAGCATTTTTTTTTAAGTGTTGCAGATGTTATGTGTAAAAAAATTCACACAACTTAATATGAAGCAACTCCTGTGTCAAATGTAGTAGATGAATGAATTAGTCTTTACATGAAGTCCCTGTTAGTCATTAATTTGAACAAAATATAAAATCCTGATGTCTTTGCAAGATATATTAGTATTATCAGAATAAAGTAATAACAGCTAATTGTTTATGAATAGATTAAGCTGTTACATTTTCATTTTCTGCATGTGGTTTTGGGGGTTTATTTCTTGGATCTATATATATGTTTGATTTTCCTAAGTATTTCTAATGCTCTATTATCTCTAGAATAATATTCCTAATACAGCATAATCTTCTGTGATAAACTGTAGCAGACTGGCTCTGGGACAAAAAAAAAAAGCTGTGCTAAACTATGGTCTGAATTTTAGGTCGCTCGTTAGGTTTAAAAGAGAAAACGTGCATTAAAAATAGTTTGACTCTTTTATGTGGTGGATTAGCCTGAGTTTAGCTTCTTTGAAATCTGGTAATCAGATAAAGTTCTGCACAAAGCAACTGCAGCTCTTTGCACTGGTGCTTTTGGTGCGGACCAGCTTGAGGTCAGTGATCAAAATGAAGGTACATTTCAAAGAATTTCCCTTGGGAATGTGCCCTGAGAACTGCTGATGGATCAAAAGCACTGGCCTGTGGCAATGAAAAGACACAGAGAAGCACTTACTGTCATGGAAGTACAAACTGTGTTTGCAATAGCACTTGGCATCTTTTGTAAAGTGCACGGCTATCAGGACAACGGGAAGCATGACAGCCTGCCTTACGTACTTAATCTTCTGAGCAGAATTATTTAACCAGCTGTGGCACTTCTCTTTCATGTCTGGACAAGGACGCCTAGGCACTGGTGTAGGTTTTCTGAGAGTGAACCCAGTCCATTTTCTTTGACAGTGGAACTGATTCAGTGTTGCTGAAATAAATGTCTTCATCAGTGGGGCTGGCCCTGGCCATCCTGTCAGTGCCTTCAGGTGGGATTGTGATGTACACAGTCAGAGGGAGAGATGGGAGTCCTCCAAAATAGAGAAAATAGGGGCTTTGCTGACACTCTTGAGCATGAGGGAAGATTTTCCTGCTGCCTTTATGATTTCCCAAAACTGCAGGCATTTCTGTTGTCTGGATTTTGTATCCTGTAGAGGTGAACATGAATAATACCATCACACTTAGTGTCTTGAACTTGTTCTTCCATGACAGCTGTGTGCAATGACTGCAGACATGAGTAATCCAGAAGTAGTTTGGTAATTAGTCTGTAGCTATAATATTTTAAGAGGGTAAGTGCCCACCCAAGATGAGCAGTACCTGTGTTTAATGATAAATGTAACAAAATAAAGAATGTGTTAAAGTCACTGGAGTGTTTTTAGAAGAAAATTGCTTTAATATATCTTACACGTGCAGTAGGCCCAGGATGACAATCAAAATCTAAGAACTGCCTGGAAAGTCTTGTATCAGTGAGCAGGAAGTTGATTACAAACAGCAATTTACATTTTGGGACTGTTAAACTTGTGGTTATCATACTTTGTCTGTGTCTTTGTATTGGAAAGGAGAACTCCTGCCATATTGAGATATCTGTGTTCATTTTTCTCCTGTCTTTGTTTTGATGATTCTCCTTCCCATATGACTACTGCTACTAGGACTTACCTCAGTGAATATACAGTCTGACTTCTCAGAAGCCACTTGGAAAGCTGAGCCAAGATTGAAGGGAATTCATCTGTAAAATTGTAAAAATCTTTTTGTGTCTGAAGCTCTGATGGGAGCACTGCAAATGAGAATATTAGTATAGTTATTATGTCTCAGATCAATTACAACTGAAATGTTTTCAGCTAATGCATACAGCTGCTGCTATGTCATGTTGATATCCAGAACCAAATGGAGAAACAGGAGACAGGAACAGCATGAAGTGCAAAAATATATAATGGGATTTAATTTTTTTTAATTAGCCTGATATGGGACTCTACTTAGGTGGGAAAAAGCAACAGCAAAAAGGAAGTAGAAGAGATGGAACACCAAAAAAGACTAATTTGGTCTGATGGTTGCTGCTCCCCAAACAGATGTGCTGCTAATGCAACAAGGAGTTGTTTGCAAGTATTTCTTGCAGGTTTTTTTTTCCACTAGTCTTTTCCTTAGAGACTGGAAACACAATCCAGAAAGTAGCCAGTAGCTTTGCTTTAGCTCACACTCAAGTATGGAAGTGCCAGAGGTACTTGGCAAAGAGGCATAGAACAGAAATGGATTAGATTTTAAGTGCTGAAATGTTAATGGGGCCCAGGGAAAGTTGTCTTGTGAACACACCATTCTGTAAGTATCCAATTTGTACCTTTCTCAGAAATATCCAATTTTAGTCAGCAGTAGATAAAATATGCTGGCTGATTCATGAAGGTAATATTTGCTAAACATTGTTTAAATCTATACTGACAGCTACTTTCAGATCATGGTTAAGCAGGCATACAGACTGAAATATTAATCAGTACTGGCTTAGAGTACAGAAAAAAAAAAAAACATTTCTCTTCCATTTTCTTTAAAACATTAACCTTAATGCAAAACATAAAAGAATAGATGAACTGAAAAGTTCACCTTGTGTTTACACTTGTCTGTGTCCTCTGTGACATTGGGACAAATGAGTGAGAGGCAGCTACAACTTGCACCCATTTGCTACCACAGGTAAGAGTATTCCTAAAGGGGCAATGCTTGTATTCCCAACTTTGTTTGCTGAGATATTTACATGCATCCCTAGAATATGCCTGCTCCTAGTTCTGCTTCAAGACTGTTTGAACACAAAATGTAACAATGAGGCAACAGAACAGAAGTGACAGTGTTTTCTTGGGTATTTAAGCTGTTATTTAAAAGTCCAATAGTTATTTAAAGTCCAATTATTATTTTAAAAATCCATTTTTGTACTCTCTAAATTCTTTCCTCTTTTTTTTTTTACAGTCTCATTCTATAATGGTCATGATGCTGATGGCACACTGGACTGCACTAGCATTTCAAATCAGGGAATTTTCTTTTGAAGCAAATCTCTGGATTGTCCCCAGTTTGGATTAAATTAAGAGGGGGAGGAGGTGGGGGGAAGTGTGGGAGAAAGGGGTGGTCCACAAGCATATAGAATAGATTTCAAACACATTAAAGTGACAAATGTCATCTAGGCATCCAGTTTCCTCTCTTTTCAATATGGGGCATCTACTATGCCCCTTATTTCAAGTTGCAGTAGGAAGAGCCATATTTTTTTTGATGATTAAAAGCAAATGATCATAAAAAATAACAAAGAAAAAAGCCATTATTAATAAATGCTTGTTAAGATTATGCAAATAATTAATGTTCCATAAGAACTTTGTTTCTGTAAGTAAATTTTAGCTTGTTGATGTTCAGATTTGGGGATGTCCTCCAGCAAAAGTGCACTTTTTTCTGCTTAGGTCTGCCAGCAGTGAGCAATGTTTCAGACCAGTCAGAGCTGTGCTAAGCTTCCTCTGCTCTCCCTAATAACGTTACTATGGAAAAGGAGCAGAGCATAATGGTGGTGGGGGTGGTATTTCTCTGAATACTCTTACAGATTAGGTAAATACATGGTTCAGGAACAATCCAAAGCAGAGGGAGATGTTTTGGATTTAATTCATTTTCTTGCACAGATTATTGTAGGAAAAACCCAACCAAACAAAAACCCACCAAAAAAAAAAAAAAAAAAAATCACAAAAAACCCACATAAAAACCAAAGAAACCATAGAGCACAACAATAAACATACATGTGAGTAGTTACAGTTTGGTGGCATCAAGCTTAACTATACATTGTACTGTAAGAATAAGCCTCATTTTGGTTTGTTTTGACTACTCTGACCCTAGTCTCATCTTTCTTTAACCCTTATTTAAAGCAGACAGTGAATTTTTCCCCCTCTCATTTTGTCACAGTACAAGGGGTTTTATGAGCCTCTGCCACATTTTCCTTCAATGTCATCCTTGCTAGGATGAAAACAATCGATTTAGTAGTTTCTTGTGTGGAAACAAATACTGAAAATCCCTGTTACATTTACTTTATCACTTTCCAATTCTACTATTCTCTTCAGACTCTTGTGCTTCCCTTGTAGCTGTGCTTCGAAATGAAAATGTAGGCATGTTTACACTGACCTGATGCCTTCATAGGGTTATTTGCTGTATTTTTAAGAGTAGTTATATGATGAGCCATTTTCACTGCACTGTAAATAAGAAGTGTTACTCCACATCACTTGCCTGTATTGGGACTGGGATATAGGCCCTACCTGTGAACTGATTTCACTTGGTAGTACAGGAAACTAAGCTGAAGAAATAGTTACTCTACACAATATCTGACTAAATGATTCACAGAAGGAAGCAATGGGAGCCCAAGCTCTCTGAAGGGAAAGATGAAGTCCTTTTGCTTATCAACTGGGCCCAAAAAACTGCACCCATAATTAGTTTTTTGCATGTGTCTTACATAAGTTGGAGGGCTGCTAGTGGTGTCTGGGCAGGAGGTTTAACTGCATCACAGGAGATATGAGAATGAAATGAGATCACATGAACTAGAAATTATGCTGAATTTTCTTGACGTTTAGAAGTTATTATGAGCTCAGTTGTGTTACTGTGTCTCAAAGCAGATGAAAGGTGAAGTTATTTTAGACATAGAGCAGGGATAACTGAAGTATAGAAACTTCCCTCAAACAAGAGATCACAAACCTGTGGCACTTTTGCAAATGACTGTAAAACTAATTACTTTGAACTATAAAGTTGTGAGGGGTCAGTGTCAGTTGATTCAATCAGGTGGATGTTTGCTAGTTAGGATGCATTTGCCAGGACTGTGTCATATCTATTTATAAGAACAGTGGTAAAAAGTTCAATGAAGCAAGAGGCAAGCTAAGTTCAATGCTATAATTGCAATTAATTAAAATAGAATTGTAAGTATTTGTTTTCTCAAAATAGTTAATGATAAAAGTCCTGACTATTCCAAACAAGAATAGGTAGTTCTGAGATTTGCTCATGACATACTAAGTGTTAAAGAGCTTCCTGATTCTGATAATTTATTATTGAAAAATTATTATTGTCCCAAAAGCTGATATAGATTTGTTCAATATTTTTCTGCTTCAGTGTAAATAATGTTTGCTCACAAAAAGCTGGAACTGTGTAAGCAACCCTACACAAGGCCTTTTAGAAGTGTCAATTTATTGTGTCCTCTGTGTACTTATAGTGTAAATAGCTCTCTGTTAAAAATTTTATCCTGAACCACTTTGTTAGTGGAACATAAAACAATCTCTTATGAGAAGTTTAATAATCTAATGAAGTTCATTGTGTTCAAATAACTTTCAATCTGCAGTTCTTTCTGTTAAAGGACTGGTTGTGGGGAGTTAGCACCTGCCTGTAATCTCAACAATTTCTGCATAGTTTTGAGAAGAAATTGAAATGGAAGAAGTAGTAGATTATAAAACTGAAATGAAAAGGTTTGGATTTCAGGTGGCTGCCTGAATAGGTTCACCCCTTAGCTCTGCTTTAAGAGCAAAATGGGACAGTGTACTGAGTATAAATGTTGAAGAGGCAAGACAGGAAGCATTACCCTTCCATACTAATTTGACACCTGATGCAAGTCTTTATATTACACTTGCTTTGAGGTTAGTTGAAAACATTTTAACACTCAGCACACTTGATTTCTTCTTTTTTAAACTGGGGATAGCCTGGGAACCATCAAGTGCCAAATGCTTTCATCAAAGCCATAAACAAAAGGGGATTCTATAGGAAATCCATTTATTCTCAGGAGGTTTCAACAAAACACATTTCCACTTATTCAAAGTGGAAGGATAAATCTGTAGCTCTTTTTAAAGAGACTTACTTCATGGCTCTAGGAGGCAGACACAGTACTGGCTTTAAAACAAAAGCCGTAACAAAAGCATCCTCACCAGGCTCAGTAAATTGTGGTAATGTTTTATAGGTCTGCAATACATCTGCATGTGGGAGCTGTTCAGTTACTGCCCAACCTAGCAACATAGATAGCCTACAAGGGGGAAAATATGTGCTGTTTGGATGCTGATTTTTGATCAAATAAAGTAACATTGAGTGAATTGGCCTCTTAAAAAAAAATAAAGAGCTATGCTCTGATGGCTGTGATCATGAGACAGAAAATTACTTCTACAGCAATGAAAATCTTAGACAAACAACCTGGTGTTTTACCTGTATTTAATCTTTCTTGTCAGATCGTCTCTGTACATAAACACACTGGTAATTAACCTTGCCTGACTTATTTAAGAATTCATAGTTGCTGCCACAGCAGAGGCTCCCAGCTCAAATGTTGGGCTGATGTTATTGAATAAATACAGTGAGGGGAAGCTGACTAATTTTGGAGCTTGGCTTCTGCCCTACATAATAACCTATACATATGTTTTTTTGGTGGCAGAGACTACTTCCATTTGTATTTCTACCAAGCATTGGGGTGTCAGGAGCTAATCAACTGCGTGTTTATTTAGTACAAAATAGAGAAATATCTGTTTGTGTATATTTTCTGGACAGATCAGGTTATCTATCAGAACTCTGGTTTAGAGTTAGTTATGGGCCAGCACATGCTAGACCATTCGCAAGCATCCCTCTCTCCGTGGTGTATCAAAATACTCCACAGAAATGTACTTAAACAAATCCAAACTGCAACAGACATTTGACCAGTGATGTGTGGACATGAAATGCAGAACCCTGCAGGAGTACAAGCAAGGCTTTCATCTGATGATCAGTGTCCTTCCTCCTCAGTGATAGCATTTGCCAATGGAAATTAAAATGTTCTTGCAATCCTGATCTTAGAGTCTAGGACTATAACATACTCCAAAACAATACCAAGAAAGACTATGTGAACTGTCTGAGTTCATTTCTCATCTGTTGTTTATAAGTTTGGTGAACATACCTATTTTTACAAAAAAATTTAGATTGTAAAGAATCATTAAAAATCATAATTCTATTATAAATTAAAGTCTGTTTTAGTTGCATAAAACACCTTTTTTCTGACAGAAAATTGTTTGAGTTTTTTTGTTTGCTTAATAGAGAGACAGTTTAAATCAGTATTATGCATACTATATAAAAAATGGAAATGGACTGCAAAGTTAGCAGTGCAATCCTGATATACAAAACTACTTAAACATATGTATGACCAAAAAAAATTAGCAGTGGGAATTTCTGGTTGGTTTTGGTGGGGCGATGTTTTGTGTGGTTTTTTGTTTGTTTCATTTTGTTTGGGTTTTGTTGTGTTTTTTGTCCTGAAGCTATGGCTTCCAGATGTGTGGGATCAACAGTAGTCTTGCAAGTTTTGATGATGTGTTGTGGCTGAAAGATTGAGACTTTAAAGATGCAACTTATGTGCAGCAAAAAGAACTGCAAGGAACTGCAGACTGGTTGGAAACATTAATGTTTAGAGGTCAAAATTAAAGCATATAAAAACAACAGCATAGAAATCATAATATTTGTCATAAGGAATATTTCAGTCTGGAAACATATTAAGAGAAGATAAACCTTCCATTGCTTCAAATTGTGTTATACTCTGATTTAAGGTATGTAGGCTGAGCTAAGAGGAAAGAATCCTTTCTAATGGATATTGCTTCATTGGAATTCATGGGCTTTATTATTTGTTGATAATCTGTACTTTATATGCATATGTCTTTACAGTTTCCCCCTGGAAATAAAAAACATATGGTTGCAAAAGTACACAAGACAAAAATCTACCTAACATGATGATAATCGGAAGATTTAGCAAGTTATAGACATGTCTTACTACCATAGTAATTTGGCTGCTCCGCCGAAAATATTGTAGACATTTTTGGTATAATTATATTATTCCCTTGCAAGTGTGTTTAGACTTTGTTGTTAGACAGATTCTTATAAGGCTGGTGCAGCCAACTTTAAGAATTAGAATAGACACTGCTTTTAGGGTCAGTTCTTGCCCAGAAACTCCTAATGTGGCTTTTTCACGGAAATCACATGAACAGCAGAAGAAGTAGTCTTTCCAATTCTACAGTCAGGATATTGGGAGCTTTGAGGAGAACAGAAATAAAAAAAGAACAGGCATGGTTTAATTGCTTTAGTCAGCACTAGACTGAAAAAAAAATAGAATCTGCAGTTGGTTTCAAACTAAAATTAATTTTCTTTAGGATAGTAGCAATGTATTATTAAGGGTTTAATTCTTCTTATTATTAATGGTTTAATTCTTTCTTAAGCAACAAAAACATTTTCGCATTGACACTGTCTTTAAGGCTTGAAAAGAAAAAGTATGACTTAAGCCCAGCAGATATAAATAACAAGTCAAGATATGCTTCCTAATAACATTTACAGAATATTTTCATTTTCATACATATTGGGGGATTAAAAATAATTTTAAGGTAGGCAGGTTTCCTTTCCTCATCACATTTAATGATAGTATTTCTTCTCATAAAAATCCCCAGCAGATAACTAGTACTCAGAATAGATCTTGGATTGTTGAGGGTAAACTTCTAAATGTGCTTAGATCTCTGGCTCATAGGGCAAATCTAGCAGGTAATTCCCAATCTGTAAGAATTTTCTTACCCCTTTCTAAGGAAGGTCCGCATTCACCCCCAGTGAAAATCAGTTCAAGATGTCTGTGTAACTTCAGTCTTGAAAAACTCATAAATTATGGTTAATTGAATATTCTATCTCTTCCTCCCAGTAGCTGAATGATAATTGCATATACTTTCAGATTTTGGACTATTCAGTGGATGTCACTGAAGCCTTGAAGTCATGAAACTCAGCTGGCTTGTGTACGAAGAGCAGCTGGGGCTTGAGATGTGAAACTCTGCATATATAAACAGAGAGCAGAGAAAGGAGGCAGTCATTCCTGTGTGGGGAAGGGGGAGCAGGAGTTGATTCAGTCTCACAAGCCAAATTCACGAGCAAATAATGTGAGATACAGATAATTCACACAGGGACAACTTCTTAAACATCTTCCTCTTTACCCCTCCCCTTTACCTCTCCCCTTTCCCCCCAAAATGAGACAAGTTCTGATGGAGTGATTTGTAAACCTTGTGGGTAGAAGATGTGGAAGACAGAATAGCTCAGAACACTGAGAATAGACCAATATCTGGATTTGAATCTGTTGTTAGACTTTTCAGTCTATGTCCCAGCCATGTAAGAGGGAGGACATATGTAACAAATGCCCATTATTGCCTATATATTTGTTCCTATATTAAAATGTTGATACCTTGCTGACTTAACCTAGTTGAGGTATTCAGACATTTTAAAAAAGGGATATATGTTATTATGTTTTCTAATACTTTTCTTACCCTTTCTTACCCTTAGGCTTTCTGTGTTGTTGTCTATACCAACTGGTTTTATTTAGCTCAATTAAAAGTTCATGAATCTTGTTTTGAAGAAAATAAAATGATGGGTGAATTGGTTATAACATATCTGAGGTGAGAGGATAGGACAATACCAGGAGAAATTTAGGTTTCCTCAAATTCAGTAAATCTATGCAAAACAGAGAAAAAAAGGAGATATCTCTATAGATTTGAGTGAATGTGGTGATAAACAGTGAAAAATGTAAATCAGATACCAACCATAGATTAGTCTTCTGTGTGATAGAAACTTTCACTGTCTCAAACCACTTCATGGGTTTTTTTTCCAATCAACATAATATTAAAATATAACTGGACTTTAAATGGACTTTTCCATTAGAGCAGATATAGTTTCATTTTTATAGAGTTGGTGATCAATTAAAAGCAATTAAAAGTCTTTGTGAGCTTCTTGCCATAGTAAAATAAAGAAATCTACAAAAAAATGTAAGATCAGTCTTGTGACTGACAGTTTTATTAATAAGATGATATGAGAGGAATCTTGGAATCCAGAGCAATAGAAAACTAAGGCTCCTGCTCCCTGTGGACAAGAATGAGGTATAAATCTTAAAAATTAAATTCTTTACATTCTTGAGACTAGATTGAAAACAGTAGTTTATATTCAGACCTGCTTGGGCTATTCATGATTAAATTATTGCTGCATACAGTATGATGTAAATATATACCCAGTAAACTTTTCTCAGTCTGACATGTGCTACTGCCACCAATCTCCCATGACTTTATCACTACAATCTGTTGCAAAAATCAGATCAACTGTGTGTGCCACATACAAATATTTCATAAGCACCCACAGAAATATATACTGTAAGCTCTCTAAATATTATGAATGTGGGCATTCTGTATCTTTGTACATTTGCTGATACATTCTCTGAATGCTGTACATTCTCTGATAAAATATAGGATTAAATATACATTAAAAAGTTAGTGATAATACAAATAACTGTGGTCAGTTCTAACATTCAGGCTATTTCAGAATAATTTCAGATATGCTCTATTTTCTGTTGTGACTTCATGTTATGTGAAATGTCACACTTCTGTCATTTTGCACTTGCAACAGCATAACACTTGAATAGAGTTCTTAGTAGGTTGCATTGTATATGGAGAAATATTTCTATAATATCTGTGCAGCCCAGTTCCTGGAAAACTCTACATTGGACTATAAACAGGTTCCAAAAAGAAACTATTGACCTTTGATTTGAAGAAATATAATTGCCAAATTTGTCAAGAACTAAAATAAGTAAGAACTTGTGATGTTCTTCCTCACAAAACTTTACAAAACTTTTCTACATACAAAGGACACCTTCAGCAAAGATTTGTCAAAGTAGTGTAGCAATAGTTTTCAAGGACTACAATCAGTAGAGGCAAGAATGAATCAACCAAACCAATGCTACACACCCATACAAAAACAAAAACCAACCAACCAACCAAAAAAAAAAAAAAAAAAAAAAAAAAAAACAAAAAAAAAAAACAAAACAAAACAAAACAAAACAAAACAAAACAAAAAAAAAAAAAAAAAAAAAAACCACAAAAAAAAACCTCCCTCCAAAACCTAGGAAAGATTTGGTTAGCTTCCATAGGTTTTGTATCCATTTTGGTATCACACCTATCATGGTAAACCTAGACAATAAGATATTTAGATAGACACATCAATGTTAAAGCACTTTTTATAAACTTAACTTTATAGCTACTTCTCAGTTAAGATGCCTTTTTTTTTTTTTTTTTTTTTTAAATAAGTGCTTATTTTAGGAAGATTTCTTCCCTGTCTGTACACCACTTCCATGCTGCTGTCTTTTCAGAGAGGAGAGAATCAACTTTTAAAGTGTATAACTATGAGATCTGTAAATACAGCTTGGGAAAAAAAATTGTGAATGAGGCTGAAAATTATGGGTCTTAGGGACTGCTATTGTGATCAATGCTTGCACAGCAGTGAAAAAGAGATTTCTTGTCTTAATCTGCACAATATGCATTATAAATGGGCTGAACAGATAATCAAGAGCAGTCTATGCTTTGGTTCAAGAATAGGGAAGTTTAAAAATACTTTGAGGAATATAATGAGCCCATTCTCTTACATCTTTGGTAGCTTCCTTGCAGCTATCAAGAGGGCTATGAGCTATCATTTCCTTACACAAACTGAGCAATTAAGTGCCATCTGAATAATGCAGTTTCAAAGGATGGATTCCAATACAGACTTTTCTGAACAATTTTAAATCAGAATGAAAATAGAATGCCCATTCATTTGGATTTTTTTCACTGTCTTTTTAAAAAGAGTGTGGAAATCACATTAGAAATCTGCTGTGCATTGCACAACTTATACAGTTTCTTGGGGTGAACAGGATTGTGATACTTGGCATCTTAGTCTGCTCAATATTTCATCAGTGCTGAACTGCATTATTGTAAATTGAATCATGTCATCAGTAATTTTGTATTACTTTTTAAAGGTAGTGCGATAAGTAACAAATGACATTATTTGAAATGTGGTCTTGGGTTGGTTGTGTGCTTCCATGTTTTTTCAAATAAAGGAGGGTGCCCAGTGCTTTAAAGCAGAAATGAGGAAAAGCTACCTATCATGGTCATCATAGCATCAATAAGGAGGTTATTTTGAATGTCTCAACATTAGCATTCCTACTGGATTATTTTGGTGCAGAAGAAAGTCTTGTTCAACCAGAACTCCACAGTGGGATTCTGATCTGTGTACAAATACTCTATGCAGAGTGGCTAGTGCCTTCACAGCCCTTTGGTAGGGAGAATAAACACTCTGAGTAATCAGCAGAAAATAGCCTAGGGATAAAGGAAAATATGATAATTTCTTTCCCATTCAGAAGTCTATGAAGAAGTAAGGTATGATTTTATATCTTGAAAACATGCTTTACCACTTCCTGCCGTCACTTTCCTCATCTTTTGAATTTCTTCCTTTTGAGTGGACAGTCCCTTGGGGTAATAACATTATTCATGATTTTAAAAACAAAGCTGTATCTGTTGCCTACAGTTTCTGACCAAAGTGCTAGAATATTCAGCTGCTGCTGTTACTATGTTTCTTCCTTCATTGTCATAGTTTAAGGTGAGACTCTGTCCTCCACCTAATTATTGAGGCAATTATTGCTTAGATGTACAGTCTGTTACTTGAGTAAATATATTTGAATTGGAACTCTGTAGGCTTCTGACCTTGTATGTTGTCTCATTGCCTAAATAACATACATGCATTGATCTTCTGAAAAATAAAGATGGTGATATGATTTTTTGGTGAGCTCTTTGAACACAATTAATTCACCATGAATTCAGATTTACTGAATATTTTGAACAGGTTTACAACATTAGGTGCCTATAGTTTCATATAAGCTTGAATTGCCTAGTTGGAATTGGGTAAGACTCAAGTCTTGTTTAAAATGCTTGCTTGGTTAGTTTTTGTAAATAATCTAAAGTGTGTATTTTTTCTTTAAGCTTACTTTTTAGACAGAGATCTTTTATAGATTAGTCATTATTGAAAGAAAGATAATATCAAAAGGGTACAGAGGAGAAAGTGTTGGAGTAAGTCTCAGGAAATCTGGAGTCTTGGCTGGGCCATAGACTTTATGTATGGACCTTGTATCTTGGATCCCCCTGTAAAATAGAAGTGAAAGTATTTGTGTGGCCATCACAAGGTCTAGGGGAAATATTTTTAATGTTAAGGAAACAGTGAGAAGTTCTGGTGGTAAAAAAGAAAATACTCCATAACTGAGCATGGAAGTACACACAGCTGAAGTTTGAGATTAGTAGCTTAATAAAGCATTTCTTACTGCTGGAGCATGTAAAAATAAAGGCAATGACCCTAATTTGAGTTTTGTATTAATTGTATGGCATAAAAAGATGAAAAAAGACAACTGTTTTTCATCCTTAGTTAATGCTATTAATGAGTTTGCTACAGAACTATAACTCTTTGTACTTTAATCACAGCTAAGGTACTTAAGAAAATTTGGTACTTGGCAACTCTGTTCTTTTTTTTTCTGTTCCTGGATGATATTCCTGAATCAGAGCTAAAATTAACACTATTTTTTTTTTTCCCATTTTGCCTTCTGTTTTAACAGGTAACCTTTTACTTTCAAAGCTCAGGTACTTGGACTAGGCATCATTGCACTTCATCTTCATACAGAAATTTTGAATAATATTAAGTAGGGTGAAACCACTGCTGAAGTATCTAGAACATGACAGTAACTTGGAGAATTTCAGGGTATTGGGCACAGAAAGGTACAAGTACATTACAAACAAGGAATTTCTTTTTCTGGTTCGAAGTAATGGGAGTATGGTGAGTGTAACTCTTGATAGTCGCAGCTCATTTTCTTCTTAAAGATTAAATAAAGTCAGAACTGAATAGTATTTTTTCATATGATGGTCCAGAATTACTTTAAAATTAGAGGAAAATATAGGAAGTGCTAAATCAATGCAAATCTAGAAATTCAAGATGTGAATTGGCAAAACAAGGAAGTTTTGAGAGACAGTCACTAAAAGCACAGTGAAGCTTAAGTTCTAGCAAGGAAGAGTGATCTGTCTGGGATGGTTCAGGCCCTTGTTCAGAGTCCAAGGGTACAGACACACTGCAATCAGGAAGCTAACATTAGCTCAGACAGGATGCATGAGTCAAGGATATTGAAAGGAGATGAAAAACGTGGTGGTATTCAAGCATCTGCCACTCACCAATTGCTGGGCACTCTTTGTGGTTCATGCTGCTGATTGGAATGTACTGGAAAGGAAAGAAAAATAGTTTAAATTGGGTTAACAGTTAACATCTGCCATGTGACTTACTGAAAGACAGAACTGTTTAGCTGTAAAGACATGACCAGAAAGAATAGGAAAGGAAAAGCTTATAGTAGAAAGTTTCCTTTTCCCACCACTTCCAGTCCTCTTAATCCTGTTTATCTCAGCTGATAAGGCTTAACAGCTTGAAATACTGAGCATAACCTGGCAATAAAGGCATGTACAGCCAAAAGTTGTATGTATTACTATTATCTAATACAATGGATTGTATTCAGAATTAGCATCTAGAATCTGTGGGTATTTGAAATGGACATCATAATGGTCCATTTGTATGGCTTAATTTAGGTTGGATTCAAAACAAAAGGTCCCAGTGGCTTTGCTCAGACCTAGGAAGAGTTTCTTTTTTAGGGCACACTTTGCTTTAGTGAACAACACTTGCAGGTGTTTGGGTGGATGGATGTAGTTGGTTCAATGTATAAAGAAGAAACTTTTTCATTTAACATGTGCCGACCACTGTGCATTTGCTGTGAGCTTTAGCCTGGAGTTATATTAGTAGCTGAAAATTATCTACTCAGATGTGAATCCACTTTGTGTGGCTGGTGCAGATAAACAGATGAAATGTCTTACCTTCACTGTTTTCCTGACCCTCAAATCTTTGTCTGAACTCTAGGACCAACTCTGACATACATTTTAATTGATTTTTAATATCATTTGATGGTCTGTATTCAAATATAATTTGTTTCCCTGCTCTTCTGGAATGCATCAGTCAAAAAATCTGACTCTTTCTTTGTTACAGTGGCTGTATCAAGAAAAAATTTGTTGGATTTTTGCTTCTGACCAGTGTAAGCTATTTTGGCATCTCTGGCATTTTCCAGAAGCAAGGAGTTCTCAAACTTTGAGCAATTGTTTAGCTCTGTGACATTTTTTAACCACTTAAATTCCCTTGGATGTATTGGATAATTGTAGACAATGGTAAGCTAGTATTCTGAATACATTGCAAGTTGTCTCTTGCTATTAAAAAACCTATGCAATGGTAGAAAAAAAAATTCTTGCAACTGAAATTTATTCTCCATCAAAAAGACAGATTTCAAAAGTTTCCAAAATAGCTTGGAAAAACAGTGAAGTAGAACAACAAAGTAAAACTGTCAGTTATTTTAAGACTTACAGCATGCATTTGTCTAAAATGAGCCCTTGTATTTGTTATCCAGAAATCCTCAGTTCCCTGGCTTATATTTTCTAAAACCTAAAGCTATTTATTCTTCATAATGTGACTTGTAAAATTTCCTCACACTTTACCTTTTTCTTCCTTACAGTAGAGTAAATAAAATTATTGTTTGCCTTTATTTGGCCAACCAAACTTGATTGTGGAGAGTAGGATTGATTGGCTGGATGGTGCCTGGAGACAATCTGAACCATTTTTATACATTGTCTTGGATTTATGGGCTCTCAGACCCTTAGAGTACTTTTGTCAATTGTTTGTATAAGAGAGGGTTTATCTGACATTTGTGTTAACACAGTGTGATGGACTTGCCTTTCCAACACTGATTGGTGATGGAGGTTATCTTTGATCTCATTATTTTTATCTTATCAATAAATTCACCAGTTTTACTGATAAATTCCCTGGCTGGGAACTTCATATTAACACAGTTTAGGGGTTGTTCTACATGCCCATATCATTAAGACAAGGAAAACATCACAAATATTTTTTTAAAAAACCTTAACCCAACAGCTGTGGAACTTTTATCAGATTCACATTTTATAGGTTCATTTTATCTCTAACACAAAACCTAGTAGTATGTGTTTGCTGCTTGTTGCACATCTCAAATTGAAGCATTTTTTTTGCCTTATAAGGTGGATTTTAGTCAATAACTGTCTGACACTTTATTTAAATATGTTAGTGCAGCCAAAAGGTGTTGCCAAGTTAAAATTAGGACATCTACTGTCCAGAATATTTATTGTAGTGCAGCTCAGTTACATGAAAAATAATTTTTAAATGATGTGACTGTGACTGTTTTATAGTGCTGGTTTATGTTTGGTAGTAGCTGTGTTTCTTTGAAGACTTCTAAGGTTTCCTTTTCATTTCTTCTAAAGCTTTTTTTTTTTTAAGTACCCGAACATACAACCCTTCAAATGAATAAACATGGAAAATGTGTAAAACATTAACCCTTACAGTTCTTTCAATAATTTGGGAGATATTTTGAGTTTCTGGAAAGCTTTCTGTCGAATTTTTTGGTATTGACAGATGTTGCTATCAACTTTATTAATTTGCTGAATCCAAATGTGTTTCAGAACGACCCAGTCTCTTTCTGTGTCAGGGTGGTGTCTGGTGCACATGAGGGATAAAGGTAAAAGCAATATATTCAGCTAAGCTGCACATCCAGTCTCTAAGAGTTTGTTAGGCTGTCTCCAAAAGGTTAATGGACTGTGTGCACCAGCAGTCAATAGGCACCAGCATTGCTTCTCTGTGCTTTTTTTCATTCTATTTTCCACCTCCTATTTTAAATTACTATCTAGTGACTGAATGGAAATCCTGTAGTCTCTTAAATCCACACCTGACAGTTGAATCATTCTGGCTTTTGTTCCAAAAAGTGAGAGCACTCATAGGTAGGAGAGAAGATCTGAAGAGAGGATCTGAAAGGATGGTGAACTTCAGGACTCTGTTCTTGTGGAAGAGTAAACTCGTGCACTGGGATTCAGGAAGTGCTTTGAGACATTAAATACCCTTATCTTCAGATAGTTCATGGCTGAAAATAGGAAATATGACTGCTTCACATTATTTCTGGGCAGACAATGCCTCCTTGGCTGACAAGCCTACATGTCTTCAGAATAGATTGTCCTTGGCTGGGCCTTGAGACAACCCTCTCTCAAATCTACAGACAGACTAGTAGTCCATAAGGCTGTGCTAGAATCTGGACTTAAGACTTTTATGCCTAAAACTTTCAAGTGTGTTTTCTTTTGTATTATTAGTTTTATTTTTGCTCACTGTTTATGTGGGGTACTTATAAAAATTCTCTTGTGTTATATGCATTAGTACCTCAAAATTTGCTTTTGACCTGATAGTGCTCTTGAAGTCCTTGAGATAACTACTGAGTTCTTTTGGGTTTTTTTCTTTTATTTGGTTGGTTCAGTTTGTTTTCTTCCAGAGCTATGAAAAGTATATTGCTGTTAGTGCTGTTATCACTGCTGCTTAATATATTATTTAAATCAAACTGTCTAAGGTTTATAAATTTAATAAGCATAATATAAAAATAGGAAATGATTTTGAGACATGTTTGTGTAGATCTTTACAGGCATGTTGAGACCACGGTGTATCATCTATTTTATTAGATCAATATTGGTTTTATTTATTGTCATGGAGTCTTTTTGAGTTCTCCTTCAGCCTCCGATTTAGAAATACAATATCTGTGTTTGCTCATTTTTGCTGTGAAAAGTCTGAAGCTAATGGTCTGTCAAACAGACTAGGCAAAATATGACACCAAATACTTACAAAGAAAAAAAAAAAAAAGAAAAGGAGAACTGGATATTTGGATTCCAAAGTGCCACCACAGTGATTAAAAAATAAAATATAAAACTCAAGCCATTCATTTGATCTGAAACATGAATACAAGTTCATTTTGAGTTTACAAAGCTGAGAACACTAGCATCCTTCAAACCTCTTTGGAAAAGCAGCCAATTTAAACTTCCTGAGAGTGAAGTTTGTGGGAAGTGGCTTAACATCTTAGAAAAGTGTTTTGAACTCCAGACAGAATAAGGTATTATGCTTAGCAAAGGAAATTACAAATTGTGAAGTATTTGGTGTATGGTTTGACTTAGGGCACTGTTATAGTAATGTCTGCAACCCTTCAAAATATTCTCATCATGAGGAATGGTCTCATTAAAAGAAATTTTCTTCCTTTTTCTTCTACTGTGCAAATAAGGAAATGGTTAAGAGCTTTCAGACATTGCAATCAAACATTCATTCTTGCAGACACTTTGGAACAAAGTAAACTTTAAAGATTAACTTGACCAAAATAAATTTAAGAAAAGAAAAATTCTTATATCCATGTCCTTGGAACTTGACACAAAACTACATAAAGGCCCACTGTGTAAAATATAGTCTACAGGGACATTTGAGGTATGTGAACCAAAGAGTAGGCAGGCATGAAAAGTGATTTTTACCTCAGACAAGCATCAAGTTAGCAGACAGGGTGCCATCAATCAGGTGAAATTCTGTGTCAGAAATGGAACTTGGGATTCTCTCTGTGTTTCTGGTACACTGCAGTCCCAAGTGGTGGTTGAGCTGGTAAAATTCAAGTGGCATTATTTTGTCTTTGCCATGTTAAGAACCACTGCCCTTTTTCTGTGTCACTCATGAATTTTGCAGTTGAGGTAAGTAACCCCAGGCAGCAAAAGAAGCTGGACTAAGTTCCATTAAGTTCCCTCCCCTTTTTTTTTTTCCTTTTTTTTTAACATCTCGCATTTATGATTTTATTTTCTTTTAAAAATGCTTTTTTCAAGGCTTGTCTTAAATCTCCAGTGCTATAAACAATATGAGCAATAGGTTGTAAACAAATCATGGAGGTGCTGCTGTTGAGCTGTAGGTGGTATGCTCAGCTGTTGGTGTGGTACATTGATAAATATATTTATATATAAATTTCTGTCTGCACATTAGAAATCATTAAATATCTCCCCAACTTATGGAGAGTGAATATATAATTAGATCTCAGAAAACTTTCTGTTGTCTAATGAAAAGAATTAAGTGGCTACTATTTAATAATATTTTATAAAATAAATTAGGGAAACAAACTTCTTTTTTATTCCAATACTAAAAATTGGTAGACATGTTATACTTCATTTTGTCATGTGTACCTGTGGATGAACACAAATGTATCAAGTATAGGTAACGTCTGTAATGTTAGAAAGATATTTATTTTTGTAGTGAACTTTGATTTATGAAGTTCATTAGCTAAAGCTGATGGATATTGTCAGGCATTATTTTCTTAGTGAATTAAAGCTTTCAATTTGCCTGAAGTGTAGGGGTGATACCTCTAAGTCTGGGAGTCTGTCCAGAAAAGAAAGCAGTGAAAGATATAGAGAAAACAAAAATTTCTATTTATGACTTGTCCTGGGTTGCAGTGTAGGATGTACACAAAGTATTTATTCTATCACCATCTTCATGAACTGTTAAACCAGGTGGGGCAGTGTTTTCCCAGGCCCCCTGCCTTTGGGCTCTTCTGCTAATGGCCCATCAACGCCTTGCCCATGACTCACAGGTAACTCCCTCCAGGAGTTATCTCTGTTTAATGGGCCATCAAGGACCCACTTCACACTCATCATCCCATTGTGAGATGCTCTGCCCAGGGGGAGGAGCCAAGCATTCTCACCTGGATATAAGCTGGGATTTGGGACAGGACAAGCAGCCCTGACCCACTGGATTCCCAGAGGAGCAGAGCTACCAGACCTTTCTACAGGATCACTGCTTCAGGAAGAGCACCTCACCTGGACTGCTTCCACCATCCTGCTCAGGTTGTATTCTGACTCTGTCAGTGGTCTTTTGTATTATTGCTTTTATTTTATTTTTATTTTATTTTATTTTCATTTCTTCCTATTAAATTGTATTTCTGACTTGGAGCCTCTCAGCCATTTTGCTTTCAAACCATGACATGACTTCTTGAAGATCCTTCTACTAACAATTCTCTGTTGCAGCTATTTCTCTTGTGTCTTGGTTCAGAAGGTAAATCTACCTCCCTATCTAGTAGTTTGTTTGATATTTAAAGCTGAAAAAGGCATTTTCTGAATTGCTTTTCATTTCATGTATCTAACTATAAATGGCTCTAACCGTGATGGTTAGAAAAAAAGCATATTATAGGAATATTAATATTCATATATTATTATAGGTATCATTACATTAGCTTTGTGCATTTGGCATATCAAAAGACATAACATTAAAATTATATAAGGAAATTCACATGCTTCTGGGTTTGTGAAGCTTTTTGGTTGCTTTGATTGCTGTTTTCCAAATGTTTAAGTGGAGTTCACTTTTCTTTAACATTTTCTAAACCCCAAAAGATGTAGCAGTTTTTTCAGTAAATATAAAAGACAGCAGAAAACAAAGTTATGATACATTTCCAGTTATTCACAGGTAACAGCAGGCTGTCAGGTAGTAGCAGAGGGATACCAAGTTCTCAGTTGGGTATATAAAGAAAGGGCTTGAGTACAGTGATTGAGAATTCCTTCCTAAAGTGGGGAGCCAGATGAGAGCAGCATTCTTTTTTTTTTTTTTTTTTTTTTTTTTTTTTTTCTCTATTACCTTGCTCTTTTCATCATCTTCATTGGGAACTCAATACCATTGCATGGACAGAAATCAGTTAACAGTGGTTTGCACTCTGGTGTTTAATGGATGTGAGGGGAGGATTTACCATTGTTTTTATAACTCCTTCTACAGAGGTCCTTGAAAAAAGAAGGTCCTTTCCAGCAGCTCCTCTACTGAAAAGCAGTATGAGTGTGTTCTGTTACTTTTCAAGTAACAGAATTTATGAGACTTTGAATGTGGTGAGGATATCAAACGGTTAATTTGCTTTTCATTAATGGTGTAAAGGCCCTTCTTGGCTGTGGAGCAAGGGGCTGTAGCACTCCCATACTGTAGCAGTAGATGAGAGGGTCTTATCATCATGCAATAGATTTACTTAATTTTCTGTTGTTTGACCGATTATTAATAGAAAAGAAGTTATACCACAACCAAAACTTTTGCAAAACTAGAGTTCTTTTTGGCTGGAGCCACAAGAGAGTGAACAAGCTCAACTCAGAGCTAGCAAAGCATTTCAGCAGCACCAGCATAAAATCCAAATACATTTTCTAACTTGCCGTTCTAGATTTTAGAAAATGCATCTGGCAGTAAGTCTTATGTGTATTGAATAGGATATTCTCTTCTGCCTCTTCTGCTTACACCAAGGGGCACAATGTTAAAGGTAAGATGTGGTAGATCCACTCCTTTTAAGACCTTTCACATCAGGGAAACAATGTCATCTTTGTCATATTTGAGAGACTAAAGCCTTTGCAATATCTTTTTTCTTTTTTTTCCCCCTTCAGTATTTACACTTTTCCCCTCCTTCAGTATTTTTTCAGTGATGAGGGAGATAGATCTTGGGATTTGTTCATACATGCAGACCATTCTAAGTGCCTCAGGGGTAGTGAACTGGTCTGTTCTAGCCTTTTCCTATAGTTCCTGGGAGAACAACTTCCTATGTAAGTAATTCTGTCTTTCAGAAAATTAAAAGTGAATTCAAAGACCGAATAAGAATCCAGTAATCCAAAATCATAAGGATCCGAGCAAGAGCTGGTTGTGGTGAGGTACGAAGCTTTGATTGATGTACTTTCACTTTTCTTGCCTGGATGTGCCTGGCCCTGAGGACACTCCCTGTGCCACATTTCAATCCCTTTCCAGCCCAGATAGTCACTGCTCCTTACCTGCTCACACCTGCCTGACCAGTGGTTGCTCTATAAGAGGAAGTCCCTAAGGCTGCTGGTAACAAATCTTCTTTTCTGCCAACAAGGAGGACTGGGAAGGAAGACACTAAACTGACATCTGTCCCTGGGCATTGTGGCATAACCCAGCTCTAAAACAAGGACTTAACTGTTTCATGCCAAATCCAGTGTTTAATTTCATTTTGGGCACTCAGGAGGTTTCTGTCACCCAAATCTGTCCTGTTGTATGTGGTGAAATAAAAGTTCAGCATTTGCATTTGTAGCCAAAACCAACAAATGAGGTAGGAAATGACCAAGGAAAGAACAGGGAAAAGGGAACATTGTTAAAAGCTAATTTTTTTTAGTGCAATATTTTACTATAAGAATAATAATGGAACATTTATAATCCTATCTGACATATGGTCACATAGTGTGAAGGTATTTTTCTGTCTGTTAAGATGAAAGACAAAGGTTATTAAGACTTGTAAAAAGTGTATCAGTGAGCATGTATATTTTTTTCAATCTATCTGCTAGCATGTGAAACAGCTCGGTGTTATGTGTATTCTAATTACAGAAGCATTATGAATATAAATAACAATATTAGATAAAAATTGTATATCATGAAACCTTGTTCTAACACCTCACATCTAAACATTACTTTGTGTTGCATTGCTAAAAGATATAGTGAAACCAACTGTAAGCATAGTATATGTGTAAATTATTATGTTATTTATTTCTGCTAGATTATAGACATTTGTATTTTCGCATACTTTCTCAGGAAGGTAATTCTTTTCCCATAGTCTAAGTATTTTCTTACGTGCATGGTTCCCTGATCTTCCCTTGTCATGGGGCATACTAGTGCAATGTAGGAGGTTCTTAGTGTGTCAAGGAGCAGTCCTTTCTCATCGTGTGGCTTTCTGACTGAATTTGGAAGGAACAGTGACTCTTTTCAGCCATTTTTAATGAAGTTTGGGGTGGGGGAAGCTACAGATTATGAGAGCACCTCACTGGAAGTTAGTAATGCTGAAATGCTCATCTTATGTAAAATGCTTTGATACAGCAGATGTCCAATATTATAACGTCATTTTTACTTCCTGAAAAATGTTGGTTTTAACTATACAATACCTCAAAAATGAAGATGTTATTATTTACTCTGTAGCATTACAGCAAAAGAACTCACAGGTCACCAGGGCAAGAGTTATTTGAATGCCTAGAGGTTTTAATGCAAGGTCTGAGGTCTCTCGCTGAGAAATATTCCCAGTCAGTTTCCAGAAGAAAACTTTGTGGTTTACTTGTAGATTAAAGCTTCAGCACAACCTTCAGTTCAGATTTTTATGATTTTTGCTGTGGCAGTTGCAATACTAGTGATGACATTTAATTTTTTTTAGATTGTACACCAGAAGACAACTAAGCAGGTGTAGTACTACACAGTAACAGATGGTCTTCTTACAATTTGTTCTCCATCCTTCCATAGAACATAATGAAAATAATTCTGTTAAGGATGACAGAGTAGTAGTGATACCACTGGCAGGTTTGGTTTTTTTTGATAGGTAAACCATACTATTTTTTTTTCCTTTACAACCAGAATAAAAGTTTGATTTTTAAAAAAGATCTAATGCTCAAAGCAATTAGTAGAAGATGTTTCCCTGTGAAGGAAACATTTATTAAGTGGTTTCCATGGGGACAAGGTTTTCTTTAGTCTAATATTCTCCTGTCTGTGTAACATGTATAGTCAAAATTATCTTCTTTAATTCTTGTTTCCTCTGATAGTTAAGCACCTAGTGTTGGGAAAGGTGCACCAGAATGGATTTCTACATTTTTTTCATAGTCTCATAAAAGAGGGTTGTTCCACTTGACCTGCTTAAATCCACAGAATCTCTCAAATGGAAAAGTGGCTCATGGACCATAGCCAGTGTGTACTGGCTTTGGCTACCCTGCTTTCTTTGCTAACTATATTAGTTTTCTTGGCTTGGCCTTCCCTTATGTTACAAACTTTGTTAGAGGAAGACATTTAAAGAAAAAAGTCTTCCAAAATAACATCAGTTCCCAAAATCCCTAGTGAGGCCATGTGGGAAAGGACAATGAAGTGCCAACACAAATACTGTTTGAAAGGATGGAACGCATGAAGGACTGAAATATCAATCTCTAGCAAGATTTATAAACCAAATCTTTGTGATAATTTCTTTTGGTACTTCATTTTAACTACCTTCCCTATGGGTCAGTGTTTAGTTCCATTACTCTCATTTGAATAACCTGAGCTTTGTATTTCAATATCAGCATGGAGATATATATATATATTAAAAAAAAAAAAAAAGGCAATAGTTGTTAGTTACAATAATTACCCTCTTGAAACGGCTCCTATTTTATCCTTTCAATGAACTATGACCTACCTTCATTTTGACATTGTTCACTGATATTGAGAATGGAGTTAATATGAAATAATACATACATTCATGATACAGTCACATATCTATAATTAATACTAGGAATTGATTAGCTGAATTTCTAAAAGGGTCTTCAGAATAACGTGTAAAAATTCTGTTCCTTTGTACTCTCTCTGGACAGCTAAACAATATTAGGAATACCTACACAGCCAAGCCTACCATGCCACAGGGAATGCCAGTGAAGCCTCAGATGGAACAGTCTGTACTGGTTTTGTAGATACACATTACCTTGTTGTTTCCAAACCCATATGCCAGACCTAAATTTGGAAGCGAGATAGCTTTTGGAATTTTAGTGTTTAGTTACCACTTATTTTACTAGAAAATCTAATAGACAGTCTGTACCTATGATGAAGAATTATTCTGTGCTCACCTAGTTTTTGACAACAAAACTGCATTTCTCACCATCTACTTTTTCCTAAGAAAAATAGAAATTAATTTAATTATGTAGTAGCAGTTCCACCATAGATGGTTTTTCAAAAACAGTGGCTGACTTCTCAGGTATGCTTACCTGGAGCTATGTGTGGTAGCATTTGAGGTGTCCTGGGCAATAAAGCACTTCCTTTACAGACTTATTCAAGCCCCAGCCTTTCTCTTTGTAGGTTTGTGAAGAAACAGAGAGAAGAAATCTGCATCTGACTTGCATTATATTGATTTCTAAATCTGGAGAAGGATTAATTTACATTATATTTGAAAAGAGCAGTTACTGCCAATGGCTCAAAGTAATGGTAATCTGACACACTACAAATGTCTTAATTTCTATCAGGTAAGTAATTTTTCATGTTAACTTGGTCCTTTTTACTTTTTCCTAGCTTTGCAGGCTGCACTAGTGGAACTGGAACAAACCTACTCACATTTCAAGTACAATATTTTTATCAGATATGGCTGCATCTTCTAAGAATGACAGAAGCCATATTGAACATAAAACAGACTTTTCAGATATTTTTGCATCTTGCAATGAAACTGGGTCATTAGTAATTGTAGCGCTGTTGTTGAATTCGACTTTCCTGTTTTCTATTTTTATTACATATTATTGAAATAGAAAAGAAATGGAAGAGCAAAACCCCAACCAAATCAACTAAAAATTCTCTCTAATAGATTGTAATTATGCTAATTTAAAACATTATAATAAGTTGTAGGTATTTTCCAAAGTTATTAAAAAAATGTTGTTAAGAAATTACTTGGTGGAAATGTCAGAAATAGTATAATCTTATGGCCATAAAAGCACAAGACAATTTTTCTTTTCTTGGGAAGAAGACTTAGGATCTCCTCTGAGCAAGTTCTGTTCCATTCCTACTTGTTTATCTTTAAATCTGCCCCACATCTCCTATGTGCCCATTTATCAATCCAAACAGTCACGTCACTGATGTGAGTATGATCTTCTTGAGGAAGGGCAGCTGTGTAATGCTGCTCTATCAATAAGCCCTGGGTAACCACTGCACCTCCAAACATATTTAAACCCAAGAACTAGCTCTAAGACAGCTACCAGCTGAACAGAGGATTGTATTCCTTGCTTCCTTATCAAAGAATGATTAAGGTTGGAAAGGACCTCCAAGGTCGTCAAGTCCAGCCTTTGACAGAAAACCACCCTGTCAACTAAACCAGAGCACTAAGTGCCACGCCCAGTCATTTCTTGAATACTTGCAGGGATGATGATTCCACCACCTTCCTGGGCAGCCTATTTCAGTGCCTGTCAACCCTTTCCATGAAGAAATTCTTCCCAGTATGGTACAAGTCTTCCTTGTCAAGTTTCAGAAATTAGAGGGTTTACTCAACATATACTTTGCTATTTTGTCTACAGCTAGTGCAGTAAAAATTGCCGTCGCATCACTGAATATTTAGTGCCATGTAAATATTCATATTTTCACACTTCTCAGCTAGTCCATGACTGAAAAACTATGCAAGTGAAGAGCAGAAACAAAGGTAAGACAAAAGAGAGGTTAAATCTGAGGGGGGGAAAATTGAAAAAAAACCCAAACCTGTAGAAGTGTTCATTGAAAAAATTCAAAAAGTGTTGGCAGTCTGTATATCATCTTATAATGAAACTAATAAAATTTAGAAGGCTGGTTTCTAAGTACTGCATCTAGACCCTTCTTTTCTGCCCTGCCTCCACTCAAACTTCTATTTCTCTAGACTCTTTGCCACTGTTCACATACAGACAATTTCTGCAGACAATAGGTTATCCCTTGTTGTTCTGATCAGAGATTAAAAATAGTAATAATAATAATAATAATATAAAAAAGCTGGAATAGTGTAAAGTTGAAAAAAGCTGCCTTAAAATATACTGCTCAAGCACAAGCAAATCTGAGGAACTGTTGCCTCAAAGTTAATGCTTTGCTTTTCCAAAAGGGCTAGTCTAGCTTCTGCTCTACAGTAATCACCAGGATTATTATTCTTCTATGACCATTACCAACTCTGGATATGAGAAGGAAGCCAGTAATAAGTTTCCCAAGTACAGGAGAGGATGGTTTTTCTCCCTCAGTATTTTAGAGCATAGAGCGCCCTGAACCATAAGCTCCAGTACCCTTAGGCCCTGACATTAGACTTCACAAAGAGTAGGGCCCCTCTCTCTAAAAGAGATTCTCTGAGAATGTAAAAAAAATGGAAAAATCGGGCAGTATTTCTTTAGAGAAAGGATTTGCATGTGAGAAGACTGGCCAAACAGGGAAAAAAAAATCTCTCCAGCTCCTGTTTTTCGTTCCAACTCCTCTCATTACTGTGATGTAGTGAGAAAGGGTCATTTATTTTTCCCTTCTTAATAAAATTATTTATTTTCCTTATTTGCTCTCCCAAATACAAAAAGGAACAGACCCTTTATCCTGCTACCCTTATGACACAGCATTTGAACCTGTCAGTCTGGAGTTCAGAAGTGTGACTTACTAAGAGCCATCCATGCCTCCAGCCCCTGGAAGGGATTGCACAATCTCAGTTGACTGAAACAGGCTCAGGCAACAAAGTATTGCAGGAGAAAGCCATGAGAGCCTTTTCATAAAGCACTAGTCTTTGCAAGTTTTAAAGTAAATAACCCATTAATGCTCTAGTATTATTATAAAATACTTTCTCTAATCAGCATAAGAGTATTCTGTTCTTCCCCCCATAATGGGCAGTACTGCTGCTAATGAACTCCGTGCTTCTTTTCACCTTTCTTTCAATTATGTGAATTGATTAGTTCACATTTTACAGTTAAATTGTCTTTTTTCCTCTCATAAAATGTTTTCAACTTGTCAATTCACCAAACAGAAAGGAAACAATTTTTGATTCAGATACACACTATCTATATTTAGATTCCTTTGGGATTCATAGTAAAAAAAAAAAAAAAAAAAAAAAAAAAAAAAAAAAAAGGCAAAAAAACAACTCCCAAGCAAAACAACCCCCACCAAACTATGGTCTATGAAGAGTTTCTGCAATGACTGCTCTTTACATTTGCATAGAAATAAACTTACTGCAAAACCATTGCCTCTAAATAATTATTTTCACTTGAACAAATAAAAAAAATAGAACTTTTTTTTTTTAACTGGCTAACAATAACCTTCTATCCTACTCATCAAACAGTTATCAGCCATTGGAAATCAAGACCGATCTTTAGCGCCCTATTTCCCCTAGGGAGACTTCATGTTTTAGAAAACTAATTTTCTTACTGCTTAGTCAAATCTATATTTCTAAGCAGTATTGTTTGGTGGTTCAGACAAAATATTTTAATTTCCTTTTTTGATAGCGTGACTTATCTAAAATAAAAGTAAGAGCTCCAGCTCAATCACAGATTGTTTAGATACTGTGTCATTTTTTATTAAACTTTTGCAGTGAAAAAAAAAAATTAGATAACTGCACACATTTTAAACTCCCCATTTAAAATAATTTCTTAGATCTACTGTTTTCTGTTCTTTTCTCTTACAAGTTTCTGAAGTGAGATAGGTGCAGGTAGTTCTGGCCTGATACACTGGTTTGAACAGTCTTCCATTATTGGAATTGTATTTTAATAGTGCAGTGCAGAGCAGAATTGCTTCATTATTTGTGTCTCTTGTTCCAATATCACTTTTTCTAATTGACCAGGAGCTTGAAGCACAGTGTTCCTGTTCAGCACAGACTGCAGGACTGTACTCACAAATTTCATGAGAATTCCTCTTTGATCATTTGGTCTCCTCTGCTGTGGGTTTTGGCCAGAGACTTCAACTGCCGTCCTATGATTTTTCACACCTCTGCTTTTTGCCACAGCTCATATATAGAAAGTTAGAAGTTAGCTAATACTTTCCCTGAAGAGAATAACTGCCAGTCTGTAGCAGCCAAGCTTCATCCTCTGTTCTAGATTCAGGTATCCACATTTTCCTAGGGGAGAGAAATGTCTCATACAACAGTTGGGCTACATGAACACCATTTAATGCAAGTCACTATGAGTGGTATGTGTATTTTTATTAGAACACTATGGCTTTCTGAGAGTCTAAATGAACCAGTAGTTAAGTGGGTCTAGTTATTCATGCACCAGAAATTATAGATATTAAGATTTTTTGGGGGTCAAGATTTTGTTTTGGCATTTTGATGCCAAACATCCCTTTCCTAAAAAGGAATTTTACCTTTCTTAAACATTTTTTTATTTCTGTGTTCAATTTTACAGAGAATTACAATAGTAGGAACTTGAGCATATCAATAAAGAATACTTGTTAAAAACCCCTTATTATTTGTTTAGAAAAAGCAAGACTTATGTGTGTAATGTGGGCATGAAATGGAATTTAGCCATTTGAATTCAAAACTAAAATTTTTAAAACCACTGTATTACTTGCTTTATGCTGGAAACTAAATGCCTTAGTACTTTAGTCTTCCTCTTCAAAGTTTGTGTCTGAATTTTGACTTTCTGAATGTTTCCAGATGCATTTAATTTTCCTCAAGGCTGAGTTTTCCAAGGATATGGCAGGGGGTGGGAAGAGCAAATCAGATAGTAGTATATAGGCACAGAAGTATAAGGTAGTAAAAACAGCAGATGTAAGAACAGTAGCTCATATGTTTAAGTAACTATGAGTAAACACCCACCTTTAAGACTAAAGATATTCCATAACTGAGCATAACCAAAAACATTGATACATGGACTGAGTTGAAAACTCTCTTGATTATAACACATATCAGGGGGCTAGGGATTCACAAGCAAGTTTTCACCAAATCTAAAATCCTAAAAGTTTGACTTTGGTCAGACCATGGATATTGCTGTACAAAAACCAAGATGAGGGAGGGCATTCTGTTTCTCCTGTTGGGACAGAATGTGTCTGCAACAGTGAATGCTAGGTGCACACAGCCTGAGGAACAGTCAGCAAAGGAAACTGATAAACTGTGGTCAGGGAAAGGTTGCAGTAGCACTACTTTTCAGTTCTCAATCCCAACACTAAATATATTGTTTCTATAGCTACTATTTAATATTAAATACTGACATGCTTGGGCTATTCTTCATCACCAACAATAAGCTAATAAATTGTCACATACCTTGTGATGATCACTCTCTGATTTACTGGATGATGCATTTTTATCCCAACAATTCAGGCTGGTGCATCTTCTGGAAAAAAAAAAAAAAAAAAAAAAAAAAAAAAAAAAAAAAGAGTGGGGCAGAGAGCCCAGTTTTTAAGATAGCCTGCATCCCTCTGATTCAATATCTCTTCAAGCACAGAAGGAAATTCCCCTGTGTGCTGGACATCCTGGACAGGCAGCCTAGTCAAGGAGGCCTTTATACTCAAAAGAATATTCTTTCCACAATCTACAAAGAGAGAGTTCTAGGATGTAAATTCTGATGGAAAAAAAAAAAAGACACCAAGACGTAAGTGGAGGCTTAGATGCAAAAATTATAGTGCTGACAGTTTATTAGCAGGACACATTTAGGTGTCTGTTTTGAAGCAGATAATTTGTAAATGTTTGAATTCCATTTTCCTTATGAAACCCTCCCAAGTACTCCCCACAGTTGTACATGGTCCTGAAGGTAGGTTTTGAAGCCTAGGGCTGGTTCTCAGAAATTATATCTAAACCAACAGTGAAATTCTCATGGATTGATAAGCTACCACTTATTTTTTTGGAAGGCACACAACCTGCAATTCTAGGTATCCTTGAAGAATCTTTTTAATTTTTTTCTTTTTCAGTATTTACAAATATTTTAGTCCCTTTTTTCATGGTCTATAAATTAAAGTTTGAGAACAAAACTCAGGTAAAGAAATGCTGGTTGTATAAGTGTAGGCACACTCCTCTGTCATATAAGGCCTTTAAGCCTCCCTCCTCCCCTCAAAAAAAATTAAAAAAAAAAATAAAATCCAGAATTCAGATCCTTGAAACTTCTAGGGCCAAACCCACCTTAAAATTTGTCTAAACAAACTACTATGGTAAAGAGAGGGAGAAACACAGAAATCTTTAATACATTATGAAATTAATACCTCATTTTCTCTAGCTCTACAGGATCTTTTTTGCAGTATGAACTTTTGATTTAGTCACACAACCCTGTTATTATTCTAGAAAAGAGAAGCTGGTTTAACTGATAAGAGCATTTCTAAAATAGACAATTTAAATAAAAAGAACTGAGCTTAGTTGTTATGACCAAAGGGAGAAGAGCGTATAGTTTAATGCCATCGTTACTGAAAATTCTGGCACAGAGACAGTACATAAGTACATCTTGGCAAAGGTACAAATAAAATATTTGCTATCTCACAGACTTTTGCTTATTTTTTTTGTTTGTTTGTTTACGGTCAGTAAACAAATCCAAATGAGCACAAATGAGATGCCAGAACTGCATCTACTTGTCTGCCAACATGGAGTGGAAACACTTCTCCAATGCAAGTTCTTCCATGGGCACACATTACTCTTGTCTCATTTTCAAAATGGAAGAAAAGAAAAAAAAATTAAAGGAACAAATGAACACAGAGTTAAAAGCAGAGATCATGTCTAAAATAAGAGAAAGACATACTCAAATGCCATCATTCTTTCTGGCTCAAATAGTCAAGTTTTTTTGCCTTTAGAAGGAGTTAATAACCAGGTTTAGCTGTAATTCTAATTAGAGGGAATATATCCCTTTTTATTTCCCATTCTCTCAGGAACAGATGCAATAGCAATCAGTTTCTTTAATCACAAATCAAAGTCTCTTTATAGCTAACACTCTAGACTTAAAAACTTCCTCTCTTGACTCCTTCTGAATGGGAAACTAAACACTTCTCTGTCTCTATGCTGCATTTCTTGTGTGCTCAGCTGCAGCATCACAGCCCCTCTTTTACCACTGTCAGTATTCAATTGATGCTGCATTTTTGGAAGAAAGACAACCAGAAAGTGTATCTATCAGCTTGATAATATATTGTCATTGACCTAACTTAACAGATTTAACAGAGCTATTGAAAACATTAGGCATTTATTTAATGACAGGTGAATGGTTAAAAGCACCTAGTTTATAAACCATAATTATATTATCCTCTGTTATAAATTATGTGCTAGTACTATAATTGGGTGTGTTTTTTCACCAGTATTCCATTCTGTTGTGCTTGGGCTGGCCCCACACAGACTCTTCAGGTTTTTCTTGGTGCTCAACAGCCACCTGCAGCTGCATCCCATCAAATAAGATCATGACTTACTTGCAGGAATGGAGTTTCATAATTTCCAAGGGAAATTTGTAATCCAAGCTGTTTGACTGGAGACAGGGGTCCATGCTGACAGGCAGCAGCCAAAGTTTGTCAGTTATGGCTGTTGGCAGTCAAGCACATTGCACTGTACTGAAGCTTGGAAAACAAAGATGGACAACATGCCTAAGATGTTATTACCAACAAAGCAGTGATAGCTGGCAGCCCTGTTATCTTCTAATGGAGCATGGTACAGTCTCCTTCATTATGGTGCACTTTGCCAGCATTTCCCAGCACGTGTGAAGACTCAGGCTCTGGTCTAGTGCAGTATTGCTCTGGACACCCACTAGTGTACATAGTGTAAGACATAGGCCACTGAATTGAAACAAAACAAAACAAAAAATTTAGACCTAATCTTTTCCTCTGTATAATTTACTTTGGAATGGGGAGCAGAGATTAAAGTGCAAGGCTGGACGTAGAAGCAAGTCCTTTTGAGACCCAAAGGTTACTCTAAGTTTGGATAAAGGAGTCACCCATTGGCAAGCCACTCATGAATGTTAACAGGATGGGGATCAGAATAAATTTCCTGGAGTCTCTTGGAAGGCAAAGACTCTTCAATGGTGCCACAAAACACTGACCTGTAAGTGGATGTTGTGGTTTAGCCCTACTCAGCAATCAGGCACCACCCAGCCACTCACTCACTCCCCAACCAGCAGGACTGAGGAGGGAATTTAAAGGGTAAAAGAAGTGGGTTAAGATAAAGAGAGTAGGGCAAGCAAAATCAGCACAGACAAGCAAAGCAAAACAAGGAATTAATTCACTGCTTCCCATAGGCTGGCAGGTGTTCAGCCACCTCCAGGAGAGCATGGCCCTATCACACGTAGTGGTTACTTGGGAAGATAAACATCATCACTCCAAATGTCCCCCTTTTCTCTTTCTTCCCCTCACTTTACATCTGAGCATGGTGTTATATGGTGTGTTGGGGTCACCTGTCCTGGCTATGTCTTGTCCAAACTTCTGGTGCTCCCCCAATGTCTTCACTGCTGTGGCAGCACAAAAAGCAGGAAAGGCCTTGGCTCTGTGTAAGCTCTTCTCAGCAATAACAAAAAAATCTCTATATTATCAACCTTATGTTCAGCACAATTCCAAAACATAGCCCTGTACTAGACACTGTAAAGAAATTTAACTCTACCCCAGCCAAAACCAGCACAGTGGAAGGATTGAGCTCAGAAAGTTGGAAAGCATGCCATTTTCAGCTGAAAGGGTTTTTTACCCTGTCCCATAGATACATCTACAAGACAGAATTCATTCTAAACTAGCACAGCCTTTCCCCCCCCACCCAATCCTAAAGCATCATGTCTGTTGTCTAAGCTTCAAAATCCTTATTTCATGGAAAATAAAGTTGTTCCTATTTTGCCTAAGTATGCTTATCACTAAAAGCTTTGATGTAATTTTCCATGGATTTAAATAACAGGATTCAGCATACTAAGACAGAAAGGGACAGGGTGTGGCAAGTGGCACACACAATTATCCTCTCACAGTTGTACAGTTTGCATCTTGTATGAGTCTCTGCTGTTCTAACACAGAGATTATCTTCCGCGACCAAAATGTACAACTGTTTGCACAGCAACAATATACACAGATTATTTTTAGTTCAGACATGTGGCACTACTCATTGTGCAGCTGCTTTCATGCATTAATGCATTGGGATACAAAACCCTAATTGCAAGAGCCCAAATTAATTGCAAGCAATGAGACGTTTTGGACTGAAAACCCCTTTTGGCTGCACTGGAATCGAGTTGTTGACTTTTCAAGCTAAAAGAGATATGAATCATGGAAAATATTTCATTCTTAACCCCTCAAAGTACCCAATATTCCTAAACGAATGCAAAATACAGTTATGTGTTGGCTTAGAAATTACAACTTCTCTGCCAAAGGTTAATTCAGACTATTCATCCAAGATTAGTTGCAAGTTTTTGAAACTGTAAATAAATTCTTGTTCCTAAACAGCACAGGTTTTCAAAGTAGGGAGTATAACCCACAGCCTATAAAAGGAAAAGATTTAAAGCAGAAATGGGACATTTGACTTCTGCATATTTGGAACATTTAATCACCCTCTTGGTTATATGGAATAAGTTAGACTGGTGGCTTTTTCCTCAGCTCCTTAGGAAAAGTACATTTATTTAATTGAGCCTTAATGTTTTTTAGCATGATTTAGACTTGAGTCCTGCACCTTTTACAGGCTTCAGGAGGGAAAAGGTCCAAAGATTGTAAGCACTTGAAGGTAGAGTGTCTAGCTTTTTCTCCTGTTTGAACAATGGTGGCCATCTTTCACCTTTATAATACACTATATTAATGAACACAATCGGAGAATTTTAGTCCCATTTTATTAGATAGAGAGAGCTCTGCAAAACTTAAGTTGTTTTTAGCTGTAAACTCAGGAGGAAAAAAAGTCTAAGGTATAAAAGTACTATCTCAGGACTTGAAGAAAGTAGTATTTATGGGTCTCAGACAGAAGTAGTTTTGGCAGATTTGGCTCTAACACTTCGAAACACTGGTGCTATTGAATCACCTCATACCATCCCTTTGCTGCAAACAACTACCCACATAAAAACAAACTTGCATAGTTTAGTCTTAACACACATTTACATTAACTGTCAGTTTAAGTCTATTATTTACATTGTCAATTACCATATTAAACCAGAGAACTTTGTGTAATTGAACATCTAATTTTCACATTTCACTTCCAACCCTGAAATTTCTGTGGAAATCTCATGAGGGCGAATAAAATTTTAATTCTAATCAGATTGTAAGAAAATGTGGTTTTGATAGGTTCACCTCTGACTCAAGTATTCAAAAGCTTATAATTTTTAATTTGATGCAAAATTAAAATTAGCGACAATATAATAGTTAATATAATTCTTGATGTCACTAGAGGAAAATTCTCAAAGCTGAGGATGAGAGCATTTTGAAGCATAGGTGAATCAAGGGTTGGTGAGTACACAGACATTAAATAACCTACACTGCCATTCATTATTACTCAGCAAAAACAAAAAGCAAGCAGCTTTCAGACAAGGAGTTCAGTTTAGAGGGTAAACAGACACTCTTTTTTGTTGTTCCCTCTACCAGCCATAAGTTTTCATCTGACAGTCAAATTAAAAGCTGTCTGGAGAATAATAATTTTCTGTTCCAGCACTTGTAGATCAGAAATTAGAGTGGATAACATATGTGTGGCTATAATCAAGAATTCTTAACTTGTCCATTTAGCTTTTTTAGATTATTTGGAGAAAATGGGTGACACTTGTGAATTTCAAAAATCCAAATGCCCATTTGAAGGTCACAGCAATCATGTACCTCACTGTACTGAACAGCATGAACAAGACTAGCTACAAGATGGACTCTGAGTTATCCTATGGAAAGTATCAGCTTGTTGAGCTTCTTTTGGTACTCATTTGAAGCAGTTCTGAAGTCCACTGCAAATTACTTAAACAAATAAGGATTTTCTGTGAGGCTGCAAAGAGCACAGCAATTTACCACATCCAATGCTTTTGTCACATCAGCGAAAGGAGAGAGGAAAATATTGCATTTCCAGCACTGTCTCCTTACAAATCTTCTTATCCTAGGAAAATGTTCTGTTTTCTAGTGTTGTTTCTATTTCTATACTCTATAAGCTGTTATAAACATTAGTGAAATTAAGTTTTGAGCTGTCCTCAATGCACACTTATTCACATTTAATAACACACACTGAAATTATATTCTATTAGTAATTTAGTACTGACTGTATAAGCTTTTGGCACAAACCGTAGCTAACAAGAGATCTGCCAACATTCTAATCCATAAAAATGCTTTAAAATGGAAAACTATAAAAATCCTCTTTTCTCTCTTTGTATTACATATATGATGGGACTATTTTATTTGGATGGTATTCTCCTCTTACCTGAAAGGAGTTGGAGCAGGGGAACAAGGGGAAAAAAGTCCCAAAACTGTTGGGCATTTTCAAATATTTCTTTACTTTAAAAGTTTTTGATGCATTTAACAAAAATTAAGTAGGCTCTCCTCACAGTTACCCTGTGAGATCTACCTTAACCCATGCCTACCTGCTATTTATATAGAAATAATTAGCAGTTGTTTGTGTACCTTAGATCCTGCTTTATTCTATGCTAATTTTCCTTGCCTGCTTTCCTTGGGCTATATAATTTAAACAATATTTCTTACTCCCCTCTATAAAAATGTGAGAGCTTAAATTAGAGGTGCTGTGATAATGTAAGCCGTAACGGAGGAGCAGGGATCACAAGGAGAACTTTACAGTTGAATGATCTGATTTGTCAGCATTTCTTTGGTACATCCAGGATGTCCTAAAGCACAAGGCATAGTAATATACAGACACAGCTACACCAAGGGATATAAAAATCATTAGCAAAAGGAATTTTCGTGACCAATTATTATGCAAATGTTATGTAAATGTGCAGCAAATAATCAATTCCACAGTTAAATTTGTATTTTATGACTCAGCTAAGACAGCTCAGGAAAGGACTCATACAGACCATGCTTATTCACTTCTTTTTAATAATTATTTTTGCCAAATTCTAACTAACTTGCATGATGCTACGTAACAACAGGTTATTCTGTTGTTTTCTCTCCATTTTTAAGATAAAATAGTACAATCTCTAACATTTCTGACTAAAAATGTTTATTTTATCTGATCAGTTAATTTTATCTGATGATCACCCAAATATTAAGAATAGAATAAAATGATTTTCTAGACCTGGGTTATCTACATTTTTCACTTTACCAAATGGCTGTTCCTCTACAGATCTGCAACGTGCTTTATGGCTAAGAAACACCAAGTAAGTCTCCATGGTTGAACCACATCAAGCAGAATTCAGGTGTGACTGAACTGTGCAGCATAACTGGAGAGGTCTGGAGCATTTTTTTGTACTCTACATAAAATTATTCTTATTTCTTTGAGTGGCTAAAGGTACAAAGCTTATCAAGTGAGTTCTGCTCCTACAGCTTCTCCTTCAGTGCTATGTTATATCACTTGACATTTCTTACACATTTACAAGCTTCAACAATCACTTACTTTCCTGTATTCTTCATTATCCATTTATTCTCTCCAATTAACAGATTTCAGACAAAATTACCCACAAATTCCTTTTCTTTAGGCAACACATCCAGCAGCCAACTGCTATGGCTCTTCTGTTTTACTCCAGATGATAAGTAAACTCTACAGAATAGAAAGCAGCAGGATTTGAGAAAATTTGCTACAAAGCCTAGAGTTATAAGATTAAAAACTGTGGGTTTGTGTATTGGCTTGAGGAAATTGTAGCATATGTCCAGAGCTAACTATGCAGAGGTACAGTAGACCATCAGTTTTAATCTTCCTTTAAATCTTTTAACAGGAGGGACACCAAAGAAATTCTCTGCATTTGGGTTTTTGAAAAATGCATCATTTATGCTGTAGCATCCTGCAGAAATCTGCATCACTCACCACCATTTTCTTCTGCTTTCAAAATGCCTGGTATATTAACTTTCCATTCACTTTCCTTGCTCATATTCCCAATCTTTAGCACTTTTAGGGTTATCTTTGCTGATAAAAGAATGGATTCTTGCAGTACATTACAAAGATATGTAAAAAATATTAGTTTTCCTATAGTAACCATATTTCATTTAGAACTTGTCATGCTGCAAATCTGAAGATACGAGGTAGCACACTCAAATCCATCCATAACACCCTCTCCTAATGATAATCTGATCAGAAATGTCTACAAAACCACCCCTACAACCACTGTCCCACAAGACTGAAACAGCTGGCAGCTGCTGCTGCATGGAGCCTGCATTTCTCACCCTTACAGAACCTAAATGACCCTTTCTTTCATTTCTAGCACTGCATCTGCTACTTAATAACATGGGGCTTGGCAAGATGGGGAGATGATTTAGGTAACCTGCTGCATTCAGTAACACAGAACACAGTCTGTGTTCCAAAGTACGGATTTTGCCAGTTCTCATTACTGCTGACATTCTGTGCTGTGCTTTACATCATTTTATGGGACTCAAAATATTTAAATTCTACTCCCCACAAGGAAGTTTCCCTGCACTAGGCACATTTTTTTTTTCTGATAAGCAAGCATGAGACTTTTATAATAAAAGAAGATATTTAAAAAATAATTATCTTCATTCATTGAAAGTTGCCTTAGAAACATAAAAACAAAAAAAGATGTTCCCTCCCTTTCTTATCCCTTTCAGTTTCAGCTTTAGCTGTTTGATACCTAGGATTCTGGAGTTCATTTCCCAGGACTAAAAACAGAGGAAAGAAAATGGGTTTGTATTGCAAATTATTCAGATTAAAAGTTTTTTTTGTCTTCAGTGAGACATCAGGTGAGGGGCAACACATTTTTACCATAATTCCAGAAATCTTTACACAATAGACTCCAAACTTGTTGGCTTTTTCCAAGTGCAATATTGATGTTGGTTTTTCTCCCTTTACTGATGAGATTTTTTTTTTTTTTTACAAGAAGCTGATTTTCCTGCCCTATTCTTCCATATCTCATCCTCCTTTTCACAAACAGGCTTCCTATTAGTACAATGACTCCCAGAACTATGAAATATATGCTCCATCCACTTGAGAGGTGGAATCTTCCACCTCTTGCCCTTTTCCTCTCTCAGTTCCAGGGTGTATATAGCTCTTTGCAGGCATACAAAATTCTTACAGCAGAGACTGTTTAAACAGGTATTTTTTCTTATGCTTCTATTTTGGAACAAAATCAAACTAATTTTCCATTTCGAAAAACATTTTAACAACTTCAAAAGTGTTGCAAAATCTCCAATAGAGTTTTCTGGTTAAAGGCTCCCTAGTCACAGTAGTTCAAAACCTAACTTACAAAATTCCATATCATCAATGCTAATTGAACTCTAGTGTACTGATGTATAGCAATATCTTTACTAAAGACCCTTGAGGCCCTTAATTTCACTCATGCTGCTGATTCTACTCAAAGTTAGCAATGGAGAACATGGCAGCTTTCCCTCATCAGCTTCAACAGAAAGAGTTCTCAGTTCAGGTCAAGAACTTGATTTGAATTTTCCTGTTTGTCACCTGCTGAAGAGTTCATGTTTATATAGATTATGTCTTTCAATATTCATTCACCTCTACAGTTTACCTTTTGGGAATTGCTTGCAAGGTAACATCAGTGGAAATGCAGACTGCAGTAACATGAGTAACTCAAAACTTCAAAAGAGGAAGGGAATCTAATAGACACATGTCTTGGCGCGATTCATGAACATTTTCCAGTAGAATTGAAGCATGCAATGAATCCACCCTAACATATCTGTCAGAAGCCTTCAATCAATTTTACCACTTAATCCATATCAGAATGCACATTCAGCTTTCCCTGCCACAGCACTGTTCTTCAACAGACGTCAAAGCTCAGGTCCTCAGCCCAGACCTACCTATTTGTATTTCATGGGATCTGATCCTACCATGCAGGCAGCACAGACCTTCAAGGAAGACCAGGACACTTCCAAGATGCCTTCTAAGCACAGAGGAGCTGACCAGGCACTGCTAGTCATAGCCCCATAGTTCGGGATACCTTGAATACCCTTCAGGGCACATCTGGGAAAGTCCTGATGGGACTCATGAGTGAGGTGTGCTCTGTGTGCTTTACTGGGATATTCCTCATACCCAGAACATATCAGAGCTGGAGTCTCATAAAAGAGAAAGGTAAAAAAGAATGTATACAGCCTGGTACTTAAGACTCTATCTGGAATTTGACAATGTGAACTCATTTCACTATTTCATTTAGATCTAGATTCTCACTGCAGAGAACACATTTACTAAGTTAGAAAAATAAAATAAATGCTTTTTGACATGCAAGCTGGCTAAATTGACACTATAATATTCAGAGACACAGAAACAAGAAAGTCAAGGGAATATGCAGAGGAAAATGATCCCACTTTCACCAGTTGCATGGCCTTAGGACTCCCTTTCCCTATGTTCTTACATAACAATGTCCTTTTATATAAAAAATAAAGTTGTGGAATCTTGTTCCTCTCTCTTTCCAAATGATGTCCAAAAGACCTGATATTAATATCCCTTTTCTGTGTATGTGTTTGGCCCTGTGGGGTCCTTTAAGCAGAAAAATCCTGGATCCTCATCAAACTTTACAGAGCAAATCTTTCAACTGACTCCAAAATATGCTCAAGATGAAGGATGAGCTATCAACATTGTTCCTATGGGATGTGGTCCTTTTTTAATGCTGCAGAAGTCTGGCTCTATGGATTGCAGTGCTGTACTTACCTATACTATAGCAGAGCTGACTCTCTTTTATCAGTTATCAGACTAAAGTAAGCACACGCCATATATTTGGATGTATCGAAGTATTTGCCAAATCCTGTCGACACAATTCTACACACATGAAATTGAGCTGTGGGCTCTCACATTGTCATTTTATATAAAACCATTTATACAGAGAGAACATAATTGAAACAAAATCAGAATGCTTTTACATGAACTTAAGTTTGGAATTCTACATGTCTACAGAATCGGAATTCAAAAACTTAAAGATTAATAATTTTTCATCATAGAAATGATCATCCTTCCCTCCATGAAATGAGGGCAGTTTTTTATTTGGGCTGCTTGGAACAGCTTGTCTATAAAGCTTTTTCCAGGTTTCCTAGAAACTTAACTATGCAGATTGTCAGATCTCCTCTAGATAAAAGGTCTACCTTTACTAAGGATGAGTGAAGACAATTCTGGGGCAGCAACTCCCCAGACAACCCTTGTTTTAAGGCAAATTAAAAAGTAAAATCATTTACTACAGCCACCACCTCCGCACTCTCTGGTTCTTTGCCAGCAATAGGTCAACATAGCTACCTCATCATCTCCCAGAAACTCAGTTTCTTTCTGCTCTTTCTCTTCCATTTAATAAAATAATAATTAAACAAACCAAGAAACAAATAAACCATCCAAAACAGAGGGTGTTTTCTGCTCATTTTGATAGTGTGAGGTCTATTTTTTTGGTGGTGTAAAAACAAGGGAAGATGCAAAGCTTAGCTGTTTGTGTGTTCAGTTTTGTTTCCATACAAACATCTGTAAACATTTCTTTTCCCAATGAGCTCATGCTGTTTCAAAAACGACACAGTTCTAAAGTCATCTTCCTAATCTGACCAAAGATTTATGGTCACCCCCCAAAAATGGACATGCAATGTTTTTAACACCCATCTGTACCTCAAATTGTTTGCCATTACTACTGTCTTTTTTAACAGCTTCAGTGGAGAATATAATTTTGAGAGGAATGCTCAGAATAAACCAGAGTTCTTATCCTGAACTGTAACTGATGCCCAAAGCATGCCATGAAGAAGAGAACTGCAAGATAGGAAGAAATACAAGTCAAAATCTAATATAAATGCTAATGTACTTATGTACTAAAAATCTAGCAAAAGCTGAAATAAAAGATGTGCCTTCATTTCTAGACCAGAAGTCCGAATAGTTGCTTATTGCTTTTAGACATGAAATGATCTTACAAAATAAAAAAGGATTTTACTCTCTGTGCGCCATTTCTCTTCATTTGTATAATTAACTTAGATATTAGACTGGGGTGATGCATGCAGAATTTCTAAAACCTAATAGTTGCCAAAATATTAGTTGTGTGTAATTTAACTGTCAAAAAACCAGAATCAGGACATGTTATGAGCATACTTCTGGCAACTTAGCCATCTAAGGGCTAAAAAAAGAGCAAAAGAAGCTGGTAAGTACATGAGAGAGAATGGAAGCAATTGCAACTATTTATTCAAGGTAAAAAATTCTAAATCAGCTCCAGTTTTTGAAACAGTCATTTAAATGTTATCCAATCTAGAAGACAAAAAGTTCTCAAAAAGGAACACAAGCAGAAAACTGTTTAGGAACAGTCAGGAAACCTATTTTAGCTAAACCAAAGCAAACCTTTCAGTCTGCTTTCTCCATTAAACTCCATCAGACCACCATTTTCTCTCTTTTTTATTTCCATTTAAATTACCTTTACTTTGCTTTCCTTCAGTTCAAATAAAAGATTGCCAAAGAAAATTTATGATTTTCTGTGGGTTTCACAGACTGCGAAAAAAATTCTAAGGTATGCTCCTGAGGAGGAATCTTTTCAAAACTAAGCAATAGATCCAGGTTCATATTTTGCTAATCTTTGATAAAACCAGATAAAATTAGTAATGGTAAGAAGAAAGAAGGAGAAAAATTTTCCTTTCCTTTAATACATCATATATGAAATCATATATTACACAAATTCGTACAGTGAGAGCTCCTTTGATACAGTTCAATCTATAAAGTTCAAGAGCTCTGCATTCTTCTCTTTCAGGGCAGAGTGGGCTTTGCAGCTGCAAAGCCTGGATAATTTCTGTAGTGTAAAAATGAAACAAAACTAAAACATCCACCACGAATCAAAAAAAAAAGGAAAAATCACAGATACTGTACTGAGTAGGCCCACAAAACATTCACTAGGGAGTACTAACCTTATTGTGCAATTATTTTCCAAAGTATGTACGCTGCTTTTGAGTTCAACATTTACCCTAAAAGCAGAAAAATGTACAGTAAATTGTGGCAGATCTACAATTTGGCTAGAGAGAAACCCAAAAACTGACTTTTCCTACTTGGATGCACCTGAAAGAAAGAACCAACAGTAGCCCCCACCTTAGAGTGTGTGCATTTAAGGTAATCATCGTGCAGCTGCTTGAACTTCCTGACTACTGAGGAAAACCAAATTGTGCTGCTGGCAGAAATTCCTGTGTCAGGTGCAGGTTCTCTGCATCCAGAGCCAGGGCTCAGCTTTTTATTGCCTTGACTCTTATACTTAGCATTGCTATGAATACTTCTTTTTAACTCTTATAGCAGCTCCTACTTCTCTGCCCTCTTAGGAAACATACTTTCTTCCCTCTTATAGTGATATAAATCCTGGGGTCCCAAATCCTAATGGATGCACGGACTCGTATCCTCCCTTCATTACTGTGGGAGTGCTCTAGTAATTCATCTAAAGGGAGAAATTAATGCATTGCTCATAGTGACAACAGAAATTACTCTGGCAGTCAAGGGAAAATTGGAATATAATGCATGCATACAGCAAAGGCAGAGGGTGAACGATGAATTCTAAGCTTGAAAATATAGAATTATTTTCAGCTATTTCCCCCAGAAAACACACAATATGCACATGATGGATCAAGGACTAGTGTAGACAGTGAGAGTTACATGGAAACAGCAGAGAGATGAGATGTAGGTCTGTTAGATACCTACATGCAGCTCACTTTGTTCTGTAATACATATTTTGAAAACCCAGTCTGAATGTTTACCAGGGACTCAGACTGCATAGAGATATCAAAACAATGTCCTAGTAGTACAAATAATTGATACTTACAAAAAAACCCCATCAAACTAATAAATCTTTCTAGTCATGACTCATTCTTCAGCACTGGCAGAGCACTTGTTTGCATTTCTAGTGTCACCAGAGATGATGACTATTAAATGAACTTCAAAACAGGATTTATTTGATCTGATATGACTAGATCCAAAACATGCCTGTTTAAAGATTTTTCCTCTTCCCCTATTAGGTAGAACAGAACGAGCTACCAATAAGCAGAGCAATCAGAATTGTTGTAACATTACAACTAATATATTTATCATCTCACTTTGAGCGATGAAACATTCAATTGTAATGATGGCCTATAAGGACAGAGTTGATACTACAGTTGTCAAAATCGTCTAGAGAAGGTGCTTGTTAAAGAAGTAGCTTGCAGATGAGTGCCTTACTCTGCCTGGACTAGAATAAATGCAGCTTTAGAAATTATATAAACCTTAGATAAGTGATCAGCTGCAGTCTCTAGAAGGCTTGTGTGACAGTCCAATGCCTGACCCAAGAAGAAATAAATCATAGTTGTCCCTCCTGGAACTCAGCCTTGTCTGTAAGGCAATAGTCTAGAAAAATAATAGTCTGGCTAAAGGTGAGAGTCGAAAATAAACCAAAAAAAACCCTTCAAAAATCTTTCTTAGTTCCTGCAATTCAGATGTGAAAAGAATATTTTATTGTTCTTCCAATTTATGATTTTTATGCCAAATATATTTCAGAAATGTCTCAGACATAGATTTGTTTATGAATGCCCATACCTGTATTTCCAGCTTCACAAAGGAACCTCTTCTACATAACAACAAGAATTTCCTTAAATCTCTATAAAAGTTATCCAACTATCCATTATTTCCCTTTTCTTTTGTTCTCTTTGGTGTTGGTTGGTTGGTTTGGGGTTTTTTTAATCACTTCTTTGAGTAAAATAGAATTGTGTGTACTACTCTTACTCTGAAGAAACCTTACATAAAGGGATTGGGAAAAGAATAAACTATTCATTAGCAATCCTAAACATACACAAGATGTTACAAAGGCAGGTAAACCAAGGTAAACCATTAAAATAATAAAAAAGTCAAGCTAAGCTTCTTGGATCACATCCCATGGTCTCTCACTTTGTGTACTAAACTGTAAAGCTGCTCATGTTTTTCAGTCATGTAACTTAATCTCATTTATTGCACAAGCTTTTTTTTCCTATTTTGCTATCAGCAAGCAGAAGCAGAGTTTGTGCACTAACAATTCTTCCTCTCAATCTCTCCATTTCTTTTTCTTTTTTTTTTCCCTCTATTTAAAAAGTTCAAGTTCTTCCCAGGACTACATTAGGAAAGAGGGATACCTACCTAAAGCTGGTACCAGTTCTTAAATCACAGAACAGCTTGAAGATTTATATTCTTTTTTGGAATATAAACTGATTCCACCTCTTTAGAAATGCTAATGTCCTACGGCTGGATGAGCCATGGTCATCTGCTGTCCTCAAACAGATGTTTCTCTAAGTTCTAAATAAATGATTAGCCCACAGAGAGATAAAATGTTCTTTCCTGCATCACACAGCAGTGTTCAGATTTCAGGGTGAAGACTTTCCACATAATTAATCATGTATTTCATGGGAGCATGCACATTGAATCATATTTTGTACAAGTTTATGAACTGGATCAATGCACACAGCTTACTAAAGGATCTTGAGTGACCTTTCGAATTCAGCCACTGAGGAGCAGATTGATCTTTGAAGGAACAGTCACAAGTGACTTTTGGAATAATGGTCTAAGCATTAAATCCCACAATAAAGAGATATCTTAATATTTTCCCTTTCCTGCCAATTGAAAAAAAAAATCAGAAAATAGCTGAGCAAGATAAGGCTTATCCATGTTTTCAAACAAGAAGGAAACTGAAATTAGCAGGAAATATTGGGAGTTAATTTGGAATATAATAGAAACTTCATAGTCATAATTTTCCTTATCGCACTAGCTATACTTATGCTCCTAGACTTTAATCTCTTCATTGAGAAAGCAGTAAATTATGAAATAGGCTTGGTTCTTAATAAATATTCATAACTTCAGGGCACTGAACAGTACAGGCAGAATCCTGTGCTGATCATCCCTTCAGGTCCTGGGGTATGAGTATTTGAGAATACAGTGAGGAGGGAGAGTTTATTTTAATTCCTCTGCAGTATTAAATTTTGCTTTTGAAAGAGCATAAAGGGTTACAAAAATAAAAAAATTACTGCTGCTTTTATGTCAAAAACTGTAGAATCTGATTTTAAGCAGCAGAATGTATTCGGTGTGGCTCTGTCTGGCAGTGCTGAGTAAGGCAGCTTCTTGCCCTCTTCTGAAGAAATGTCATGATAGGTCTGTGGCAACTCTGCAATACTTCAGACATCAACAATAATTTTTATATTCATTTACTGTTTTTTTCCCATTCTGCTAGGCCACAAATAGCTTATGCCATTTTCTGACCTGATCAGAAGCAAGTAGAGTGAAAGAAATCTGCTTTATAATTTTCTCATACTCTTATCTCTCACAGGGTTAGAGACATCTCTCACAATGTTTACATTCTAATTACAAAATAAAGAGAGGCCAATGATTTGCTCCATCTTGGTGAACATTCAAGGAATTCAGTTTCCAATTTTAGCTGTTTTCTACCATAGAAAACACCATCTTTCCCATCATTGGAAAAGATACACTGGCTTTAAAAACATTATTAAAGAACAGAAGACATTAATAAGATTATACTGAGATATGCTTTTAAGGCAAGTTAGAAAAAGAATGAGAGTTTCAACATGTTCCTGCAAATATTTTGGCCCATGTAAGTAATAAATGTATTCTAATTGAAAGAAAATTGCTTAATGTTCACCTTCCTCACAGCACTTTTGTGTCAACTACCTGAGGATTCGCCTTTTAAAGATCTTTCATGAACTGAGATGAGTTGGATTGAGCTAATCCTCACATACATGACTACTAAAGAAAAAAATCAAAATCACTTCATACCAATAATCACTTCCAGTTAATCTTGTCCTTGTAAAAGGACCTATTCCATCAAATTTTGCGAATAAAGAATATAAAAGAAGGTTAGTTAGTGTTTTACTACATTGCATCACTTTAGCCTTTGTATCGCTCCCATTGCAAGAGATTTTAAGTGCTGGTTAGGAAGGCAATTGGAAATCTAACATCCTTCACAGCTGTATGTTTATTGCATCTTTCAAACCTAGTCCTGTGAAGAACTCTGTTCTCCCAAACATTTGGAAAAAGAAGGAAAAAAAATAGGATATTTTTTGTTCCTAATGGGATCAGGTAGTAAAAGATAATAGGAAACAAAGTCATTAAGGAAAAAAAAAGCAATAGTTTTGGCAAGTATATCAGATGAATAATTAAGTGCACTCATTGTTCAACAGTGCAAAGAGAAGTTAATTCCTGAAAGTTTTTGCTAGGAGGCATTGTGTGGTATCTCCAAACTATGTGGGATGAGGGTGGGGGCTGAGGAATGGAAGTGATCCAAAGAGAGTTAGGGATTAGATTCCTAAGAGATTGCAAGAGTCATCTAGGGTTAATAAAACGAACAAAGTGAGGGAAAACATTGCCTGTAATGAAGTCTATTGATTATGAAACTGCCTCCAAAGGGAGTAGTGTTTGCCTTTTAAGAACACAACCAATGAAAGCACTAAAGACAGCTTGTAAAAGGACACAGCTGAACTAACAGAGAATGGTACTTGACCTGGGAAGAGTTTTAGCTTTTTAAATTTTTTATGTATAGTATGGTATTTGTGTATGAGCACAAAATGTAATCAGTGTTATTACCTGTCCCTACACAAGTGTCAATGCCATTCTCTGCAGGTGCCAGCTGGTACTATGGTCTGCAGGAACGAGTTACCCATCCTATCAAGTAAATGTTTGCAATAACTATGGACAAATTCAGGGCTCCACATCTGGTTTAGTGCCTTGAAATGAGGACTCCTGCATAAAGATGTATTTTACTTTGAAAGTCATAAGGCACTGAACTCCAGATTCCCTATAACCAAAATTTTCATATAATTTCTTCAACCATCACCTGTAGAAAAGGATCAAATGCCTACTGACCAGGGGGAATGCATGGTTCAACCAACTAAGCCAAGCCAGATTTTGTTTCAGTATACTCACAGAAGTTTAACCTGCAGAATTATCTATGTAGTTCCTGGCAAAGAAACAAAATACATTTTTGGTGGCATTGAGAAGATACAAAAATTAATTGTAAAAGACAACAGTGTGGGTTTCTGTTCTGTGTTTCTAAAAAACATACATAGGAAGTCCAAGCATGTATCAAGCTGTTTGAAAAATTAACAGCTTTCTAGAGAGAAAGGTCAATAATTCTGTTCCCTCACTGCATTTACCCTCTCCCCCAATAAGAGTATTTACTTCTACCCACTCCGTGATCCTTATTTTCCCAAAACATTGATTTTGGGATTTCCTCAGCAAAGACTTAGAATTTTCAGCCCTATGATCTACACTAGTAAATCATGTTATACATAGATGCAAAATACATGGAAGAGAGCAATTCCTAGGTTATTATTGTTTTAATAAAGCAATCAGTGATATTGAAGAACACATTTTTGTCTCAGTCACAAGTGATCACAGCAAAGAAAACAAACAAGCAAACACAAAAAACCCCAAACACAAACTAAACAAATCAGATGTGTATGGTTCCAACTCAAGTGTCAGAGAACTTACCAAAATGGCAATGCATGCTAAAACCTACAGGCCCAATTCTTTCCTAATAATCTAATGGTGACTTCAATTAAAAAAAACCAAAAACAAACAGTTTCAAGAAATAAATCTTGATCAACCCTATTAAATTGTGTATTTGGTTTGCTATTTTCAATATCATAAACTGCAGCTACCTTTCTATGTAAGGTTTTGATCAAGTTCTCCTTTTTACCCTCATTCTAATATATATTACCATACTGCTTTATATATTTATATACTGCTAATATATATTACCATACCTGAAGTTTAAAAATCAGTGGTCTGCTAAAACAGTGTGGAGAAATCATCTGGTTCTAGAATCAGATTTAGGTCCTCCCCACCTCAGACACACGAATTGTGATGATTTGCAACTACAGCCTCTAAAATCAAGTCTTCAAATATTTGGTAAAAACACATGATATTTCTTTGTAGACTTCTACAACACAATTTAAAGAAATGTTCCAGGCCTCATTTCCAAAGTATTATAGCTGACCTCGTGCATATGCCATGATTAGTGCAAAAACCATCAAAGCTGAGAGAATTTGTAGGATTTTACAGTTATTTGAGAAAAGTCGGCCAGTGAAACTAATATGAAACTCTGTGCTTGTAAGTATGAAGAATTAGGGTAATTGTTTGGATAGAAGCAGAAAAAGGTGATGGTACAAAATGATTAGGAATCTGTAATCTTCTAAAAGAAAAAATGAGTGCCACTCAGAATTTCTCTGTTGCTAGACAATTAACTCTCAAAGGACAACTGTACTACCCTCAATAAAGCTTCACTTAGTATCTCCAGAGAACTAAATCAATTCCAGAATGGAGCTACATGTAACTGAACTTGTCTTCCAGTCACTCAGTAACTCTCTACAAATATTGCACAGCACTTAGCGGGATTAGGGCAAAATCAACCATGAAAGGCATGAATTGCACAACCATGAAGCACACCAATCTCTTATTATTGCCATAATCATATCAGACCAGCAGTAAATTTCTGTGTTGGAAGTGCAGATCCAATGGTATTAGAGTGTGTATTGATTCTGGCTGTTTGCGGGAGATAGAAGTGAAAGCCTTGGAGAGAGCTGAAGCAAACTAAGACCATACAAAATAATATTTAAACTAAAGAGATTTTCATATCTTAGTTAATTGTTGGGAATATTTACAAAGTATTAATTATTACTAAATGCAGCTACTTTATATACTATCTGAATGGAACTTTATTGCATAGGTTTGTTAGTTAACTTTTAGTTAATTCATACCTGAAAGGAGAGAAAGACTTTCACCAAACACCGTTTTCCCAGCAAGCACAAACCTCCGTGCTTTAGTCAGCAGTTACATGACCTGAGTATTGTCTTATGAACCAGAGGAAGGAGAAATAATTCTGTTTTAGCTTCTCTCAAGCACCAGCTCTTATTATAAAAGTTATCAGTTTCACATTTGTGCCTGACACTAAAAAATAAGGCAGAAGGGCAGAGCTTATTTTCTGGTGCTTATTATTCTTATTTTTCAAATAGAGACAGATGGTCACCATTGGATTCAAGCATTTTCATGCTTCAAGTTTCATGTGAATATACACTTTCTTTTTCAAATATATTTGAGCAGGGTTAAAGATGATCAGTACTCAAAACACTGCACCACACTGGATTAGCAGGAATATTCCATCCCATGCAACAATTAACAACTACAAATAGAGTTTTCTCCTGTTGAGGAAACCCCACAAAATTCTGTGTTTTAAGAAGAGATCAGGCCATGCATGCACAGATGCAAGGTCTCAGTTTAGAATCATATTACCAGAAAGAAACAAGAAAGGGTTTCTTTAGCTAGAAGGTAAGACTCACTTTCCAGTGTTCCTGAGTACCAAACAGTGCCTAAACATGGCAATGAAGTGGCCTGCCTAAACTCCCTCCCTTATTCCATGCTCCTTGTGGTCTGTAACTATTCAAGAAAAGGATGATATCACTGGGGAAACAGCAGATGTTTCTCTCTGTGCTTCTATCTATATAGACAGACATTTGTGGAGAATATTCTCTTCTGGTAAAAGTAAGATTCCACCCCCTCCCCAGTCTTCTAAAGATGTTCCACCTTGAAAAAAGTGGATAGAGGATGGTGAAATTCATCTTCAGCAGTAAATAGCTCAAGATAACATATTCAAACCCTGTAGTTCTTAGATTTTGAATAATATTATTCCTTCAAAAAGAAGGAAGAAAACAACCCAACAAACAAAACCAAGACGGAAAGTAAACCTCAAAAACTCCTGGTATTTTTTTTTTCTTTTGTTTGTTCAACATCATAAGCAAGATAACTACTAGTTAAGTCAGACTTAGTAACTAGATGTATTGTCTATGAACATACACCCAACCTAACATTAAAAGCAAACTCTGCAGCAGCTACAATATTTTAAGACGTTACTGGTGGACCTTTCTTCAAATATATCTTTTAAGTCTTCCAGTAATTACCATTTGCATGCAACATAACATTTTTCTGTCTCGTTAAGAGCACAATAGTGTAATTAGATCTGCTGCAACCTCCCAAACTGTTTAGCGTAACTTGTTATAAAAGATATAAAAATAAAAACAGACCCTTTTTCTCCAATATAGGCCTAAGAAAACACACTTGAAAACAAGTTCAGATCTCATAGATGCATCTGAGCCACTAATATGTACCTACATCAGTTATCTGTGTCAATAAGACCTTTTATACTCACAAGACAAATTTGGTATTTGTTTAAAAATCACAGACTTCATAGAATATGTGTCTGGTGACATTTAATATAAATCAAAGTACTAAGTCAAAGTGAACAGCTGCTGTGCAATTCCTTGAACTGGCTAAAACATGAGTAGCTCTTTAGTAACCATCCAGTCAGAAGTGCTTCACTTAAAGTTCAGTAAAATACATATCAGTTGAGGTAGCTGAATTCACTGCAAAAGATCCAGCTTTTCTCTTTCTAGCTGTCATTTTTTTTTCATGGCAACTCATCCATTTCCTAAAATTTACCAGTGATGCTGAAAGAGGCACTGGAAGAAAATTCAGAAGTAACTGCAACCATTGTGAAATAAGGTGTCACAGTACGCTGAATTCCTAGCACTGATGCTGGGGTAGAAAGAAAATTATGCAAGCTAGGCAGCTATGAATCTGAGCTATAAAACAAAATTCTAGTTTAAAGATTTTCACAAATATCTTTAATTTCAATCTGTAACCTAAAAGCCTGTCTGTAAACATTTGATATATAGATGCTTCTGCTTTATTGCTGAGCCTGTCTGGAGTTAGGGAGGTGAGGAGAAGGAAAATGAGAGCTTAATCAGAAAAAACTGAAGTTCTTAACAGCATTCAGGGGCTAGGAAATGTTTCCTTTCAAGAACCAGCCTGCAAAGAGTCTGGATGGGAATTGTACTGCCCATGACAGCTTCTGGGAAGAAGCTCCCTCAGGCAGGTATAAGTCAATAAATACTCTGTTGCAAAGGAAAGGTGGTTGAGACACACACCAACAGTTCTGGATGAACTGTGTATTATTATAACACACAGCAATACCCCTGGCAAAATGAAGCTGACAAGTGCTTTCACTCCCAAACAGGTGGCATGCATCCAGGAGAACACACTAAAAATATTAAAAACCTTGGAGGGAGGTTTTTAACACCAACATGCATTTTAAAATATGATATCCACCTCCAGTCTCTTATCTGTAGAAATTGAATAGATGTAGCTTATATTTTCTTGATGGCATTATTCCAGTAAGCAACTTTATTGGCAGTAGAAGTGACAATCTTTAAAGCAGTGATTAGAAAGGACAAAAAGTGATTTTTAATAGAGCGCTAAAACTTGGAAAATAGCAGCAGTAAAATCATTCACAATCACTGATCATATTGCTTTTGCCAAAGAAATACTTAAATTACTTCATACCTTAATTAAAACAAGCAGAGGAATATGTTCTCATGCACAGGAAAGGTTCTGGAGCAGCTGGTAGCACAGTGTTGTGCCATTGAGTCTTAAACTGCTCAGCCATCCCTGGCTGAGTCACCCTCTTGTCCCCCAGGTGCCACTGACACTACACTCCTGCCTGACTCTGTTTATCAGTTTTGCGACTTTCAGCTGTTGAGAGATGACAGTTGTTTCAGCTGCCATCCAGCTGGTTTTGAGTCTCCTGAGCTTTCCTTCAAACGATCAAAAGCCTGACACATAAGATGTCCAAAATCCTCAGAAAGCAGATACTGGCCTGAATTAAAATCAGCATTCCCTCACATCAGTAACTTTTACAAGGAATGTCTCTTCTGAATTAAACTCACATGCTACTTTAGCTTTGCCATCCCTAACACCTGCACAGTAGTGTGTGTATGTACCTTTCAAACATGTAGAATACAATATACACCATTTTCTTCCTGAAGAGAAATTTGGGAGGCAAGAGGGAGGAGAAAGAAAAGCACCACATGAGAGACTAGTCATCTTGATTAGCCCAATATGAGCTGATTCTCAGATAGTGTGGTACAGACAAGAATGGTGCAAATCATAAAGAATCGGGGCACAAACATTTCTTGAAATGTGGGCTTTAAAAATTACTAATTTTCCAGTGTAAAAACAGTTCAAATGAAAGCAATTTCTTTGAGAGTCTTACTCCATATTCCTTGTGGAAGTACCTTCAAGAGAAAACTCTAGATGTGACAGTCTTTGGTTCAAAAGGAGGCAAGTTTTCAAGATCTGACACTACTAGAAATGCGACCATAGTGAAATGACAAAAAATGTAATGTTCCTTTGTCTGATCCAACCAAAACCCAAACTTTGTATTTCACTTAACTCACAAGTTGCTGGACAATCACAAGTCATCCAACTGCTTCAGCAAAAATCTTTACATAAACCCAGCTGCATTTGGGAATTCTAAATATGAGAACTATTTCAGCTCAAAGATGGCAGGAGGAGCATCCGCCTCCACAGGGAAGACAAATGTGTCTGCCCTTCTCCAATCGACACCCCAAAACCCCCTGCATCATATAAACTCATCATAAAATTTGCTCTCAACTTATCAAGACTAAAAATACCTGCTCCCTGACAGCCTCTGGGCATTCATAGAATCATAGTATGGATGGGGTTGGGCAAGACCTTTAAAGATTACCCAGTTCCATCCCACCCCCATCCCTGCCATGACCAAGAATGTCATTTACTAGATCAGGTTACTCAGAGCCCCAGCCTGGCCTGGAACACTTCCAGGGATGGGGCAGGCACAATTTCCCTGGGCAACCTGTTCCAGTGTCTCACCACCTTCACAATAAAGATTTTCTTCCTAATAATTCATCTATACCTGTTCTCTTTCAGTTTGAAACCATTACCACATTGCAGCCTTCCAGTACTTAGGAAGGGTTTTATGAAAAGAAGAGACAATTTTATAGTGACAGGAAAAAGAGCAATGGTTTTATTTCTGTAGGTCAAGGTGGAGTTGACAGGTGTCACTTAGGAAAAAAAAAACATTTAAATATGTGACTTTTTATATCATTATATACAAATATATTTAAAATTTTAACACCAGGTATCTTTGTTGAGGGATAAATGCCAAGTGGAATAAATAGAAACTAATATTTCATGAAGGAGGGTGGGAGGGTATGGCTTTTTTTTTTTTTTTTTTTTTTTTTTTTTTAAGGATCATATGCAACATGGAGCAATAATATCAATACTACCTTAGATTCTGGTACGTGTTACTTGAAAAGCCTTGCTATGAGTCCATTCCCAGCTTCCCTGAAAAACTTCTCAGCAATTTAGTAGCATTCTACATGGGTCTCCAGATTTATTTATTAGGATTGACACCAATTCTTTCAACTTCATTATATTTTATGACTTAAAGAAGCAAATATACTAAGCTAAACAGAGACATACAGGACAAAACAATCCCCTTTTTTCCCTCATTACAGTGCATTGAAAGTGCTCTCTAATATCCTGACTTCTTCTCCTGTTTGCAACCCAGTTTTTTCCCAGCTTTAAGTTCAGGTTTCACATTTTCACTTTTAAAGCACCATAACTCTCTGCCCTACCAAAATCTGTTCTTATTGCCTTATGTACCATGAACCTTACTCCACTTCATTAAACCTTTCATCTCCTTTTCTTCACATGTTTTTTTCATGCTACCATTTCTGTTCTTGAACATATCCAGTGCACCCTCTTGCTCATTCTTCCAGAAGAACCCCTCCTAAAAATGATTTAAAACAAGCCCAACAATATGGTTAACACTGAATTCATTCTTCAGTGTAACACCCACCTAAGCCCATATTGGTGCCTTATGTGGTGCTATAGAGCTTTCTGAGGATTTCCCTCTCTGTTGGACATGATTTGGGGAAGAAAAAAACTCAAAACAAAACTGTAAAGAAATATTATTTTTTTGTGTCTAAAATTTATTCTGCCTCCTCATTCTTCCTGCACTTTAATTGTAAAATGTCAGTTATGTACAGATTCAAAACAGCTGCCCACAAAATAGTAATTGAAAATACATATTAACATATTCACAAATGCTGTATAAACTCATGCAAATTTGATGGGTAGATGCAGAATTCTCTCTAGCTTCATGTGTAGCATTTACAGAACATCTTAACATAAATGCCTTTGATTCCCTCAGTATTTTTTGTTACATCCAAGCGTTCCACAATCTGAATGCAGAGATGGAAGTTAGCAACTCTGCTTATTCTCTGGAATAAGATTAAATATATATATATATACAGAAGGTAAATAATCGTTGCTTTAGAGGCTGATTTTATGCAAAGCAACCTACAGTGTGAAACCTCCGGTGCTACTGCCACAGTGGTGCTCCAGGGCTGGCCAAAGCCTGCTCCTAGAATGACACCCGGTGGCCACCAAAGCGAACAGCACGGTGTGATCCTGCCCTCCAGCCTCTCTGCTGGCCTCAGTGGCAGGAGCCATCACTGGGTGACAGCCGGGCATCAGCTGGAAAATCATCAGAGAATCTGCAAAACGCAGGGAAAGAAACCCTATGCGCATTTCAAATTGAGATGCATACAAATTTTGAGTAACACATAATGTTTTGGTTAATTATGCACTTTCTTTCTTTCTTTCTTTCTTTCTTTCTTTCTTTCTTTCTTTCTTTCTTTCTTTCTTTCTTTCTTTCTTTCTTTCTTTCTTTCTTTCTTTCTTTCTTTCTTTCTTTCTTTCTTTCTTTCTTTCTTTCTTTCTTTCTTTCTTTCTTTCTTTCTTTCTTTCTTTCTTTCTTTCTTTCTTTCTTTCTTTCTTTCTTTCTTTCTTTCTTTCTTTCTTTCTTTCTTTCTTTCTTTCTTTCTTTCTTTCTTTCTTTCTTGTACCGTTGCATGAGACTAGTGGCTAATGGTTTCAGAAATCTTAGAATGAAATTTCTTGTTTCTTTCTGGAAAAAGCTAGCAGTGGGTGAGTGGCATTTCCAAAGTGTGGCTGTGTGCGTTCAGGATTAAACTAAATACTGCTATTCCAAGGCAGGGAAGATTAGTTTATCTATTTTTAAATGCTAGAGGACTGAAATGCATTTATTTAGCATAAAGTTATTGGAGAAGAAATCCAAATTAGAGGGAGACATTGTCAGGCTTAAAAGAAATTTGAACAAAGTAAAACTGTAATAGCATTTCAAGAAGTCATCAAGTCTAAAGCCAGGAGTCATGCTCTAGAAAAACAATTGGCAACATCAGCAAGAGTTAAGAGCTTCTTGACACATTTCATTCTGATTAAGTACCATATGATTCAGAGCAGAGCTTTTTTAAAGTAACAGCCTGTTCAAAATTATTTGATAATATTCAGTACGGTTTTTACAATGTTACATTTGCAGGACTTCTGAGAAGTGAAATGCAAACAGAGTATTTATTACTAGTCAATTCTTATATATTTTATTTTATTTCCTAGATCAGAATCAAAATTCCTTGTGATACCCTTACACCTCTTTATAGCAGCTAGGGGTATCACAGAAGATATTTTCCCTTCTTTCCTTTGGACAAACACCTGCTTTTTCTCTAGTAAGTACAAAGTCAAGTAAATAAAGTTTCACAGACATCCTCACACAATGGAAAATTTTAAGGCAATGTCAACTCTGAGCTTCCTTAGGTGACTCTTGTACCATTACCCTCACTGGGCACAAGATCCACACTCTACAACTCTGAGCCCTGAAAAGTGGTTTACTGCTTTCTCATCTCAGCTGTGCCTTAGCACTTCTACTTAGAAAGATAAGTGTTAAAACAACAAAGATAATTGTTTATATAAGCATAATGAAATTATTCAGGTACTTGGTCTGAAGCAATAGTTTATTAAGACACTTAGCATCCAACAGCTGAAAGAGATTACCACTGAACACAAAAGACAGGCGTAACAAATTACACCAGTTTGGAAACAATGACAAAAATGTGCCACTTATCAGTAAGTTATACACGTGCTCTCACTGGCCAACCAACCATGCAAGAATTTAAGGCTTGTGGCAGATCCAGTGACTGCATGAAATCTAAACAAATAAGAAGCATAGCAATGGGAAGAATGACCTTCCACTGTATTAAGTTTAAAGCCGGATATTGCCAAGAGAGATGCAAAGCTGTTGGAGTATGCACACAGCTAATCCTTGAGATACCATGGAACCAGACCAAAAACAGCACTGGGAAGGCAGATGGAGGGTTAAAACACAGTCTTATAAACTGCTGCCAGCTGCCAGAACTGAGCAGGGGTTCAAAGCTCTGTGTTCCACAAGCAAGGCTGTGACTGAGCAGTCTTCAGAGAGAGACTGTTCAAGCATCTCCTTTGATCTTATTCTTCAGTGGATGCAGCCATGTTTTTCAACAGTTGAAAAGTTTTTAATTTTTAAGCTCACTTGCTCTCTGTTCACTGAAGAATGAAAACTCATTATTAGCTGGGAAGTAGATATAGTAATTGCCACTGTGCTACTATATTTTATACTCCTTCTTGCACCTGTTCCCTCATGTTAGATTTATATGTAAAACCAAATGATAGTCTATGTGTAATAGAATCAGGTGTGGGAAAACAAGTTTACAGTAAATCAGCTATATGGTACGAAAAGGCACAGCACAGTGTTTCAGACTGTTCTATTTATTTACACCCAGACCAACTACCATTATACAACTTCACATATATACTATATTAGAAGCTATGATTGCGGACCAACAATGTGATTTGAGGAGGTTGAGTAATCCCTGAAAGAATCAAGAAAAATCTCAACAACAGTATTTTGCAATGGTGGTTTCTTTCATGTATTACACTAAATCTGCTGTGGAGTGAAATATGTTCCACATGACAGAAATTCTACCTGCATGTTATTTCAAGTTCTAACTTTCCAACTCTCTGAATTGCAAAAGTCATGTCTGTCTTTAAGTGGAGAAAAATCAAACACAGTCATGCACAACAGTCCTGCCCTCCTCCCTAAACTCTAAGATAGTCTCCCAGGTTCCAGAAGTGAAAGTATAAAAGCAGAGAAGCAGAGGCAAACACCATCCCCAAACCAACAAGAGACAGACAAATGCAAAACTCGTATCAGTCACATCCCTGCTGTCTTTCTAGCTCATTATTAACTCCTAGCTGTCTGGGAAATCAACCATAAGTCACTTCATGTCAGATATTCAAGGTAAAATCTTTACTGGTGTTCAGTTGCTTGGTCATAAGATTGCCTTTTGTGAAAGAATTCCCTTCAGATGATCAGTTTTTCCAACAGTTTGAACAGTTACGACTCTCATATTTTCTAAATTCTCACCACGAATTACCCTGGTGAGATTTTGCAAAGCATCTAAATGAACTCCTGTGTAGTTCTGGCAACAGTGAAATTTCTTACTTCTTTGTGAAGGCTTCTTTCATTTTTGGCATGACATTTACATTCCCAAATTTGACAGACACAGCAATAGTTAGTCTTGGCACTCACTGTTGTGCAACTCTGGCTCAAATGTTACTTCGTGTACTTTGTTTTAAAGAATTCCCTCTGGCTGTTTCCTTTCAGCACAATTTTGCTTTTAATTATTGTTCCATGACAAAATCCAAAATATTTTTTTTACAGAGGCACAAGATCAATGTATTTTGATACCTTACAGGATAATTTGCAGATGATAAAACTGAGTGGGAGAAGTTGATACACTGGAAGGCTTTGCTGCCATTCAGCAGGACCTTGGTATCCTGGAGAGCTGGATGGAGAGGAACCTAATGAGGTTCAACAAAGGCAAGTGTAGGGTCCCAGCCTGGGGAGGAACAACCCCAAGTGCAGCACAGGCTGGTACTGGTACTGGTGGCTGAACTGTCCTGGGTTGTAGTGTAGGATGTACATGAAGTATTTATTCTATCATCGTCTTCATGAACTGTTAAACCAAGTGGGGCAGTGCTCTAGTGTTGGGCTGTCTTCTGTTAATGGCCCATCAACGCCTTGCCCATGACTCACAGGTAACTCCCTCCAGGAGTTATCTCTGTTTAATGGGCCATCAAGGACCCACTTCACACTCCTCATCCCATTGTGAGATGCTCTGCCCAGGGGGAGGAGCCAAGCATTCTCACCTGGATATAATCAGGGATTTGGAACAGTGCAAAGAGTCCTTACCTACTGGATTCCCATAGGACCAGAGCTCCCAGACCTTTCTACAGGATCACTGCTTCAGGAAGAGCACCTCATCTGGACTGTTTCCACCATCCTGCTCAGGTTGTATTCTGACTCTGTCAGTGGTCCTTTGTGTTATTGTATTTATTTTATTTTTACCTTTTTACCTTTCTTCTTGGCTCTGGTTTGGGCCTCTCACTCATTTTGCTTTCAAACCACAACACTGACCTACTAGAGAGCAGCTCTGTGGGGAAGGAGCTGGGAGTCTTGGTGGGCAGCAAGCTGTCCATTAGCCAGCAGTGCCCTTGGGGCCAGGAGGGCCAGCGGGATCCTTGGGTACATTGGGAAGAGTGCGGGAAGCAGGTCAAGAGAATTTATCCTGCCACTCTACATAGCCCCAGTGAGGCCACATCTGCAGTGCTGTGTACAGTTCTAGTCCCTGCAATTCAAGGAAGGTGAGGAGGTCTGAAGCATCTCTCTTACAAGGAGAGGCTGCAGGAGCTGGGCCTGTTCAGAAAAAAACAAGATTGAGAGGGAACTCAATGCACTTAAATATCACAAAGGTGGGTGCCAAGAGAGTGGTGCCAGACTCTTTTCAGTGGTGCCCAGAGACTGGACAAGGAATAGTGAGCATAAGAAGTCCCACGTCAACATGAGGAAGAACTTCTTTACTCTGAGGGTGGCAGAGCATTGGAACAGGCTGCCTGGGAGGTCGTGTAGAAACCTCTCTAGAGACGTTTAAAGCTCAGCTGGAAGAAATCCTGTGTCACCAGCTGAGGTGATGCTGTCTTGGCAGGGGATTTGGGCTAAAAGACCTCCAGAGGTCCCTTCTAATACTAACTATTCTGTGATTCAGCATCAGTTCTTTAGGATTATAAATTTTTTTTTAAAAAATTCTTTACTTAGTTTTCCTTTTCTCCCCCCATATGTACTTCCATTTTTTCATTCAGGATCACCAGTGGGCTAAGAACCCTTTTTTTAAAATTTGTACTTTATCTCCTGTTCTTTAAAATACTTTACTATATTAAACAGATGCATAAATTCATTTATAATTCCAAGCCACATATACATGCTCCCCCCCAATCACTCCTGATGTGCAATGGAGTTCTGCCTCTGTTTTGCCCACCAGGGAATGCTTTTCTTTTTATTCTAAGCTGAGCTGATGACATTGCACTTATATTATTTAATTTAAATAAGCAAACTTTTTTAATGGCAGGGAGAGGAGACAAGAAAAGACAAATGAGTAAAGTAGGGATGAAAAAGCTCTCAAGGACTGAGAAACAGTTGTACTAAATCCACAGCAGAGACCCCACCCTTACTCCACATGAATGTGGCTGCCATACAAAGCTTCTGTAAACATTGCAGGAAGCTATTTATACACATACAGGTGAAGAGTCCAAGGACAAAAGACATCTAAGCTGTGCAATGCAGAAACTCAAGTAAATAGATATCAGGAATTAAAATCCCTCCAGCATAGCACCTTATACAATTTGAAAACCTCGCATTTGTTTGTGGAGATGACAAGAATATTAATACTGCGTTCTAAATTCTTGTCCTACATCATTTCCCAGCACCAAATATCCCTAAAAGTAAACTAGAAATGAATACCATATCTTTTGTTTGATGAAAGGACTCTATTTTTTTATATAAAGTTACAATTAAAATAATTAATAGCTAAAAATTTTACTATTGAGTTAGCATGTGGTTATCACTGAACTGCAGGTTCTTTAGAGTTATACACACTTAAAAACACACATATAAAAGGTGAAAGAGGCATAGCCTCTTGTGTGGCAGAAACAGAACAGACCCTTCTTACAATCATTTAAACTGCTGGTGCTCTGGAAACAAGGATGCACAAGTTAAAAAAAAATCAGGATTTTAAACAATCAGTAGGATAAGTAAAATAAAAAATTACAAAAGTCAAGGAATGTTATTTAAATAGGAAATTGGGTTTTATTGAACATCTAGATTGTGCAAATAAGGTTTTATTTACTGAAGGCACTTGTTTCCCCTCTACTACCAGGTCAATGACTGTATAAATAGCCACTATTAGTAAATGCAACAATCACTTTTTAAAAGACAAGTGTTACCATGGTGATTCTACAGGGAAAAATCATGTAAAGTCACGATTAAAAAGGTCATGAAAGCAAGTCCCACATTACGCTCATTTTTCCACAGTAGAAGAAGTGCTACAGCTGCCTGTAAAATTAATGTAGAACACTTAAGATATATATATATATAGGTATAGATTAGATATAGATACAAAAAAAAAAAAAAAAAAAAAAAAAAAAAAAAAGAAAAAGTGAAGTGTGAGGAAGGAGCTCACTGTGAAAGTTCCCTTCCCAAAGCTCAGAGGCAAAGGTATCACTTAAACTTTGTCCCTTGGCTATTAGCAGGCCACAGTGAAGGCACAGAGATTCATGGACAGCAGCACCAGATGGATGTCTCTGCAACTGTTTGGAGGCAGCTGGTGATATTTAAATGGTGGCTGTTGTCATTCAAGTTCCTTTGACAACCTCATGAGTGATCAAATTGACCCTTAATGTGTTTATATATAACTTCGGGATATAAAACAGGTTGGAGTAAATGTGATCCATGTCTGTGCTGCCTTCTCCAGACAGAAATCACTGAGATTTGTTCCAAGTGACTGATGCTAGACTTTATTGTAATTTTGCAGAGACACAATATTCTCATTCCCAAAAGGAAAGAACACACTGAACCCAGAGAAATTGAAGGAATTCATACCTTAGATGTATCACTACAGAAAAAATTCAAATAAGCCAAACAAAACCACCACACACAAAACAAAGAAAACAAAAAAGCAAGCAAACAAAAAAACCTCACACATCAATGAAAATTACTCTTCCAGGATAAGTACCCAATGCTGAATCGTCACAATTCTCAGGTGAAAACCTGTCTCCCTCAACAAGGATAACCCTATTACAGGTATGACACTGATCTTTTCAGTCTTCATTTACCTTAATATATTAGATAGAAGAATTAGGCATGGTGTCTAGAAGGGATCACTCTAGGGAGGAAAGAAAGTAAAAAGAAATAAAACACACTGGATTTTTTTTTTTTTCCCCAGGTAGTTTTGGTGACAAAGGTCTAAGGCACATGTGACAAGTCTACAAGCTTTGCTGCAGCAATGTCATTGTATGTCATGGCATTCTACATCTGACACTTATTGAAGTTGTCTTTCTGGAAACAGAGCAAAAAGATTGCAGCAGCTCACAAGAAATTCCAACCTTTTAATGGAAAATAAAATTAACTTTATTTTTACTTTTAAAATCAGGTGAGGTGGCCTTTCAAATAAATTAAAAGAAAATAAACTGTTCAGTAAATTGAAATACATATAGCTTACTGATTAAAAGAGGCTATGGGCTAAAGGCCTACAGCTTTGGTGAATTTTTAATGTAAGCTACCAAAAAAAAATCCACTAACATCCCAAGTATGATTTTAAAATATATTATACTAAGCAAGTAAGTAGGTAGGTGCAAGAAGAATTAAATTTCATGCATTCTCAGAGCATGATGGAATTGACAGATTAACAGCATTTCTCCTTAAATAAATGACCAACTGGTCACAGCTTCACTTTAAGGAAATGAGTCATGAAGAAATTATAATGATGATAATGGCTGCCTATCATTCAAGTTATTTAGGATACAGAATACTGCTACACATATGGAAACATTACACTTAAGTACTTTGTAATAAAATAAAATTAGGGAACATTCCAGAGGACAGTTTTTTGTAGCTCTCCAATCCCTTAATTGAAATACATACAATCTTATAAAACTACAGATTAAAAATAGGGTGATGATCAAGTAAATCAGATTTACACAAGGAAACACAGAGGAAAAGAGGTAAAATTTATTAAGAATATTGCATCCCCTCACTAAAATCAGTGTCTGACATTCATGATCTACTTTCCAGATTTTAAATCATCAAATAAGCATTTTGCTACTAATTATAAAGTTGACATTCAATCAAAATCTTTAGAGGAGGAAAAATTAATCTGTTGTGAATTCATCTTTGGGTGAAACATTTAGCTATAATAGCACAATACATTATTCAAAGCTACTGTTATATATACACACTAAATATATCTCTCTATATTTAGCATTAAAAGTATTGCACTGTAAACTCACAGCCAAGACAAGAATTACCACTTCTTTGGCTATGGCCGCACAAGACTTTTATAGGATGAGTTCATCCAAATTGTTTTTCAAAAGAATTTGGTCAGCCTTGTAATTTTTTTCAAGATATCAATTCATTCTGCTTTCCAGGACTTCATTAGTCTTCCAGATCCCTTTTTATACCCAGTGCCCTCAGTTCCATTATTCTCCATTCACTTCTAAACATCAAAACTCAAGTCACTGTAAGTCAGATCAACCATGCAAATCACTCCAAATTACACTACAGATCATGTAAGAGATGTGTCTTTCCCATTTCAGTGGAGCTATGAAAACAATCTGAAGGAGAGGAGGACAGTTACAATAGGACACCTATGACTTCCACCAATCCCAATACTGACTCTACTGGGAGAAGCTAAATAACGTGATGCAAACTGGGATGTCCTGATGCCTTAGCTAGGGCAAACTCACTCAGCTTCACTGGGTCCCAGCTAAGAGTTTAATAAGTTCTAATTCACATTTGAAGCAAAGGTAGTTTGGTTTGATAGGAAGGGATTTGATTACCATGTAAGGTCTTTTAACCAAGGAATTGATTTAGCATTTCTTTTGTACACCAACATCACATTCAGCCAGATATGAAGCCTCTGCAAACTGCATTCATGGGAATTAGCCAACCAGTATTGATCTTTGTACAATTTTTATCAAAACAGAAAAATATATTAGAAATAGCTCCCGATAGCTGCTCATATAAGTATGAACATAAAAAATCACATACACACCTATGCCCTTCCAATTGTTTAGCACACAGCTCAGGAAAGAGTCACAGAAAAATCTTCACCACTAGAGATTAGAGAAATATAATGTCCCTGCTTGCCTTTATCCTGGAAAATAAACCTTAAAAGTTCAGCTTTCTTGCCTACTAAGCTCTTGACCTCTTTTTCAAATTGACAGAAGCTACTGCAGTACCCAGACACAAAAGGGTAGAACAGGATCTTACTGATTTCTTAGTCTTTGAAAGAAAAATGCACTCACGAGTAACACATGGGCTCAAGATTCCCTATATGCTCAGATCCATTTTTGTCGTGGCCACATAGACACAGCCTCGACAACAATCACTTGGGGGATCTACGCAGTAACAAAGTCATCCCTTGCAGATAAGTGCAGGATTCCACCTAAAATTTCTGAATGGTGTTGTAGAAGATCAAAGATTATGATTAAATAAAACCACGATGGACCACTGAATGGTCCACAAGTAGCAGCAGCCTTTCATATTGTGACTGCAAAAAATTGTTCACATTATGTTCATTTCTTATTGCATATCTGAAAATCGTCTGTTTGTAGCTGTTCCATTCCAGTTTACAGTTAGGGAAATTATTATTGGTGTAATATTATTCATGTATAATATTACCTGGTCCTGAGATAACCAAAAATATCTCTTCAGTTTCTAAGAGGAAGTGATATCAGAAAGGCATCTGCAGTAAGTCTTTCAGACGTGCTGGAAATAAACGATTTGCCACAGAGAGCATGGAAAATTCCACCACTTTCCTCTGAATACTGGGAATATTGCTTAATAGGAAGCACTGAGTCACTGAAATTTATTTCATATCCAGAAATGAGTCTGGTAAACAGGTAGGTCATCTGTTTATGCAGCAAGACACTTTGGGGAGAAAAAATCCTTTAGAACTTGTGTGGTGAGGGCAAGGAGGTCAGTGTGTTCCCAGCATCCAACCTGCTTTTTCCAAAACTCATTATAAAAGAGATAAATAGAGTACTCCACTTCTGAGTGGCCTCACAAAAAAAAAAAAAAAAAAAAAAAAAAAAAACCTCTACAAAAAAAAAAAAAAAAAAAAAAAAAAAAAAAAAAAAAAGCCAAAGTTCAGGCTAATTTTTTTTTTTTTTCCTGAAAGAACTGTATTCACAGCTCTACAATGGCCCTTAGACTTACTAAAAGGGAATGGAATAAAATTGATGCAGCCTAAATGGAGAATTGAAGAGGATGAGATGCGAATATTTCTGTCATACATATAGCCTCTTTTGATAGTAAAGCAAATTAAAAGACATTCAAACCCAAGAATGCTAACAGATCTATTCAGTATAGATGTAAAGTTCTGAAAACCAATTATAAATTTAAGAATAAATATAATCATGAAGAATTGATACTGACAAACAGAAAAATAAAATGCAGCACATATATCCTAACTGCATATCAACCATATATGTGTGTGTGCACAAGAATCCAATAGGTACAATCGAGACTGATAGAGCAGCATGCTTCATTCACACAAAAAAAGTAATATTTTAGCTTTGCTACACAGTTACCTTCAGGTAAACATAACAGCTATGAAATATTCTGACTAGCATTTATAGGTCACTAATGATATTGCTGTACAACATCTCATGCTGCTCCATCCCATGTGGCCCCTCAGTTCCATGCAGTAATTTGCAGGAAGGAGAAGGTTTTGTACCTATTGAGAAAAGAACCAGTGAGATGGGTACATAACTATGGGTGAATAATTCCTTTGCATAAATATGTTAGCCCATAAAGGGGTTTTTTGGTAGATTCTGCTGTAATTTAGATGGGAAGGGACATGCTAACTCCTTCCTGTCTCTTTCCACTCACTTTTTTATACACACCAGGTCTGTCACATCTACCAATGACATGGGAGAATGCCTTGGGGACAGCTTTAAGAGCTTTGATGAATGTTGACAGGCCTCCTTTTCCACACAGAAATGGTAAATGTCTGAGTCATAGGCAGAGGAGTAAAGAGAACTTAAGTACAGGGAAAGGTACAATCAAATCATTCCTCACATCTGTCAGAAAATATTACCATAGATACATCAAAGTTTCTTGACACTGTTCCAGAAGAAGATCCTGATTAATGTTCAAACAATCCAGGAAAAAAAATAAAATTGGGGCACTTTTAGCAAGGCAAGACCCAAATATTCTATTTTCATTTGTTGACAATGGCAGGAGGATAACTAGCTCTTTGAAGAAGAAAAACAGTACAAACCCTTTCATCTTTGAAAAAAATATCCATTTTTCTTCTCCTAGTTACATAACAACAGAAAATTCTGGAGAACTGCATCCTGCCTTTCTTCCTTTTTCAGGTCTGAAATTCAAACTCTCCTTTGAATTAAGTCTTCTGACATAGAGCTGCAGAAGAACAACAAAGAAATTAATTAAAAAAAAAATAAAAATCCCCACCAAAATCTGAAGCAGAAACTAAACCATCCTCCAAACTTTCCAGTTTTTCTACCTCTCTGTGAACAGAGGAGCCCCTTCAACTTTACTTCTAAGTTTTTCATGATACTTAACCAAAATTCAGATTTAGCCACCTGCAAAATAAGATGCCATTTATACCCTCGAATAGTTTCCTGAGGTTTATAACAGTTTCTAAGTGAATTTAACTAGCATAATGAATTCAGATCAAATATACCTGCCCATAACATGACTATTTATTAACATTTACAGTATTACAGAAAACACGAGCTGGATCTCAGTCAGGATAAGCCTGCTGATGAACAAGTCAGAATAATTCTACAGTACAAACCTGGACAACAAAGAAATTCATATAACCCAGTGAGAATTGTCTTTGCAACAAAGATGCCTGCTCCTATTTATCTATGAACACCCCTGCTAAAGAGACACTAAAGACTAAATACACAGCCAGTTCCCTCTCACCTTCTCATACATTTTTCTTCTTTTTAGAGTACAAATAGGATTTTAGATATTTATCTCACAAGGATTAATACATTTCCACTACAAATCTAGCTCCTGTACTGCTATGTAAGTTACTCAAGCACTCCATAATCAAAACAGAAGTATAAATTGCAACTGATTAATTCAAGGTGCAGAACTGGAGAATGGACTGTAAAATCTTTCCACAGATTTCAAAGTTATAGCTTTTCAGATACACCCTGCTGTACAGTCAGTCACTTTGCAGAGTTCAGATCCAGATTTATTACGTGCTTATGTGCACTGAAAAGCCTTAATCATCAGCTTTTCCTCATAAAAGCCTTACAGTCCCAGCTTCATTTAGATGCAGAGAAGACACATTTTTCAGCAAGACATTTGCCTTTTTCCTGATCCATCCATCCAAGGTTCTGTCTGTTCAGGAAAAGCTCCCTATTCCAAAAACCACTTAAACCATCACATAGTTTCCTCAGTTATCATATCTGTATGTCAGGTGGTGAAAACCATGCTAGAGCACAGACAGAAAGATTTTATGGTCATCTTCTTTACCCAGAATTTCTCTATTCCATGCCAGGGATTATTCTCTTTCCCTTCTCCTAAATTGCAGAGCGATTTATTAAAACTCCGTACAGAACTAACCAAAAAAGCGATCATTCACAGACATGAAATTAGCTCTGCTGTTTTAATTTTTTTTTGGTCGGTTTCTAAATCTTTGCCTTTCAAAGCCATTAAGAATTCCAAAAGCATTGGTAATTTCAATGTTTTTTCTCAGCAGAAAGTGCACAGATTTTAACCAGTATAGAGTCAAGCCCAGAAGTTGTGGCTACTGAGTTGCATCTTTGCAGAAGCAGTGAATCACAGGATTCTGCCCAAAATCTGTCTGCCTAGACCTTATCCTTCACCAGAGTTTACCTCTGGCCTTTGCAGGAAACTGTTCCTTAAGACAAAAGCAGTAGTCTTGATGCACCAGCACCAGCCTGATCCATTAGTCCATGATGTCACACCTTGGCACTGAGCCTTTGCTGAGGGGGAACACACCAGACGCCAGCAGCTCATCCGTCTGCTCTGCAGCTCAACTACACTGCGGGCAATCGTTTCTGCAAACCTTTCTCCTTCCCTTCCCAGAAATATTACCAAGTCATCAGTTCCTTCTGGAATACCACTGAAGACAGCTATGCTGTCACAGGGATGTTTCCTTTGTATGCTGCAAAACCTGCCCCGTTAAAGGAAACCACAGCAGTTGCTGCACCACCTATGCCATAAGACTGAGACCATGTGAAAATTAAATAGTTTCCTATGATAACTGAAAATGGAACATTTTGCAGTTGAATTTGGCAAGGTTGAAAAAACATAGTTTTTTAAGAAAGAAATATAGGTAAAAAAACTAGTAAACTTTTTTTTTTTTTTTCTTTCATGAAGGTGATCTTTACACACAAATAGTCAGTTTTCCAGACTTGGAAGTTTATAACCATTAGGCAAGTGGCAACATAAACCCCTAAACAACCCTTCCAACACACCCTCCCCAGCATGAAAATCTTGGTAGTTTGTAGTGCCACATGTCAAATAACAGTGCATTTAATAGAATAGCTCACTAAAGTGCTGACTTTGGGTGATCACCTTTTAACCTCCCTTCTACAAGCTGAAAATCATGCTACTCTACACTGACACAACATAGAAATTAGTTTGCTTTTAGCTCTCAGTCTTGGTTTCTGTTACAAAAGATAAATCTTGAAGGAGAGAATATTTCTTATATCCTTCAATGTATTTGTTTTGACATATGCTTTTAGTCCTCCCTTCCCTGCCGCTGTCCACAAAACACAGGCTTGAATTGTCCTGCACAGTCTCTTTTTCTTCTCCTTAGATGTTGCACAGATTTATTTTTAACTTGTTTTTACATCATCCTGTATGCACTGAAGCCCTTTCATCACTGGATATTTTTCTGGAGATTGCTGCAGAGTGAACACTCTAAGTGTGACCACATGCAGACACTGTAGCATAAGCAGCATGTGGCAGTCTCAGCTACTGTACACAAGACACTTCAGAAAGTCTTTCTAGCATAGTGCATGCACTTTGTCTGCAGCTTCCAGACAGCCTATCATATAGCACTCAAGGCAGCCAGGGCTTTTATGGGAAACACATGGTAAGCAAAAGTCATGACCTACTTAGTAACTAGAATTAAAAGAAACTTTGAAAACATGAGTCCAGCTACTTTTTCTGTTCCCCTGAGAAGCAGAAATCATGCTGTTGAAGTCGGTGGAACTACAACAGTAAAATCCTAATAGTACCCCCAAGTTAAGACTGCTGAATAGCCTTATAAGGATTACTGGATAAGGAAAACTTTTTTTTTTTTGATTCATTGATCATTCATTTGAATAGATACATCAAAACGGCCCCATCTGCAAGACAGACAATATATTTGTTCCTTTAACTGATCCAAGCCATTTTTGAGGTGATTCAGAGAAGTTTTGGGCAATTCAGGGAGGTGTTACAGAACTGTATCTGCCCTCAGGTTGGATTCTCTAGCATTCAATGGTATTACACGACCCAGCATCACTGCCTTCTCTTGCATTTACCTCTTACTGCCCTATCCCATGATTCCAGTTCAAGGACTCAATAGTGGTACTGGTGGCAGAAACAGAGAGTACTAAAGGCTGATTTACTCAAAGGAACTCCATGGACTGCCAGACCCAGGTTAAGGGAACACAGAAGAAACACTTGAAGTACTTTCTCTCCAACCGCAGCAGCAATCTTGACCTAGCCATTAAGAGTTTCTCCTAAAGCATGTAAATTGTAAGCCTTTCAGGAAGAAGGCAGCTTTTAAATCATCAAGCAGACATCTTTTTGCAAGGACCAACAGTCATCTTTTAGTTTCAACTTTTGGTTAAACATCCACTGAACATAGTTTGGTTCCGAAATTATAGGCTCCTGCACATCCTTGCAGGAAAGGTGCTGAACATTTTGCAGGCTTTTGAGAAAATAAATACTTCAAGAATGTTGGAAGAACATACTTTGTAATTAGTAGCTTAGCACTGATGACAAGTTGCAGAACAAAGTGTTTCTGCAATTCAAAAAAGGAAATCTAAAATTAATTCTCTGCAATCCAGTATTAGGCAATGATGAAACCATAAGGTGAGGGCTGTCACAGACAGAGGAAAAGAAGGGAACAAGGACAATGGTAACTCCCTGAGCCCAGTTAGAAGAGAACTACAAGTTGACACTGGCAGGATTCCTCCCTTCATGCCACATCCTGTGCTTCTATTTACATGTGGGGAGAAAAACCAAAACCCTACATAAAAACCAACCCAGCAACAAGCAGAAAAAACCCACAATCTGCCTTACTGGAAAGGGTCAAAAATTGTACATGATCGTTCTGGGGGAGCAGGAAGCTTTCTACTTCCCCATCCTCGTGGAAAGAAGAATGTAGACTCCCACCAAAACCACCAACTTCCTGCACACACAGAAGAAAAATCCCTCCCAACCACCAGACTGATTTTAGCATAGCAGAGCCTATGCAAGGTAATGCTCCGCAGAAATGAAAAAAGAAAGGGTAAAAAAGGCACCAGTAGCACAAGCAATTTGAAAATGCCTGAAGCTTAATACAGATTTATTTTCCTTCCCATCTTTATTCCCTCTACTGCCTGCACAGGCTGCACACTGAAGATTTGCATTTGAAAAGGACTCGCTCATCCTCTCCAGGGAATCAAAGCAGAAGGAAATCTTACTGCTGACTTTAGAACTCCATTAGTTCCCACAGCAACAGGCCCATCACAGACACACACCCCTGGGCAGCCCCAGGAACAGCCTGGCAAGAAATCCAGACCTTGTTTGGAGCAACTGCACATGTCAGAGACCAGTGCACTTCATACAAGGCTGCAGCACAAGAATGATGCCTCTGGACAGTCCAGAGCTTCACCAAACCTGCCACCAGCAGACACAGTCTACTTCACCTCACTCTGGTGTTGCATTTTGGAATCCACCAGCAGTGCTTTGCAAGCAATAGAATTCAGTGTCTGACAGAATGAGTCTCCCAAATACACAAAACAGGACAAAACTAGGGGCTTTGAAATGTTCCCTCTAAAAACTGCTCCTCAACAAATGTCACAACCCAATTTTCTCCAGTCTCTGGAACTGTTGGCTCTCATTTTCACACCCTATGTCCCTAGGACTCTCAATGTCTTGGCTGATGTGCAGGAATCTGGTGAGACTGATGATGACACATGGGAATGTGAACTTATAGACATATTTGCCCAAAGACAAATGCTTATTTCTGTAGGCAAGATCAGGATATACTATTTTGACTTTTAACAATGTTGCAGAAAATATTATCACTTCTGGCATCTGGTGCCCTTTTACTTTCAATCTAATTATTTTTCTGTGAAGGAAAAAAAAGAAAATATTTACAAAAATAAAGTTTTGTGATAATTAATTTAAATGGCTTCAAGTGGGAAATAGGTTTTCCCAGATGATCCACAAAACTTACATTTTAAATGAGAGAAATGTGAACACAAAGGAAAAAAAGTTTTATTTGGCCTTAAATGTACCATTTCCACTGATTAATAACATCCTTTGGAGCTTAATATCTTGGGCAATCATATTTACTGAAGAAAGCATAAAAATATTTAAAATTTTCATAATACTGCCCTGGGAGGCAGTTTGAAAACACAGGAGAAGAAAGAAAGAATATGTACAGTGTAACTTCTCAAAGACAGACACATCGGCTTTTTTTTTTTTTTTCCCTAGGAACTCACTGAATACTTGTTCCACTCAGCAAAATGATCTCTGGGGGTGTTACATCTGAAGCATTTCAAGGAAATGATGATCAAAAACCATTCAATGCCATTTCCTCTCCCACCTCGCATATGGAAATTTTTCTGAAGTCACATCAACAGATACTTGCACTGCCAGTTTAACCTTATTTGTTCTTTTAAAACCATTTCAGTTGCTGGGTGGTGATGTTTTTGTGGAGGCTATATTAGATCTATTCTCAGACAAAACAACCTGCAGAAAAATTAAAAAAGCATATTAGATTTATTATGAATTACAAAAAAACCCACACTTTGTCCTACTTACTGATCTGTGTTGAGCTGGCTACTACAGAGAAAAAAAGATGACAAGTATTATTTTACTGAAGGAGCTCAGCCTGTGACACCAGCTTTGCCCAAAAGTCTTGTATGCAATTATATCATAATTCAGGTCACCTGAAGATAAGCAAATTCAGAAAGAAGTGAGGAGGAAGAAGTGAGGGGGAAGGACATGTGCAGGGAGATGGAACATGCTTCAATATTAATGCCAAAGTATTTATTGAAGCATTTTTACATGTAAAGTTCATTTCTTTCACACATCCTACAAAATAGATCTTCACTTGTGTCCTGATCGAAAAATAGGAGGAAAAATGTAATGTTTTCCAGCAACTTAAAAAAGGGGGTGGAAAAAAAGTATGTTTTTATGTTTATCACCATAACCACAGCGCACAGCATTGAGAGGTGCTACTCTTACTACCAGGCTAGCTTGTTATCCACACCAGGCACTTCTGTATCACATTCTAAAATGTTGACACACAGAACACAGGGATGTACAGATTTATACAAAAAGACTACTGGGATAACTTTTATAAACAATGGAAGGAACAAACTTGTCAAATAAGGCAAATCTATATTTCTCTATCTCTTCACTTTCTCCAAGCTCCTTCATGTGGTACAATTGCCCAAAGCAGCCAACCTGGAAAAAACCCAGGTTAATGGGATTTCTTTCTGTATCAAATGAAGGGTCAAATTTTATAGGCTTGTGTCTTCCAACTGATACTTAGCCCAGATATCACGAGCATAAATAACACAGCTCTTGAGGTCATGACTTGAGTTATTCAAGACACACATTGTCCTACAAGGAATGTTCCAGACTCAGAAAAAGTAGTTTTAAATTTGTGATGTATTCAAATGCATCAAATAATTTCAAAGCCATCACTTGATTCTATTTTTTTTTCTTCTTTTTTGGTGTTATTCTACACAGACTTTTCAGGTTTCTGCACTACCCATTCACACCCAGGAAGCCACTTGGATTAAATCACAGATCACTTAATTCCCACTATCCCTTGGTTGTCTGAAACACTGACTTTATTTCTAGCACTTAATCATGCCTTTGCAGAGAGTGGGGAGGAGTAGAAGGGCAATAACTTACTGTGAGTCAGAGCAAATGCAGCTACTGGCTCCAGTACTGGTAACTCTACAAAAGGATCTGCCAACGTTTCCCATTTTCCTTTCAGAGCAATTTGGCTCTGCTTACTTCATAAAAGGTGATCTAAGTGTACTGGGTGATGGAGCTTATGGTCTTTGCTGACGAGCTCAGAACTGAAAGGGATGTTTCTTCAGTACGACAGTAAGGAGAGTACTTCCCAAGGCAAGGACTTTTTACCTTAAAACAGATTAGGTCTCCTAAGCTAGAAAGCCTCTTGGTGGCTAGTGATGCTACTTTGCACTTTCCTCTCTTTTAATTGCTAACAGTAACGTAATAATAGCTCCAGTCTTCTAGGTTCTTAAGATTGTCTACATACAGTAGTAACACTACTCCCCAAAACTTAGAACAGACTAGCAAACCCAAATCCAGCAAGAGCTAAAGTAATTTAACCACTTTTTTCCAAAAGACTTTATAGGTCTTGATCTTTACAGATCAAGTTATGTGAAATACAGCATAAGACTCTGTGAGGAAAATGGGGTGACAGCAATCAGAGCTCTGTGAGGAACATGCAGAATTTTTTTTGCCAGACCTTCCAAGGCAAATAGATTCAGATGTAATGAGAACCCTACTTCTCTACTGTCATTTAATATCCACAAGGAAAACCAGTTGCATTTCAAATGTTCTCTACTGCCTTCCTTTTTGTTCCTCCCCTTTCTTTTTCCTTTTTTTTTCCTTTTTGCCAGACTGATTCCCTTATAAATTTCATTGTCAGTCACTTTTGTTGGAGAACCCAAGGTATACTTACCACAAGGGAAACCTTCATCCCTTAATACCAGTAATGAAAGTGTCTTAGGTTCTGCCAAAATATTCAGTCTGCCCTTTCTTCTCATGGAATCATTTTAATTATTTTCTTCCTGTCACAGACCCAAACTTCTGAACAAAGTCTGATTTGTAGCTCAGATGTTTATAGGGCTACATAATTTTACTGAACTTTCAAGAAAATTTATAGGCTCTGTGGAAACTAAAGCATTTCAAATAAGACAGGCCAATGACTAAAGCAGTGTAACAAATTTCTTGGTCTCCTTTCAGAAACTTTTGTTTACCATTCTAATATCCTCTCCAGACTGTGGGCATATCTCATCTAAAAGTAAAAGGCTTCTCTTTATAAATCTCTAGAAAACAGAATTTTGCCAGGCCTATATTGGCTTCCTTGCATCTTATATAGACTGAAGATGGCCTACAGGAAAATGAATGCTTCTATGATTGTTCTGTTGGTTTTGCTTATGTCTATCTTTTAAAACTGTATATGACAAGTTTTCATTATGTTCCTTTAATCCAAGGTTATGTTACTTTTTCTACCATATTAAATCTTCAGATAAATTTTTATGGCAACTGCAATCATGTCTGTTGATTGGTTTGCAATTGTGAAATTCAAAATCACTTACCTTTAAAGAACCCTGTCTGAAAATTATATCCATTTGCAAGTGATTTGCAAGATTTTGACAACACGGATTCAAAGTTGACAAACAGAATAACAAGACCGTCAAAAGCCTTATTGGCCAAGATACTTAAGCTTCTCTGAATATTCAGCTGAAGGCTATTATTTTGCCTTATCATCAGTCAGTTCTTCTACTCCATTTACATCTGCATTTTGATCAAAATCTAAAAGCCTCTTACAACATCCTCATGGGCAACAGGAATTTTTCTTGCTCTTGGAGTGGGCTACCAGTGAATCTGTTTGGAAGTCTAGCCTTGTCCTAAAAATTCAAATTGGAAGGCCTGCAATGTTAAATCTGCTCTCAATTCTACACAGAAATTATTAGGACTCAGATCAATGAAGCCTGTACTCACAGACATGCTTAATTTTTTGTTTTTGGTAATTGATTAGGCCGTGTAACTCCTAACAAAACAAAGGCTACAACGCCTGTGACACTTGGACCAGTTAAGATTAGTTCAGTTTGAAAACCCTCTGGGTTGTTTTGAGGAAATCTCACTTATCACTGCCATAATAACTAGTAATTCTAGAAATTAAATGATCCAGTTCTCCAAACTGCCCCCTCTCTCTCTCTGCTCAGGTTATTTGTCATAAATGCTTTTTTGAATGAAGACAATAGTCTCATTTAGCAATCACCAAAGTTGTTGCCACGTTCAGTGTTACACAGAAGAGTTTTATGATGTAGAGTGCCACAAGAGTTAATATTATTTCCGCGTCCTGATTTGACAGCTCTGGAATTTAGTTTTAGTGACGTTCCACTTTCACTCACTGAGCCTGCTAAGGTTCACAATGTCCAATGTCATAACAGTACAAAGGGAAAATTGTTGCCAAGTTTAATTCTATAAGAACATCTACCACTGTTGTGACAGTTCAATTCATGCTGTTGAAATTCTTTTAGAAGCTTGAAAAGAAAATGTGTGACTGCTTGGTCCTTACATGCTGCTGCAATTATTTTAACAGCATGACAATTCTTAAGACCGTACCATACCAAGCCTGTCCAAAAACTGTCATTTGAGAAAGTTCTTAGAAGTTTCTAAACAAGCTCTATGGTGCATTTGTGTTTTGAGTGCTACTTCTATCACTTATCAGAAGGACCAAGAACAGTACCACCAACCTCAGACAACCTGGTAAAATTCATTATGATGTGTACATACTCATGAGTGCATAGATTTGGATATGAAGATATACACACACAACTATACTTCTCTAGAAGTTTCATACACTTTAATAAGACAAAGAAAATCAAAAGAATTTACTGTTTTCCATTTTTTTCTCTCTGTTGAGAGGCCATTTTCCCATTAAAGGTTTTTTTTTTAATTCTCTAAATTAAAACAACTCAAAGAAGCCTTGGTGAGCTATTTTGAGCATGAGGTGCTTCCCCCATCACTATTAAAAAAGCACAGTAATTAAGTCCAACATGATCTCTAAACACATTCCCTACTGTCCAAAACTTCATTACTGTTCTTCACAACCAGATATTGATTATGTTTTTTATTCTCAAAACTAAAGCACCAACACTAATTAATATTTAATGCCTCATGAGGTAATAACAAATCCCAATTGTTCAGTCTTTTAACATGTGCCCACATCAACTAGTCAGGCAGAAAAAGAAACAAACTGAAACAAACAGGCACCAAAATCAAAAAAAAACCACCAAACTGTGGCCACTGTCACTCACAAATGACACAGCATCTCCAAGAACAGTGTATACTCACCACAGAACCCTCGGATTACTTTACATAACCAAAAAAATCACCAAATCATGAAGGATGTCTGAAACTATTTTTCAGATGCCATCCCAAATTCTTGGGCTACAATCTGGTCTCCCCTCAGTTAGCCTTAATGACTGGGGCCTCACTGTTTTTAGCGAGCAGTCTGAAGCCACATCACCTCAACATGGAAAATGCGTGAAATAAACATGTCTAGTCTCATGTCTGAACAAAAACAGACTGACTGAGAAAGCTCCCTGGCAGAGAATCAAAGAGCAGCTTTGGAGGAAAAAAAAAATTACATTATGGAGGGAATTTGTAGCAGGTGCCTTCAGTTACCAGCTACTCAGATCCTGCCAGATCACCATGGCCCACAGAAAAAAAAAGAAGCTACAAGACACCATTCCTTGTGCTTTTTAACTTCACCAGGAATAACACAAGCTGCCATCACCACCACCAAACACAAGTAAATAAATCAAACTTACGACTTTTCAACAGCAAATATTTTGATACAGCTAACCTTTACTCCTGTTAATCCAAAAAACGACACACAAGAGGAGACTGAGAAGAAAAGCCTTTCCCAGATTTAGGCTGGAAAAAAACTGCCCCAGCAGTAATCACCAGTAACCTCTGGCACCTGAGCTTAAACCAAATAAGAAATAAAAAATAACGTAACCCTTCACATCTTTTTAAACTGTAGTATTTCTTCTACACCATTTCTGGTTCCTAACCATTCCTAAAAATTAAGTTAAGCAGTTTCAGGGAGATAAAAACAACTCTCACACACCCATTGAAACTTTGTACAAAAAAAAAAATAAATTCAATTTTACTTTTATGACAAATACAATTCATAGGAAAATAAAAGATTGTAATGAGTGTTTTGTTAGTTTAAAAATAAACATGGAATATGAAATAGCAGATATTTGAGCAAAGGAAACTGTTAAGATAATGTAACAGTTTCAAAGTAAGGCTAAGGCTATGGTCAGGCTGTGGTGATTACCAAACTATCATAAAAATATATCACTAACGTCCAGGATTTCTCTCTCATATAAATTCAATATCATATGTTCTTAAAAAAAAAAATTGATCCAGTATTGCTTACTTAGGAGTAAATTGCATTACTAATATTTTATCAATACATTGCCTTACATTATAATCATATATATTTTTTTCTCTTTATTTTAGAATACATCAAAAAATCCCAGGTAATAGTCATATCTACTTAAAATAAAAAGGAAGCAAATTATAATTAAAAGCAACAGCAACAAGAGAAGGAACATAGAGTGCGGGAATTCCTCTTGGGGGTCGGCTGCTCCAAGGGTCGAGTCGGCTAGCCCTGCCGCCTCCTGCAACCCAAGGGCTCTTGTTGCTACTAGAGCGACAGACGCCCAACCCAATAGGCGCGCGGAAGAAACACGGGACTCTCAGGGTTACTGAACCAGGGAGATGCAGATTTACCCAGGTAGCGTCCCGGAGAGACACCTGCCTAGGCTTGCACCGGCTTTTTATTTGCAAGGGGGTGGGTGTTACAAGTGGGTGGTCTCTCTGAATCGAACCAATGGGAAAATAACAACTCATTGGGTGGTATCAACTTGGACCAGTAACAAACAACTGGGAGGAGGAATGCACAATTAGGTGGGAGGGGAAGTTACATAACCGGTGTGATTGACAGATAACTGAAATGGGGTAAACAACTATTATGGGATGTGGGAAACCATGGTAACTGGGAAAGGCGGGAAACTGTGAGGGTAGGGAGGCCATCTTGAACAATAGTAAAAGTTATAGAAATATATCTAAGAACATGGTATAAACCATTAAAAGTCCAACAAAGCACCTCCACAATAGAGCAGAAATTTAATCATGATATCTAGAGACAAAACTATTCACTTCAGATCTTTACTATTGAGGATTAACAAGAAATAAATATAAGCAAATGACAGAAGTGATTACAACATATTCACTTCTAAAGAAAAATTTTTTTTTCCAGAGAACCAAGTTAGAATATTTATTGTTTGGAAATCTTGGAACAAGGCACAGCAGCACCGATTCCTAGAAGAGTTTTAAGTAGCTTAATCTGGTAAACTAATCATAGTTTTCAAATTGTAATCTGCATAGGCACACAAAGGAGGGTCAGCATGCAAGCAAGAAGCCTTTCTTTTCTTTCTGCCTCTCAGGGAGAGAAGTTGGTGGAGCTGAGCTCCTTCAGCTGCTGTGGATACAAGTGAAATGATTCCTGCACATCTTATTGTAGAGAGTTCAACTCAGCAGCTTTAATGTATGCAAGATTCACTTACAGCAAAGAATACCTGCATTATCTGGTTAAATGTTAATAAAATATGATTCCCTATGGTTTATTCCTTATTTATGAACTCTGTTACTCCTCACTGTTAAAACCAACATACAATTTATTGGGTTTCTGGTTACAGAGACACTTGTGTATCCAGGGGCTTTTACGAACACCAGCTTGAACAGCAGCTGGGACACCTAACGAGATATAGACAGAAACTATATTTTATTGATTAAATTCATTTTTAAAAACTGTGAGCTCCTGTTTGCATGCTATTAATGAGTATTAAAAGCTCTGTAGCCCATGCTACCTGATTATGATACGTTTTTTTCTGCATTCTGTTCCCTAAGCAAGGTCTCTCCTTATCACATCATTAGACCTGAAGGATCCTATAGAGGATATCTGCATTGTGCTTGTGGAGCTGAGCTCTCCAAAGCCTTTATTGCAGCTTTGCCTCAGAATGGCCTGTAAGTCACAGGAGTGCTGCTGAGCCAAGCCAAAGTGCAACAGAAACAAAGCAATATATTCAGGAATATATCAGAAATACTCTGTAGCACAGTAAATCTAGTTTGTGTTTTGAATTCTAGATAGAGTCCTACCCGTGGAATTGGCTTTTTCTTCTCTGATTTTATTTGACTGGTAAAATACTGAGTAGTCCTTTTAATTATCTTTTTAGCAAAAGAAAAAAAAAACAACCAAAAAAAAATCCCACCCTACCCCCCCACCCCAAATGGGAAAAAACCCAGAAAACAACAACAACAACAACAACAACAACAACAACAACAAAACCACCTCTGCTTGCAACATGTGTAGAATACAATATAGACTGCGTTTTAATGCATTTATAAAATAATGGTGTTTTATACTGTTTTAGGAAATATTAATTATTTTTGTTAATATTAATATTAGCAAAATTAAGGACAAAAAAAAGCATTATTTGCCAAAAATACTCCCAGTTTTCCCAGCTTTTCAATTTCACATAAATTTGGCTCCTAGTACTGTTCAAAGCCTGCTGTGTTATATACTGTCTCTCTTCTGTTAAGAAAATAACAGAATTTTACATCTTATATACTATAGTATCACAGTGAACCAAACTAGAATTAAAAAATAAAATGGAATTGCTGCCCTATATTAAGTGTTTAGGACTCTCTGTCTTTCCAATTTTCTTTGATGAAGTGGCATAGATCAGATCAGACGTAAACCCATTATTTCTTTTAAATCACATAACAACAACCTACCTCCAACTTTCCACTTTAGCAGAGGCTCAGTAGCGCCTTTGTGGTATGATAAACATACCTGAAATAAGAAATGTGATTGTGTCATGTAAAGAGTGAACATGAAGACAAATGTAGCTCTCAATGATAGAACTATTCAAGAAGGGAAATAAATTTTTTCTTTTCTACAGGACTCTTTTGTTTTATCCAGCCTGTGAGTGGCTCTGCTGAGAGAAGTCTCATCTTTGAGCCATTGCTGATGGCTCCTATTCATTGCTCATAGAGCACCTCAGCAGGCCTGATGGGAGGAATTAACATTAGTGCATTTTTATTCAGTTGGGAAGGTCAGAATTAGAAAAACAGGCTCACAACCATAAAAATGTCACTCATGGTGCTGCTTGGCAGCTGCACTCATTTACTTGATCTCATTGCTTTTTGGCAATAGACTTCTTATGCTACAATTTTCCTTTTTCCTTTTGGGACTTTCATGGCAGGCCAGTATTTTCCCCTGGCATTGACATTTTACTACCAATCCATTATCCATTACCTTCCTGGCACGTGCAGACTTCAGAAAAACCTTGTCTGGGATTTGGCACTCTACCCAGTGCCTGATAAATGCTATAAACTTTATTTCTTCTCTTGTGGTGCAAATTGGAAAAATATGGCATGCAGTTATGTGAGCATGACACTGTCCTCAGCAAAGGCTGCTTTTTCAACACAAAATCCTCCAGAAAGAAATGAAAAAATTCAGTGTCTCTAAAAGCACCACTAAAAGAAAGGGGAGAAAAGAAAAAGTGGCAGTTTTCCTGGAGATGTTTGATTCTCTGAATCTCTGAATATTTTGAAAATAAAGCTTCTCATTATAAAATCTTTGAAACTCTGCCTTTAAATCAGTAACTTGTCATCCATTTCTGAGTGGACTGAACTTCAAAACCAAAGAGGTTCCTTTGAAGATACAAACCTTGCTGCAACTTTGTCATGAGTACAGAAAAGAAACAAAGGTTAAAAGACAAAAGCACCGAAAAACTGGATTACAGATAGAAGTGTTGCTGTCATCATCTGACTAGACGTGTATGTGCTCATTGTAGAACACACTTGACTCCTATTATTTTGCACATTAGGTTGTTCTGGATACCAACCATATATATGCATGAATAATAGTAGAGATAAACTGAAAATTATTACAATAAGAAGACCTCTATTTAAAGAAAGAAATAATCCTAATGGATAAGATGAAAAATCTCCCTGATGTTAATAAAATGTGTGAATATGTTACTGTTTAAATATTTTGAAAATGGCATCTTGCATTTTAAGTGCCCTTCCCTGTAATACATGTGCCATGTATTTAGTTTCATAACCATGATATTTAATAATGTCAAAGAAAAGACAAGTTTAAGTGACTCCTGAAATTAGCATTTATTTCTACAAAATCTAGCAACTCCAATCTGAGAGGCTGGGAAATAATGCTCCCAGACTGCCCACTTTACCTGACATTTCTTAAAACATGACAGAAATAACTTCAAACTCTTCTAAGCCATTCGAAGTCAAACGGAAGGTAATTGAAACAACATCACTTTCATTCTATTAAATGTCTCCACTGCTGAACTTTTGTGAAAAAAAAAATCTGCTCACGTAAGTGTATAGCTCCAAAGTGCTGTAATTTCCTTCAAAGTCAACAGTACATGCCAAACAACCAGAGAACAGAAATCCCTTCTTACTTCCAGTTTAGCTACTAGACTACATTCATTCAACTCACTAGTTGCTACAAATATCATTTTGAGGCACTTTACTTAATTCGGGATGCTAGGTTTTTTGAAAATAACAAATACATACACAAAGGAATATTTTTATAAAAAATCTTGTATCCTAAGAAAAATGTTACACAGGCAAGACCCTGGTAAGATCCTTAGGGAGATGATGCTCCAATCTGAAGTATTCTGCTTCACCCTTGAACAGTGATACACTCACTTTGTAACTCCAACATTCTGAACAGGAAATCTTCCCTCTCTCTAAGCATGGATATGCATCCCTGATCATCAGCAGAGCTCTAACTGCTCTAGAATGCTGCAGCTCTGTGATTTGGGGCATGGTACCTCTCCTCCTAAAACTTGGGCTTATGCCTATCTGAATAAATATTAACTCATTAGATGCTTAACTTTATGCTAAGAAATGTAAGTTCTTTGGTGACTCTATGGATATCTCATACTCTATGACAGTTATAGTGGCAGAGTATGACTGGTTTTGCCTATTATTTGAACAAAAATATTTGATTACAAAGTTAAAATATACACAATATTAGCAGACTTAAGGAAAAAAAAAATCACCAGTATACCAATCGTATTTCTGAGATTTCTTAGAGGAAATAACAAGGAAGTCAATATCAGGCAGGTGGATCATTTCACTGGGATTAAAAGCAAGATAGTAAATTCACAACTAAGTAAATCATTCCAGTAGCTGCCAAACATTCTGGCATAAGAGATAGGAGTTTCTAAGTAAATCTAAAAAGAGGCACTCCATTAAAAAGCAAGAAGAAATAAGGAAAGCGTTATCCTAATACAGCAAACTTAGACTTTCTGGCACCAGAGATTCAAATGCTCTCACTGATTCAGCCACTCCAAATACTCATCAGGGGAATAAATTCAATGTTGTGAATGTAATCACAACTAAATCTTACAGAATGACAGCATCATTTAAAAAAAGTAATAAAATAAATATATTTTGTAAATTTTTTGCATGAGTATTAACAGTCTAGTGACAACTTTTTAACAATAATGGAGTATGTCATTCTGGGAGCTGTTATTCACTGCCTGCAGCTAACACTGTTCAGGTAAATGGCAGCCGACTTCCTCAGGAGTCAGGAATGCATCTCACTGGATCCCATAGACTTATGTACATTCAGGTTTCTCAGGTGGACATGAACCTGATCTTTTCTTACAGTGGGAGGGACATTGCTCCCCCACCCTGCCATCCATCCACTCGGAAGGTGTGGGAAGAGCTGTCACTGAAGACTCAGTAAAAATGTTGTTGAGTACCTCAACCTTCTTCATTTTTACCAGTTTGCCGGTATCATTTATCAAGAGGGCACATCTCTGACCTTCTTCTTCTGGTTTACATACCTGTAGAAGGCCTCCCTGCTATTCTTTGCCAAGTACAGAACCATACATTAACTCTGTGCCCTTCCCAGGTCACCCGTCCACAGATTGTGCATTTCCTTCTTTCCCTTCAGTCTCACCAGCAGTTCCCGTCTCAGCCATTCTGGTCTTTTGCCTTAATTGCTCAATTTCTTGGTCCTGGGAATTGTGAGCTCTTGCACTTTATGGAAGAGTACCTTAAATATTAGCCAGCTCAATTTCACTCCCTTGTTCCTGAAGGCAGTCTCTCAGGGGATCCAATTGACTATCCTCTTAATGAGTGAGAGCTTTACTTTCCTAAAGTTCAGGTGCCAAACTTAAATTCTTACTGACTGAAATCCTTTAGGACTGAAAGCTCCACCAATTCCACCAGGCTGCCTCCAGTCTTGAAGTCCCTGGTTTGCCCCCTTACGTTGGTGACCATCAGATTCAGCATTGCTTCCCCTTTGGCAGAAGTCTCCCTCTAGATAATTCCTGGACTTCTCATAGAAGTCTCATGGAATTATTTTTCAATAATTTTTCTTCTGCCTTAGAGAACTGTAAAATATTAAATAAATGTGAGAATTCAAGAAAGAACATTTAAAATCCCAGAAACAAGGTCTGAAACTTTGGGAAATATATTTTGTTCTGCAGCATGAATATTACTGTAAGATAATATAAAAATACGTGCCAAATTTTGCTTTAATTCAACTCAATATAAATCAGCATTTAATATAAAAAGTACCGGTACACTTCTAATTTATACAAATTCAGCCATAAAGAAAATACATCCCATATATTTAACATATGTTTTTATATAATTATGGAAGAAATATTCAAATGTCTCTTTGCCAGATAAGCATTTTATTAGGAATGTGCTTTACAATTACCATAGGCATTTTATTTTAAGTATTTTAAGTCTTTCAAGAAGAAACTACGCTCTTTGGTTATGATAGATATATAGGGTATTACTGGGAGCAGTGGCATGTCCTAAGAGTCCTTGCTAAAGAATGAAATTTACACACTCTGATGGGCCACACTCAATGATATGTCACTTAACTGAAATACAGTCAGCAAAACAACTGAAAGCAATTATTTCACTTAATTAGCGAGCCTGGTGAGAAATACTTTACATATATTTTCTTTTAGCAGGATTATTTTTAAAAGGTGAACATGGGCTGACAAGGCTTACAACAGTAAAACAATAGAGTATATTCTAGAAGAACAGTCAAGATGAACAAGAGAAGTGGCAATGCATTTCTACTCTGTTATGAGAGACATTAAGGTCATGCATGCATGCTTCCATTGATCCTTAAAACAACTCATCTAATCCAATGCCAGAAATATTGAATCATTCAAATAATGTACTGATCTATCAGAAGCTTCAATGGACCATGTCATCTGAAACCTTGATTTAGTTGATGAAATTAACAGGGAGAAAATAGGCATGCAACAGTCTAGGGAAAGAACAGCTTTTCTGAGCCACAGAAATTGTGCATTTAGTATCTTCTACCCCCAGCCAAAGCATAAGGCAGGTCTGAGTATATAGAAACACCTTATTGGCACATCCATCCAGTTCCTCAAGAATTTCTCTAAGCCAGAAGACTACTTCATTGCAGAATAATCTTATAGAAATATTTTTAGACTTAAGTCTAAATTGTCAGTCATATCACTGATGCACGTATTTTGGTTTATTTTCAGTTAACTTTGCAATATTTATTTTCAAATTATTTACACAGTTATAAAAACCACCACATTAACTGGAAATCTGATTAAGCAGAGGATACCAGCTCATCATGATCTGGTTGAAGGATCTGGGATTACTAAAGTAACAGCATTAAAACATGAATAGAGGTGTTGGTATTATGGGTGTATACAAAGAGGAGCCCAAATGTCCTAGCTTATTTTAGGTTCAGTAAACTTGCAAAAGATCATATACTTACCTGAACACTGATTTAGTGTTTGAGTTTACTCTTTTATTCCATTCCCAGCACTTTAATGGAAGTTCATTTTTATTTCCCTAAATTGATTAATAAATCCCCTACAGTTTTACATTAGAAGGAGAAAATAATGTAGTATATGTTATTAGCCGTGCTATTGTTTCTCCTTTTCCAGGGCAGAACCAAGAGGTGGCAAAGGTTAATGACCCATTATGCAGGGCATAGTGAAAAAAACATGTACAGTCCCTGAGCTTACAGGCTTCACTATTGTAATGGAATACAATTCAAGTGACAGAAAAGAGGCAGAAAGTACTTACAAGAACATGAGTCACACTAAAGGTCTGCCTAGTTCATATTTTGCTCCTGACAGTGATCAAAAAGTGGAAGTCTGGGAAGAGGAGAAGAAAAAACACACAATACTTGCCTCGATTTTTCTACCAGCCCTTAATCATGGATGTCACAGTTCATGTGTTTGTAAATACTCTGATTACTGTACAAAGGGAACAAAGATAAATTCAAAATCCCAATGTTTTCAAATCACCAAGCTAAAATTTAGTCTTACGAACATTTATATTGATCCTCAGAAGCATTTCCATATACTCCACAAAAGCCTTTGGAAAACATTGATTAAAAGTACAAACTCGTTTTTTTCTGAACATTCGCACATTGTAGTCATTGTTGACATAGGAATGTAATATCACATGTTATTCAGACTAAATTTCAGGTATTGATTAATGAAATTATTCATAGAGTCATAGAATGTTTTGGGTATGTCACAGACCTTGTAAAGCTCATCTAGTTCAGCCCCCCTGCAGTGAGCAGGGACATCTTCAACTAGATCAAAGCCCAGAGCCATGGACAACCTGACCTTGAATATTTCCAGGGACCCTCTTTCATTTTGGCATAAGGTCATTTCCCCAGATCCTCTCACTCCATGCCCTTGTAAAAAGTCAATCTCCAGCTCTCTTGTAGGCCCCTTTAGGTACTCAAAAGTGCCCTAAGGTCACCCTGGAGCCTTCCCTTCTCCAGGCTGAACAACCCCAGCTCCCTCAGCCTGTCTCCACAGGAGAGGTACTCCAACCCCCTGATCATCATTTTTTGTTTTGTTTCTACAGGTGTTTCTCATATACACCCATAGAAAAGTGAATTTATTTAAATACCTTTTTCAAAACTATTTAAAGGGCTTAATAATCTAAGTAACTGAGATACCTTTCAAATCTTATTGCTCAGAAGAAACAATACCATGCAAATTGAGAGGGGTTTTGATTATATTTTTGACAACTCTAAAGGTAATCAGAAAAAGTCACCACTACACAACTTCAGTGTTCAGATATATTTTGTAGTTTTTTAATGTGAACATGCATAAAAGAACTTCAAAGAGTTCTTTTGTACCTTGATATAGATGAACAAAGCACCTTATCTGTGATTATCAGTCTAGCATCATTCATTTCAGATATTACAGTAAGATCTGAAAATTGTAAGAGAAAAAAAAAAGTTTTTTATAGAGCTTATGGATGCATCTGAATCTGCACAGGTTTGTGTGGCTTTCCAGAAGTATCCTCTGGCATAGCAAATTGATTTCCACATGTTCCTCAGTATCCTCTACTGTTCATCAAAGCCACAAGATAATAGTGTCCATGGCTGGAAGTTAAAACAGATGTAGCATACTAATCTGGAAATCACTATTTCTGATTATGAGTTTTAACAGGTTTCTTTTACGCTCCTGAATTTTAATATTTATTAGATTGAAAGCCTTGGAATATAGCTCAGTTGAACACTGAGATCAAATCAAAAGGGTGAGGATGTCAGAAATTAAAATAGATAATATGTGTGCCGCAAAAGAAAAAAAATCCAAGACATAAATAACACTTTTCTGCTCAAAAATATCATGCTTTTTTTCTATTGCTGCTGGCAACCAGAGGACCTATTCCCTTGCTGCCTTCAGAAACTCCCACTTCTCTGTTCTCTACCTCAGGAGTATGGTAAATGGGTTGCAAATATCTCTGTATTAGGTTCAGCTATAAAAAAGCCATTTAATTCACAAATGCAGAGGCTACTCAGTTTGAAATATGATATTTTTACTTCTAGGATGGAGATTCAAAGCTACTGTTCCTCTATGTATGTGCATGTGTAAGTAAGTTCACGTGTAAGTGCCTGTTCACTGTCCAGTGAATGAAAGTGCATCGACTTGGCAAATGCAAAGAGGGTTCCTAATGAGGTAACTCCCCTGAGAAATAAATATACTGCCTCATAACTCAGGTCTCTCTTGGCAGATTTCTCCATAAATCTGCAGAAATCAGAGGAGCAGCATCACAAGGCAACATCAGCAGGGAGAAAGGGCTGTTGTGTGGTCACATTCTAAAGCAGAGGAAAAGTGAGCTGTGTTAGGCATGAGAAGTTGTGAAGAGGCAGTAAGATTCACGTAATCAATGCCACTTCCATGGGCTCATTCTCCAGACTTCTCCCTATTTTGCACAGGTCATTGCTGGTCTGATTTTTTCAGCCTTACACGGATGAATGCATTAATTTGTTATGAGAACTTTGCACAAACTGTGGTTCAAATTTCATTGAAACTGATGTCTGCCAAGAATAATATCTTACTGGTGTTAAAGGCTCTGATAAACTATATTTTTCAAACCAGAATTTGTATGCATTACAGACATATATTATCTCAGAGAAAAACTAGGTTTTCTGCTTTAATTAGTACTAAATCAATGTTATGAACACAATCAGAAATATTTATTTTCACTAAAAAAATTTCTTCTTTGATCTTTAGAAGTTAGCCAAGGTATCTGGATTTACTTTATAAGGTTTAAAGTCACCAAAATCATGAAATATTAAGAACTGTCTTCCAAATTATTGTTTGAAAGAAGAGACAAAGTTACTGTACAAGAAAGGCAAAGCATTCCCTATGAACTTCAGGCAACTGGGTTGTAGGTTAGTGCCAAATTGAAGCTTCAAAACCAATCTAAATTTTACAAGTCTATAGTCTTGTAATCTCCTGCTTTATTGTCCATCATCCTATTTCTGTGTCTTGAAAGTTCCAAGACAGCTAGTTCATTTGGCATTAGTTCCTAAGGCACAAATCAAGATTTAGTCCAACCTTGCCAAAGCAGAAATTTTTAAGACAACAATTTTCCCCTACAGACATCCAGAATTATGAAAAATACACTCTAACTTTTCACAAATGACAGTTGAGAAAAATAGAGTGCTGTTTCTGCCATAGTTTGCTCTGCTGTCAAACATTGTCTGAGTACACTCCATACATATCCATGTGTGCTTCCTAAATAGCTTTGGAACTCACAGTCTGATTTCAGCGGAAATGATACAAAAGGACATTGATCTCAAAGATTACTATGTTTCCATACATTCTGTAGAAATATAAAACTGAGGATTGAGATCAGATCCTGTAAGTTTGTGGCTGAAGGAAACGCTACAGGAGTGCACAATTTTTATGATATCTAAAAATCTGCATGCCAGCACTTTTAAATATTCAGTTGTAAGAAAAGCCAGAGGATTTTCATACTTTTACCATCAAGGCCAAACAACCACGAGGCTCCAGTCCATAGGAAATGGGCCTTCATTCGTGCTGCAGCTCTACATGACACTTGTTAGTTGCATTACTTTTTCATTAGTCAAACTTGGATTTATAGCTGGGAGTGGGGCTGGAGTCAGTATGCAAGAAATCCTAGCCTCCATTATTAACACAGCAAGTGTTGTGCATTTTTCTGAGATTTCTGATATCTGAGCTCCAGCCAAAGTGCCATGATGAATGGACATTGTAGCCAGTCTGCACAATTCAGTCTCAGAACCCCTCATGCTTTGGATGTACTGTAGGTGTTTTGTGTAATTACCCTCTACAGGAACATATTTTCCTTATCTACCAGCTAAGATCAGTGGGGATAGAATTAGTTTAAGCAAGTTCAAGTAATGAAAACAATCATTCATTTCCAGTGTTGCAAATACAGATTCACATACAGATAAGAGAAAACATCATCATCCACCCCTTTGGAGACAGCTTGGAATGGATGGAAAAAAAGGGTCATTTTGAAGGTAGGAAGAAGAAGGAGCAGATTTCATAAACAGAGGATGGTAGAGAACACAAGTAAAATTATCACATTCTACATGGTGTTGTGAACACAGTGAACTAACAATGAGTTTTCATCTGGTTAGATTAGGCTGTGTGAAAGTGCTGCACTAAGGTAGCTGGAATTTAATTGAACATTGCATAGGTGTCTCTGCCCAGTCTTTCCCTGGCTTTTGCAGGCTAACGCAACCAAAGGGAGCTCAGACCTGCCCCTTTGTGCCAGTGCAGGCATGTCCTCCTTCACATATTTGTAGTGTCATTTTAGGCAAGCTATAATCAGAAGAAAATGGTTGGGTCTAGAAAAAGGTTAGAACTTGTCTGGAATTTTTGACGAAACATCATTAAATTTTAGTTCTTCAAAACACAGCCCTTTTGTGGAAGCATACTGATTTGGAAAGGAAAATCACAGGAGGATAATTCAGTTTGAGAGGCAAGTGTATGGCCAAAGGTGAAGACCTAGAAACCTAGATAATCATAAAACCAATTAACAGCAGTTTTCATCAGGGCTTTAAGTGCAGCCAGGTTCAGAAATCTTTGGGTTGTATTCAGATACAGCAGAGATGTAAGAGCCAAATGACAGATAGGAAAGCAGTAAATGTCATTTTGGAGTTTTGCAACACTTAAGTAGAACATCAAAACGTGTAATAGCCCTGCTTAGGCTAGGTAGGGTTTGAAAAGTCAATTTGCAGTTATCTAAATTCACACATCAACTTTACTGCAAAAATACATAAGGGTTTAGCAGTTTTTAAAGCTACTGCAGCTCTGACCTTTGCTGTGAGAAACAGTTCAAGAACAGAGCTCTTCTCTTAGACGACATATTCAAGTACCACTGACTTTGCACAAGTTGTTGGACAATAAGAATATTTTTCTATGGGCATGCGTGTGCAAAATATACATCTAGCCTATTATCATCAGAATCTTACTCTTCACAATTATTCTATAAAAATGATTAAAATCCCCCAATCAAACATAAAATTTAAAGGATTTACATGTGAAGTGTAAGAAAAAAAAAAAATTGTTCTAAATTTATGAATTTCTCTAAATTTATTCATATCTTCCAACTCCTAACTACATCTTTTAGAGGTAGCTTCCTACCTAATTTACAACATCCTCCTATTAATAATGCAATTGATATTTCAGTAAGGCTATCAATATTTAACTTGTATTGACGAGCTGATTGATTGAAAACAGATGATCTAGCTCAGCCCTAAATAACTCACAAAATATTTTTTCCTCTAGGCCAGCTTTATACAGCTCTAGATAATGCCTAGCATTCTAGTATGAGCTATTTAGCTCCTCTGTTGCTAAAGCACTGTGGTATTCCTAGGAACCCATGCACAGCAATACGCAAAAAGATAAGAACCAGGATATAAATGAAACATTAAAAAACAGGATTTTTAAACTTACTAAATGAAAAAAAATAAGAGAGGAACTCATTATATCCTTTTCCTTATCAATCCTGACGTTTTTTGATTATATGCCTTTATATTTAATATTTTCATTTTGAAGTATCTTTAGATTGTCATGTTTCGAGCTCTTGACTTTATTACCTCTTTAAATTAACCTCTAATAGCTAATTTCATATTAAAAATAGGGTAGAAATAAAAGATAAGGTCTAACAGGCTAAAAAGTACATACACATTCATTAGCCAGCTTCAGATTTCTGAGCCCTACTTGTACAGTATCATATAATTTTAAAGAAATTTAGGAAGGGAAATAATGTGGATTCAAATTCAGGATACAAATATGAAGCATGAAAAGTCAGGGGATGGCCTGAACAATGTCAACAAGTACTAAATTTAACCAGAAAAAAAGCCCCCAACATTTTGCATAGAGTTAAGCACAAGCCTAAAGACTTTACTGTAAAAACTGAATACAGTATAGAGCCTTCTCAGACATTTGTCAAAGAAGAGAAAGCTACTGCAGAAAGTTTCTGTCAAGAATTATACTGGAAGGCTTACTGACAAGATTTGCCACTCTACATGCAAAGGTAGAAAGCCAGCATTCTACAGATCTACTCTGGCCTGAATGCTTCTGCTGAATTGAGTTCTGAGTAGGGAAAAAAAACAATCTCTGCTGACTATTTTAAAATTTCTGCTCAAATGACGTAGAACTATACACAAGAGTGTGTGTGGGGAAAAAAGAATACATCAAAGCAGAAACATACCTCTGTGTGTGTACTGAAGTCTTGGTTCTTCCTCCATTTTAAAACTGATCCTGCTTACAACCAACATTTAAATAGTTCTGTTGAATTCCTAACAAAAATAATTTCCTTAAAATATAAGTCCCCTCTTCAATAATTCCTTGATTTGGAAACCTGAATATTAACAAGAATAAGAAATGTATGATGGTATAACAGCACCAACAGCATGAAAACATAATACATATGATATTTTCACATTTCATACTCCTTTAATTTTTGCTGCAGTTTACTGTTCCACTAAAACCCAATATAAATGAGTTTCAGCCTTATAACTCCTTTTAAAAGTACATGCTGGTAATTTTATAGATGTTTTGTAAAACTATGAAATCTTAAAGATCCATTATATAAATTATTGTTTTAACAGTAGTTTTGCTATCACAGCACACTGAAAATAGATTTTTTTCATAGACAGAGGTCAACTCAAACTTATAGAGGTCAATTTGAAATTTTCTGATAAAATACCTTATTCTATATTGGAATAGTGTGCTGCTATTAATTTTCAGCTCATTGAAAGCAAATTGGAAAATATTAACAAGGCATTTCCCTAAAGCTGGAGTCAAAAGTACTCTGGCCAATTTAATTAACCACTGTGTACATTGGTTCTATTGCTTCAACTTCAGCTGAACCCTTTAAAAGCCCTTTGCCAGGTGGCTAATGGCAAAAAAAAAGAACCAGATACAACACATCAAGGGCCCATCACAATAAAAAAATTAACCTAGCTGATATCCATGCTAAAACCCCAGGTTGACATTCAGCACCAGCTTTTTATCTGTCCTTTTCCTTTACTCACTGGCAGAAGAAGACAACCTCCCACCCCTCAAGTCAGGCTGAAACCTTCTTGAAGCTTCTCAGTGTTCCTGGAGGAGCTATCAGGAGGCAGCCTATGCAAATGAAAATTATTACTGCAATTTTGCCTCCCCATTGATACAAGCAGTGATTTCAACAAAGCTTGCATGAATATACAAAAATGGAGTAACCAATATTACACTAGGTTACTGCAGATTGACCAACAATTTCCACTGGTGAGTTTCACCTTAACCACTTAAAATTAGCATCATATAATCATCATTACACTAAACCAATCATTATCTTAATCAAGCATATATATCAAAGCAAAACAGGACACTGTATCAATGAAACTATGGAAAAGCTGATGAGTAACATATTCCTACATTTTGGATTCAAAGTACTGTATTGAATTTTTTTAGGAAAACACATTCTTCCTGTCTTTTGTTTTGTCTGACTGTACAGTTTATTTCTCAAAAAAATAAACCCAGTGTTACTTCTCTCTAACTTCTGTCAAAGTATGATTACTCATAATGGGTTTTTTTCCCAGTGTATTCTGAATTTACTCAGGGAGAGCGCTCCTTCCAGCAGAAATCTGTCCACTGCTTGAATACGCCTCCACTCCACAGTGCCTTTACACATTTCAGTTGAATCTTAATGTTCTTACTTATTTTATTTCTGTTTGTATCACCATAAATATGGTGCTCATGCTCTGCTCCTTTCTCATAATTACATCTCTCATGTGCACATTACCATATTGTGTACAAGTACTGTTCAAGAAAGCTATGTTTGTTTATAATTTTGCTGATTTCCTAAATCACCTCCTAAATTTCTTATATGGGTCTGGATGCATTTGCATTTAAATATATACTGCAATATAAAGATATGTTATGTGTAAGAAAGAGAGAAAATATGCCTGAGAGATCTGTGCTTCCAGTCCTATGCTGATATTTTTTTCCTCGGCACAAGTCCCTGGAAATAACTACATTTCCATCACTGGTAATATCCTAAGTTTATTTCAAGAAATGGAACGTTATTAGGAGATTGACTTCCTAAATAGTTGGCAGACTATAAGTTTAGCCAAAAATAATTACATTTTAATAGGAAGTATACACAGATCATTAAGGTTTAGAATCAAAAATCCATGGCATTAAATTAATTCTCTTTCCAAGGAGGACCACTCTCTAACCCCTTGCCAGCTTTTAGGTGCTTATATGCCTTAACATCACAGTCCTTCCTGATATTTCCAGTTTTATGCCTTCTTCCCCCATGCAACCTCTAACAGCTAAATAAATATGCCCAGCCACAAGGCATGGCTTGATTTATTCATGCTTTAGCTGCTAAATCCACATGCCTGCTGCAAGTGGCAGCTTTGAAGCAATGGAGGAGCACAGGGTATATAAGAAAGAGAAGTATATTTTTCAAGGTAGTGTAAGGCACATGTACATGTGCACAACAGCAGTCAAAAACCAGGCTCCAGCTCCTGCAGCAACCAGTACTGCAGCATATTCTACTCCCTGTCCTGCTGCACCCCCAGGTATCTAGTCTATTTTCAAAATGTCTTAGATGGGAGTGTAATCCACTGGCCAGTCACTGCTTTGAAGGCATATTTTATTACATACCAGGTTAGTGGCAGTTTCTCATCATCACTTTTCACTTGTGTTTTTCCAAATCAGCATCTTTTGTCATCGTTCTCTCTCCTCATTAGTGACACATAACAAACTGTATAGCCTTAATTTGGGTTTTTACTCGAAAGATCAACAGGCAAAATTAAAGAAGGGGAAAAAAGTTGGTAGGAGTTCACATCACGTTGAAACAGTTCAGGAGAAACACAAGATGGTCACAGCCCACCTACTCAACAGTGCATCATGCAGCCTTTGTACTTTCTGTCTTTAGTGGAGCACCTCAAAAAGAAAAATAGGACTGTCACATAAATTGCTGAAGAGGGCCTTATTCCTTCCATGTGCACCGCTCAGAGTTTTACCTGGCTGTCCACAGGATTAAGTGCTGGCTCTCAGGATCCCAGAGTTCCTCAGGAGGTGCTGTAGCGCAATTAGTTGGGATGAATCTTTTGTTGAACTGTCACAGCTGATGCTTCTGACAAGCACTGAGGCTCCTGGGCTGACACCCAGACCATTGGAAACATGGGACTTCTTTTTTAACCAGTGCTCTTTTAGAGATCTCTGCCCATATCTCAGGAGTCCTATAGACACAAAGCCCTGCTTCTATTTTAAAAAGAAAAGTAAAATTAGAACTAACACGGTGTGCTCACAGTTCAGATATTTTCACCAGGTAATGCTTCCTTCTGATGTACATTTCAAATTCTGATCCTCTTGCTGAGTTAAAAACCTAAGATCTAATGTAAAGAATTAATTAACTGTTATGCTTTTGAGATAGAATAAATAGTTTTCCTGTCTCCCCAGAAGAAATTCCTCTTGTACAGTAACAAATGCAGCCATAAAAACATGTATCAAAAGTAAAATGTCTTTATTCATGATTTGTTTAAATTGTTTTCAAGTGCTAGTTTTCTTACTAGATTTTCTTTTTCTGGAAGAAAATATACTATTATAGGTAGCCATTTGGATCTTTTCCTAAATGCTTATTTCTTCACAAAAAAAAATACCTTTTATATTTTACACACAAGTTTCACAATAGACAATTTCTAAACATTTAGAGACTTCAAAGGATCACTATATCTACGCATGCTTTGATATTATTTTTGCTTTTTTTTCTAATACTTATTAATGTGTGAAATATGAGTACTGCAAGAAGAGAACTGCTGTTTATTCTTCCAAGGCAGCACAAGCTGTTTTCCTCATTCTTACTGTGAACTGCTTTGAACATCATTTCCATTAAGTATGCCAACTTTTCATATTTTGTGAGCCAAGGCCTCCTAATTTCATAGCCAGCTTGCATCACCATGCAAGTTCAATTTCTATTTTATACCTTAAGGCTTAAAATGATGAAATCTGACCCAGTTACCTTAGGGCTAAAAAGACTGAAGTTTTGATCAGTGATCACTGTCAGCTTTAGCACACATTTTCTTTAATCCTTTTTAAGGTACTGGAGCCATTAGGATTGTTTTTTGTGTGCTTTGGACTGAAAACAATCCGTAATTTAATCATAAACGTTTGCTCACGTCAACCAAATTTTTGGGTCTTTTAAAGTTTCATTAAACATGTTGTGTGTTCAGCCATGCTTAGAGACTTAGGTGACTGACATGCACAGAGAAATTATTCATGACAGCAAATTTTCTGCCAAGGTCCTCAAAAAATATACCTTTGAATATATGAAATGCAAGGTACTTCTTTCAAACAGAAATAAGCCAAATGACAACATTGAAGGAAATAGCAAGATGTGGAACTACACGTAGTGGAAAATAGAGAAATCATTGCTAATTCTTGATTTATCCATCTCCCCCACTGCATTCCCCATGCTCTCAAATACATGACTATATACACATGGAGAAATCTAATGTGATCAGTCTTTATTTTTAATGAGGCAAAAGAAAACAGGAATACACTTGGAGTTTACTCTGTGCTAGCATCATTTTTAACAGAGCTGTTTCATCCTGACCTAATATATTGTAAATCAAAACTTTCACCAACTTTCAATAACCAATTAAGTGGTTTAGTAATGCAAAACAAAATATTTTCAGGATCTGAGTAAGATTATCAAACTAATTCCTACAATGAGGATTTTATTTGACTTAAATGGGAGATCAGGTCACACCACAGAAATATAATTTAATCAAACTTCAACTCCATATTCTGCAGGCTGAGAGATTCAATTACTTAGTAATCAAGAACCCTGACACAGGGCTAATAATTTTTTAGTATCTCTTAACTTATTGAGGTTTCCACTGTGTTTACAAGCACTACATTCTTAATCACTTCAAAATAGGTGTGTTCCCTTAAACGGAAAATGCTCCATTATTTTCTTACCAGCTACTGTACATAATTTTTTCTAGGCAGAGTTAACCTTTATTTAAGTGAGTCCATGCAGAATCTCCACACTGCACAAGTTTGGAAGTGGATTGGTCTAACAGACACTGAAAGCAGGTGCATTTCTCATGTTTGCAGCACACATACCACAGCTTTCCTTCTGCCACAGTAGAAAGGAGTGTCAAAGGAAGTCTTAAAAACAAAAAACATAAATGCAGATATAAAATGGATCTCTTTCTCCAATGACCCATGAAATTAGCATAGAAGAGAAACGTTTTTCTAAAAGGGAAATACTTAGAGTGCTACATGAGCCTTGGACATCATTCTTCGTTCAGGAATTGCTGTAATTGCAGTTCAGGAATTGCAGTAATTTCTACCATCTCCCACTTCATAAATTACAATTTCTCCAAAGTTACTCCTTAGCGACATTTGCCTATATGAATGGGTAGTTTACTCAAGATAGCTGCAGAAAGTAAATTCACATCTGATTGTCTTTTCTTCATCTGTCATCCCTTATTTTTATGCTTTTTGATTTCTAAATCTCTTTCTGATTTCCTACTCCTTAACAGGCCTTCACCTGCAGGGTACATATCACAATAACTGCCTGGGTTTGTTACACACTTAACTCCTTCTATTGCTCCAAGATTGACTGAAGTGTATAATACAGAAGGATAACACATGCTGGAACCTACACCAGCTCTACATGTTGACCCATTTTATGGTACTCCTATATCAGAATTTTATCTTGACATTGAGGCAAAGATCAAGACAGCCTTACACACATGTGCATAAGAATACACACCCTATATGCTGTGATTATATTTAAGTACCTAAACATATGCAGATAGAAAAGTCATGTGGATGTAGATCAAGCAGTCCTGAGCTTGCACAGCATTAGCCTACACATTGAAGATAAAAAAGATTTTTCACTACTGTTCTGCTGCTTTCACCAATAAAAGCCTCTCTGCCTTGAAGGAGTTAGCAACGCTAGAATGATCTGTAGCACTACAGTGTCCTGTAACTAATGCCCTATTTTCCAAGGCAAATATTCACTAGGGAAAATGAATATGACTGTGTGCATCAGGGAAGAGGGAGGAGTAAGAGAGAGAAGAGAGGGCAAGGTCTGGAAAAATAGAAGGAATGTTGACTGTGTAAGAAATGCAAGAGGAAGGGAGAAAAGGTTTAACAGAAAAGAAAAGGTACAAATGCTTTGAGGTGAACTTTTGTGGAAAACAAAATCAAGAGGGAAAAGAAGATGGAAAATGGAAGTCCAGGAAGGAAGTGAAAATAGTGCTGAAAGAAGAGCAGGCTGCATATATTTCAAAACTCCCCTATTATTTTTTCCCTAAAAATAATTTGGTATCAAAACCGCATATTTCCTCCCTGAGATGTTTAATCCTTGAACATAACAACAAAAAATCAATAAAACAAATATTCTGTTAGAGTATTGATTGCATAAAGCCATAGGTTAATGAGCATCTTTCTAACTGGTGGGTCCTGCACATAAATGAGGAATATGGATCTCAAAAGCTCACAATTCTGGTCAAGCTAAATACTGAGCTCCTTACCAGTACATTGTAAGATACTGTAATGGATGAAAAATCATTTTCCTTGTCTAAGAACACTATTCTAAATAAAAAATACTATTTTACTAATAAAATATCAAAGATCGAGGCTACAGAATTAATCATCTTTAAGAAAACAATATTAGCTAGCTGGATTGCTGTGGGTTGAAGCTCCATCCTTACAGAGGCATACAATTTTCATTTTCAGAAGCAGTTGCTAGGATCCTCTTCTGTTTCCTAGCAACATATTTTTAACCTACTTTCCTAGTGCATCACTTACCATGAACAAAAAGTCTTTGTAGAAGCAAATCTTTAGCTCTTCTTCCAACACAAGTATATGCATGTAATAGTAAATTGAATATCTATCTGGAGGAGTTATTAAAAATTCACATTTTTCCTGAGATTAAGTGCAATGAGTGAAAAAAATGATAATGAAGCATCCCTGAAAACCTGCAGATTTTCAGTTTCTAGTGTCCTTGTAATTCTGAACTTACTATTATATCTTGGGAAAAAAATACAACAAACCAAGTGCTCTTAATGGAAAAACCCATTGTTTCTGAGGGAAGTTATTAGGGAATTTTAGAGAACAACCTAATGAAGGCATAGCTTTCTGAAATAGATAGTACTCCCTTTTTGACTGCATTGGGATCTTTGGAGTGCAATATACTGGATATTAAAGAATCCAACACTAGGGCCTATCTTGAAGTTTTATTTAGAAGCAACAACTGAATAAAGATATCATTCAAAAATTAACAGAAATGACACATGCAAAAAGAACAAGGTATACTCCCCATTTTCAGTGCCATCTCATAACCATTGTTTAGATATCATTTTAGCAAAATTAAAATTCTCCAGGGCCTTTTTCAAAAGCAGACTGGTTTTGCCCTGCAGCTAATTAAGGAAGAATTACAAAACACTGTAAGTACAACATTATTTGCATGTTCCTGGTATTTCACTTTCACTTGTCATCAAACACACCAAATGATCCAATAACATAACCAAATCATACCCCGCAGCACAATAGGAGCATCACAGAATTCTTTTGATATCAGTCTGCAGTGGGAAAACCACATTATCTTCCTTCTGAGAGCATGTAAACAAACCTTGCATGCCCCACGTAATTTAGAGCAATCAGTCTATGCAATGTCATTAGGTTTGCATTCTCAAAACCTGCCAGCAAGACACTTCACATTCCAAATAATTAAAGAAGGCTTAATCAATATGGGATTCAAAAGAAACACCAGATCACTTGAAACAGACACTAATACATATATTTTCAAGCTAATATTCAGATACCAAAGAAGACACAGGGAAGGTCAAATGAGTGATACAGAAAAGCAATGCTGATATATCCAAATTCTAAAGCATTTTTCCTACTTCTAAACAAACAAACAAAAAAATCCACACGTAAATATATAAATATGCCTGATCTCAGCCTTACTCCTATTTAATCTGTTCTTACTACAAAAATTACTATTGATTTATTAGTAAAAATGTAAATCTCTAATAAAGTACAAAGATATTGTCCAAAATTGATGTGCTCTATGCCATTGGTATTTTTTATTCCTCTTATTTCAACAATAAAAATGGAAATATTGCCACACAATATGTTACATCCTATACAGAAAGAAAAGTGTAAAGCTCACCAGCAACATAAAAACTGATTTTTTCATTAAAAAAATTGATTGAAATGTTTGTAATTTCTAACACTGCTCTGTTACATTGGTAATTTAATTGCAACTAATGATAGATTATTAGCTCTGTTATTTATAGATAATTTCCCGATTCATATAAAATTTGTTTCAATTGGAAAAAATGTTCTTTGTATAATTACATAGATAATAGATTACTTTGGTAACACTTCTAAAGACGTCTGTAAGTTTAGCATAATGATGGTGCACCTGTGCTGAATAAGAAGCTAGTAAATACTTGAAAATTAAACATTATTACTTACAAATAGAAGAACTCGTGATTATAACCCAGATATCTGACAATTTATTTCTTTTTTTATTCACTATGGGGTATTTAATACATTATGATGTCATTCCTGGATATAAACTCTGATTCCTGAGATAATACTGCCATGAGATGCAGCATCACGATATACAACTATAGATGTGTAATTCCTACTGAAATATTGTTGCAGAAGCCAATATTGCTATTTCAAGACTTTCAGACTTACCACTGACCAAGCAATGGGACTTCAGCAGATGTTTAAAGCATTGCCAATTGCCACAGTGGAAGGAACTCTGACAGAGGCAGTTCAGTTATGTTCTTTCAGGAAAAGATATACCAATATTATGGTCATTTAACAAAGTTTAATATAGTAAATAATTCTAATAAACTCTATAAACACCTATCCCACAATTACTAAACAGCAGTGCAACTAACAGCAGTGCATTTAAAAAAAAAAAAAAGTGTTTAGTATAGCTCCCAGACTCTATTAGGTTAATAATTTATATTTGATAAATCATTACAAATCCACAGGGATGTGAGAAGCCACTACCTTTTCAATATTGATCTTTATGTTATGAAACACACTAAAAAAACTCAAAAAGCAAGGAGACAGATGGGGATATTAATGTATGGGAAACTTCAAAAGAATAGAGATGCCTAATTGCCTTCCAAAGCAAACACCTGCAGATTCAATGAAACAAGTCTGTAAGTCATGCCAAGTCTTGTCACAGAATCCAACATCTTTTATCCCTAATTTTGTCCACAGGAAAAGAGTAAAATATCTGAGATATGCATTATGAATGAAACCACAACATTGCTTTCACAGTTGTGTTACGAAGCACCTGAGGAAACATGAAAGGAGGTTGACTTTCAAAAACCACATGGAGACGGAAAGGCATGAGGAAAGAAGAGATCTGAGGAAGTTGATTTTTCCTTTAACCTGATGTTAAACATAAAAACATTTACATTTTGTTGTAGAAAAGGCAATGTGGCTTGCAAGGGAAGAAAAACAGTGGGAAGTCTCAGAAACCTCACTATTTGGATTTATGCACGAGTTAAAAATATACTGAGGAAACTGAAAAATTTCCAATATACAATATTTAAAGTTTTAAAAAAAGAAATCAGAATGTAAATCAAATTTTTTTCCTGATTCATCTCATGTAGAGTGATTTCTACACAGTACATATTGAATTTGAGCACATGCAGGATGACTTGGAGCACTAGGAGTCCTTTAATCATCTTTTGAGATGAAATTTAGTTCACAAATTTCAAATGTGGAGTCCAACATTTGGAAAAAGGTTTTTGAGACAAGGGGTTGATTTATCAAAAGGAGGTATATAATTTTGCAAAATAGACTTTTGACAAACTGAAATATCCTGTCACTATTAATGTTAATGAATCATATATATATTATACATCATAATATCTCTGCAGTGTTACAAACCCCTTCTCATTTAATATCAATGGTTGAATGTTCAAATGGTTTTGTCCAAAGTTTCCTTCTTGAGTATATTCATTGTTGGAAGATTTTAATTAATATTATATTAAATCCGTACACTTAAAACTGGCATGCAGGGAACATAAGATTTTGCTATCATGCTCCTTTGTCTTCTACTCATGTACACAACTAATCTGGCCTTAACATATTTATTCTTAGATCCCTGTAGTTTAAATTAGAAAACTGCCACATCCTGTATCTTTCCTGGGACATGGAATGATGCTTTATTTTATTCTCATAACCAGTCAGATTCCATTCTCATGTGAAGTATCTTTGCTAATGGACATGTCCATTTCATATATGATTACCATATGATGTCACATTCATTCCATCCTTCAAAGAAAAAACAAAATTCACTGAGAAAAAAGACAGCGATGCTGGAACTGCAGGGATACCAACCCCACAATGAGATTTAACAAGATACTATTTTTGATAATCTAAGATCTTTATTGCTATGGTAACACTTGCAACACTTTATCGCTTCAAAATCTTTCACTGAAGAAATGACATTGCACAAATACAATTTAAGGAAAATACACGCATGCACACCCACACAACTGAAAAATAAATGCAGACTGAACAAAGACTCCTTGGGCTTTAATTAAAGAGAAAACATTGATATCTATTCTCATAAACATGTAATTTCAAACATGTTTAGGAAGAATTTCACTGTCATTTAGTATTGAATAAATTCAGCACAAATAAAAGCATATAAAAGTTGCCTGTAAGTGTAAATTATATTTTTAAAAATTCATAGCTATTTTTCCTGTTACTAAGCTCAGGGTTTGCAACAACATGACTCAGTTTAGTAGGATGTCACCTAGAGACTGCCACAATTCCCAGATGGCAGAGTAGACACCGTGGGCTGTTGGTCCATCACCAGATTTAGAACTGCTGCTCCCACCCTGTTGTCGAGGTACAACTGCACCATGGGCAGGGGGTGTAATGTCAGCAGGAATAGACCAGCCTGCTCCAGCCTCATTGTGGGATGGCCAAGAGAAGAATGTGGAAACAAACATTCTCCTTTCCAGCCCACACCAAAATTTCTTCTGATACTTCCATTACCTGTGCCCATTGGTTTGATTAAAGATGTAAGTCAAGTTTCCCACTGCATTATAGACTTCCCTTGAGTTCAGAACCCAAATGAGTTTTTACTTGGCATAGAAATTAGGGGAAGGATCAGAAGGTGACATACCTCCTGAAATATCTGGAATACAATGTCTGTTACATTGCCAGTTTTCCAGTTTGGTTCAGAGCTAACTAAAAATACCACCACAAAGAAAGGAAGCCCCAGTTCACGGAACACTGAATCTCTTTCACAGGAGATTTTCAAGAATCCTCTGGACACTATCTCGTGCCATGTGCTCTAGGAAGACCCTGACTGAGAAGAGAGGTTGGACCGAATCACCCTGCTGTGTTCTCTTCCAACCTGACCAATTCAGTGACTGTTGAATACTGTGATTGCTTGACCAGTCTCTGTTTCTATTAATTCTTAATAACTGTGATGGCAAGAGTTCCATAATCGTGCAAATAAACTAAAGATATGGCACAGGAAACAAAAATTAAGAAGACGGGGTTTTATTCTTTCCTATATTCTTTATTTTGAGTGTCCTGAAAAACTATTTTGGTTAGCAATAATACCCATTTCCCCTTAATTCCCTGAAATACTGTATCACACACATATTTAGTTCTTAGTCTCACAAATCTGCATGCTTTGAACTCAAGCAATCACAAAGTTGCAGATTACTTTTTCACAGCTTTTACCAACCTGAACCTAAAGGCTGTAAATTGACAGCTGCACTTTTACTCTTAGTTTAACACAGCAAAAATTCTAGCACAGTAAAGCTCCATCTTTACACGGAATTCTGGTTTCTAATAAAATAACAGTAATACCAGTGGAAAAGAAAATTGCCATAATATTTGGATGCAAAATGTCCAAAACTGCAATTCAACTTTAAAATTTGCTTAAGAATTCCAATTCCTTATCAAAGTTTGTGGATAGACCTTAACAACTCCTCGTTTCTCATACCACAGCTCTGAAGTCATACGTTCACTTTTTATACTGATCTTCAAAAATGTGGTTTTTTTAGTTTTAATTAGGGCACAGTAACTTGTTATGCAATGGGGTTTTTTTTCTTAGTGGTGACATTTGAACTTTGCAGAAGCTGAAATATTTTGTTTACCTGGTGATTTATGAAATACTACTAACATACTAAAGATTTCTCCACTGATACTTCTTTCACAGTTACCACTAAGGTTATAGATTTTACATAAATAACAGAAATTTCCTCTGAACTGAAACATTTGGTTTCTTACAGTTACTGCTCTGGAGAGGATATAGTTTACATTTTTCAAATTTATCTTGTTATATGTCCTCAAAAGGGACTATTAAACTATAAATCTACCTTATTTGCTCAGTACATATCTGTTGGCCCTAAAAGACCATACACATTATGTATTAGTCATAACAGTCTCCTCATTAAAGTATAAATGTATGTGATGTATTGCACAAATACCTTTCACTAGAACATATCCATCATGTGTTTGCTATTGAGACATGGATTATTTTAGTCTCAGGGTTGGCAAGAGTCACTGCATGCTATTCTTCTGTTTTCTCCAGTTGTGTTTTGTTCAGCTGCTTACTTCCAGGCAAAAATTTCGTATGTGGGTATCAATTTGATATAGAAAATTTGGGGGCAAATGTTGGCCCTTCTGCCACAGGGAGTTTTGAGGAAAGTGGTTGGGTTTCTTGTAAGCTGTGATTTAAGGAAACACACAAACTACCTTCAATTCATACAAGTCAGATGTGAAGCTAGCTCTTACCACAAACAATGAAGAGGCACAGCTTTCCTTCTGTAACAATTCTCTGGGAAACACACAGCCTGCAGGTTCCCTTTCCTAGCACCACGCAGGTTATATCACACCAGAGCATCTCTGACTGCTAAGCACCTTCTTATCAGGAGAGTCTCTGGTCTCACAATAATGACCCGGGGCTTGAAGCAGGTGCACTTCACCCTTGAGATACTGCTGCCAACACTCTCCTCAACGTGGCTTTTTGCAGAGCTCCTCCCTGTGGCACAAGTAGCCAAGAAGCTCTGCAAGAGCACAGCCAAGCCGGGTCTGGCTGTAATTCCATCTGTACCACAGCCTTGTGTGTTGGAATCGAGACAGCTGGAGAAGAAAATGCCCTGTGTTACTGTAACTATTCCAAATGTGTTAGGATTAATTGAATTTCCATATTGATAACAGTTGGTGATATATTGTGCAACTGGTTATTAAAAATATATTCCTGAATTCAATGTACATTAAAAAAAAAAAAGGTTATCAAAATTCTCCCAGAACTGGGTTAGGGCTTCTCCCTGCTGAGTTAGGTCACCTGTTATCAATTACTTACAGCCTTAACCACAGCTGAAAAAAAGCTGCTATAAAGCACAGTGTGTTTCCATCCTTCCTGTCCTCCACCTAGCAAAAAGTTACAGTTCTTCATATCTATTTTTCATAGGCTTCATTTTGTCTTCAAGCTGAAAATTCAGAGTGCAGCCCAGCATCTGAGATTGAAGCCAATTACAATATTTTAGGATTTCCAGTTAAATTTACTGCACCTGCAATTATTTGAAATTTCCATTCCCTAGCTTACTGTTTCACCACAGTCATCTGTTACTGATGACTTCCAAAATTATTTATTTCTATGTGATTTATGATGTAACACACTTTTGTCTGCCCAACACTGTGTGTTCACAGTTTGCTGCTAGTGGACTTGCTTTGAAAATGTTCGTTCTGTCTTACACTTGCTTCTGACTTGCTGTTTGCTACAAAGGCTTTCAGAGTTGCTGGCAGCACTGAATTCAGCAGCCATGACAGCAGCAGTATTTCTTCTTTTCTCTGAAACATAGCTTAGGAGGGAAATTGTGTTGCTAAGGCACTTCTATAACCTTGAAGGACCTTAATCTAATTTACAAGACAATCTGCAGTCTATAAATACTACCTGTTACAAAAATAAAATAAGTTAAAAAAAGAAGCTGTAAACAAATCAGGAAAAAACTGATCATAAAACCTCAGAACTGTAGAAACTCTGTTATGACATTCTGACTTTCCATGGAAACAAGTCAGGTCTGAAGGGCAGACAGCATTCTGGATTTTAAATACAGATAATGCAGAAAGCATCACCACTCACAGCTTACTCCATGTTTTCCACTCTAAGACTAAAAAAACAAAATCAGGATTTAACAGAGTCCTTTTATTATTATTATTATTATTATTATTATTATATCAATGTTATCAAAGTAGAAAACTCAGTAAGCTAAATGAAGAGTAGACTTGAGTTGACTGACATGAGACTTGTGAGACAATAAGGCAAAAGTACATTTTGTGAGTTTTAATCACTAGATATACACTGCACCAAAAAAAAAAAAAAAAAAAAAAAAAAAAAAACCGGAAGAAAAGAAAATAAAATACCTTAAAGAAAGTCATTAAGTTAATTAATGGAATAATTCTAATACTTTAGGCACACATACTATTCACTAGAAGAAAGTTATTTTCAAATGATTTTCAGTGGATCTGCTTTGAAGTTGAGTCAAACCCCTTTAGTTTGGTTCTTCCATTGTTCCAGTTGACAAGATGACTTCTCTGTTCCTAGCTGCCTCATGTCACCTTTGATTCACTGATCAAACTATCCCTTTATCCTGCTTCCTTTTATAACACTGTAATGACTATAGCTATTTTTTTAAAAGAGAAAAGTGGTAAAAAGGTAGTACTTTTCTAGTCTACACAACATGCTTTACTTTCTTCCTTCCTATCCCTTAAAGAATTAAAAGCAAATTCTCCCATAAGAAATTTTAAAGCTTTATCTCCTCACCTTCAAATCCTGTCCTCCAATCTCGAGCATCTTCTAATTCTTCTTTTATTCATATGTTCTCTCTGTTTTTCTTCTTCGTTTTCTCTCTATCAGCTTTTTGTCAAATTAAGGATGCAAACAAATATCTTATGCTTACAAACCTCATTTCCCTTGCAGTTACCAGCCCATCTTTATGTCTATATCCAAAACAAAGCAGCTAAACTTTGAATATTTATTGAATAACACCTGGGTGTTAATGGGAAGACATTTTTTAGGCTGCAACCCCATCAAGAACCACAGAAAGAACTGTCTGGACAACGATAAAAGAGTGTTCATATATAAGCCTAAACTTAGCATTAGCACATATAAACTTAGCTATTAGATTTATGAGACTTCCCTGTTTATCAGCCTATCTAAAGCCTTTGATAATTAACTGCACTGATCCCACTGAACAAACATTGGAGAGAAAGAAAATAGCACTTTACTGAGTTGCTTCTTTCACTGCCATGCAGCTTTTTCCCACATGAGCAAGATTTTGTTATAAACCTGTTTGTAAAAATATCTTATACATGTGTTCCACTTTTAAATATATATATTATTAATAATAATAATAATAATTTATTATTAATTAATTAGGTTTAATACATGTTTATACATGGCAGCAGAAGCATCTGCATTCTAAGTGGGTTTATTTGGAAGACAAGTGCTAAATGACTTAAGATAAGGCAACTTGAGAGTTTCAGAAAAGCAGCAACTCGTTTAGAGGCTTTTATTGCTAAAAATTACACACTTCCAATGCTCAGTCACTTCAAAGAAATAGTAGTAGACAGAGTGTTTGGGGAGTTTTTTGAAATGTGTCTTCAGTATATTCACCTTTACCCAACCTCATCTCTGTGAGGTGCTTAAATTATTAAACAAGCCTAACAATTATAACTTTTCTCTTCTGCCTGCTGAAATACAGAACAGTGAGGAATGAATGACAGTCTCAATAAGACTTCAAGTCTTCTGTTCAATGTATCTAATTCTACACACTTTAAATTTCAGTTGACATAAAATACATGACAAAAAAATATAGCCTGACTAGTTCATGAGTAATGGTAAAAAAAATCTGCAAAACAAAGGGAAATGAAATTACTTCATCTAGTTCTGCTTCCAATTCACACTTCCAAAGGGCATTGTTCACCCTTACTATGCAACAAGGGATTGTTTCAGCTCACACAGAGTCATATGTTACAGCCTTATAACAGACTGGTGATCAGGTTGTTACAGCTGCTAAAATCAAAATACAGTCAGCTCTGAAATATTCCTGAGTAGTTTATCCAACCTGCACGTGTTAAGACTTCCAACTTGGCTCTGTACAATGGCACCTTTGGTTCAGCTTGTTTTATAAGCCCTTACAGTTGCTGCTGTAGTTTCCAGAAGATTTATTAGTGAGGCAGTAGTGCAGTGCAAGTCACATAGCCAGCCCAGGTTTCCTACTTTCTGTAAGAAAATCATTTGCATCACCGGTAGAGAAGGAAGGAAGAAAAAGAGAAGGAAAAATTTGAGTCACTCTAACTACTAAATTATGTCAAATACAGATGAGATTATCATGGTTATGGAGAAATTCAAACTGCAAAAGACACAGACATATTCAAGCTTCCATCTATGGAGCAGAGATAATAGCAATGAAGACAGGGTGGCAACAGTGCTCCAGAGACCCTACATTTGCTAGCACAAACAATCCTCAGCTATCTTCACTGCTATTTCTACCCAAAAAAGTGATACATAAGACATGCAAGACCATGCCGATATGTAGTAGAAAAGTAATCATCAGCACCTCTTCCTTCTTTTGAAATGTACATATGGAAAGGGAAGAATTAAAAGGCTGCTAAGGGTAAAGGCTTGTTTATCACAGCACAACATTTGGTTCATCAGGGGTCCAGTTCCAGCACCTCATCCTCCTGTGTGATCTTCATGTTCCAGTTTCTGTCCATGGAAACCAATCTCTGATGATGTAGCAATCTGTCCCACTTATCCAAATATGGAGGCAGGACATAATTGGGCACATGGTCTGTGGTGCATCTGGGCCCTCTGGTTTCTATACAATGCAAAAAATATAAAAGAACAAAGTGACTCAGGCAATAGGGAGATTAAAGTTGACCTGACCTCAAACCAAATGGAAATTTCCTGCAAAAAGTATTGCTTTTCCTGGGGAAATTTTATTTCAGCAAAATACCACTGGCAGGAAAATGCTTCATATGCAAACTGCATAATCAGCCTATGGGAAAAAAGCAATTTTACAGAGGCACGGGAACACTTAAAAAGAAATTCATTTGGCACACCACATCCTTGTCTGTCTTTGTTCATATTATATATTTCAACACTGCAGAAAGAAAGACTCACAAGATTTGTAAGAATTTTCTCTTAAAGTAAAACCTGTTGAAGGAATTAAATGAAACTGCCTTTAGAGTTTGCTCTACATGAAAAAACTAAGGGCTTTAACTTTAATTGAATAGAAACAAAACAACTGACAAAAAAAGCCTTTCATTCATTTTCACTGGCCACAATTAGGTTCTTTTTTTATTAATAGCTTGATATTTTTGAATCAAAACCAATCCATCCTTCTCTGTTCCCTGTTTCAAAAAAAATCATTCTTTTTGCTTCAATTTCATGTTTTTCTCATTCCATTTTAATAGGAGTATTTTTGAAATGAATTAAATTGACTTTTCCTCATCCTTTAGTCAGTGTTCTCTACTGCAGAGACTAGATGACTAGAGATTTCATTGCTGATGGATGTTTTAATTATTTGGTTTTCTTCCAGAAGTTTTTAGCAGTGATAGCAATAATGAGTATGACTCCTGAGATGCCTTCACAAGGAGGAATATATTTATATTTCTATAAAAATATACAATAACTATCAGATTAGTGCTCTCTCTGCAGTACTGTTTCTCCCTATATGTAGGAAATTATTCTCTTACTTAAGAAGAATAATTTTCTCATCCACTGCAACCTTGTTATCCAAGCACTACAATCTCAGGAATGCAAGGCTACATATTGCCAGGTATAAAAATAAAATAGAAGCAAAGAAGGCACAGTGTCATTATCACACAACAGGAGCAGCATCACTAAGCTGATGAGGGCCACACTGATGAACTCCAGAAAGAAAGGCAGACTAATTATTAGCCACAGAGTATAAACTAGTGCTCACATGTTAAAAAATAAGCCAATTTACAACAAACCCGGAAATTCACTCTAGGTTTCATTGAAGACTTAGTATATTTCACATTTTAATTTTTAGTATATCTACATTACTGCCATTTATCCCCTCATTGAACTATAAAAAGATAAAAAAATGGTGCCATCTAAAATCACATGTAAATTAAATTCTCCAGATTTGTGATATGGGTAACTACTGCTCAGAGGGTATCTAACTGTCTAATTGATTAACCTTAAAACCTAAATAAAATTACTAAGGTGGGATGCTTATCTCCATCCACATGAAATTAATGGAGAAAGTTTAGATCCTAGAGCAACTGAAGTGTATTTTAAATACTTTGGTTTTGCCACAAAAATCAGATCACTGAAATGGAGTTTGAATCTAGTGATGACATACACCAGAGTCAGATACACAGTGAGCTCCCAGGTCATAAACTACATCTTCAAATATATATTTCTTATCATTCATAACACAGAAGATAAGTTTCTATGTGAGGCATTTTTGTTGGATGAATAAAATCAAACAGTATTAATGTCTCCTCAGAAAAAAAAAATTCTTTATGACTCAACAGCTACTTGGGTTTTTTTAATAAACTTGTGGAGTTCACTATTGAATGTTTTCCACTCTAGCTAGAAAGCTACAGTGACAAACATTGAGAGACAAACATGCACAAGTACATACTGTCCCTAACATCTTATCCATCATGATATAATAATCATTATTATTCTTTAGAACTTCCTAAAAAAAAAAAAAAAAAAAAGAAACACAGCAATCCATTACACACAAAGAGTTGTTCTGCTCAGATCTGCATTTTTGCTGAACTTTGTCATGACCTTCAATGCAAATCAGTCTGGGATGTATGTGTCCTAGAGATTTATTGCTGTGGTTTGCTCCAATCTTTTCTTAATAAACTGAGTCAGAAATAACTCAGACAGCTCATTAGTTATAGCATGATGCATTTTCCCCTTAATTTTGGGGATGGCAAATGTCTTCATTATTCTTAGAGCAACATGTGCTGTGCAATACCTACTCTGCCACAAAAACCAGTCTAGTCCTCTATGCACCATCTGCTTAAAGAATAATCACCATATGAAGTATTTGTCTTTGGCATCTACCTCACACTATTTTCTGCCTTGAATGTCTTTCACTGCATTAATGTTTGCTTAGCCCTGAGATTTATCTTTCCTGTTCTCTGAGTATTATTTAGAGTTATTAATAAAATTGAAATAATCTCCCTTGCCATATTTGGGTTGTCTACAACGTAACTAAAATGAAACATTTTAGAGAGTTACCTCAATGGAAACTCCATAGCTAAGAAAATTCTTGTGGCATTAGCATTAAATGTTCTATGTAAAGGAATTGTTTTTCTTCAAGGAATTTTCCAGTAAATCACTGTAAAAATAACATTTCTCTTGATATTTCCATTCTATACAAGTGTATTTTTGCCAGCTTTTTTATTTAAAAGACATTTTGTAACATAAAGAGTATTTGCCTTTGTTTTTAATCCTCCATTTGTTCAGTGCTTTATACCTAGTCAGAGCCAATGATGGCTGTGTCACTTACATTTTAGTCATAAAACTGCATTTCCAGGAGCAGCATTAGACTCACTAAGCAGCAGTAGAATTGGTTCCTTTATCACCGTTGTCCCTTTTTCACTATGCTGTCTGTTTTCTCTGGAAATTGTTAACTCTGCACTGTTCATTATTCACTCTCCTCCCTTACCCAGCATTTGGTGGGCAGTAAGATATATAAACATTTGCTATATATGCATAGATGTGATTTCTCTAATGAGCTGAACATGGCAAGGCAGTGCTGTGTTATCTTCTGGACTAACACTCATGTTAACATTTCCTGTTTCCAAAATTAAAATATATCCACAGAACCATAAAAACATAAGAAATTTACCATCTCTAAGATCAAAATGTAATTATTTATTCTATCATACATTTGTCCTGACTTTGATGGCAGTTCTTACATTTTTTAAATCAATTAATTGTTAAAAAAATTCTTAGTTGCATATCCCTGGGCAGGGAACTTGCCTCACCTGTGCCTTATTCCAGAACTAAAAATAAAATATTGTCTAGACATTTTGTTTTGATTTGTTTGAAAGCCATGAGTTATACAGAATAAGGGAACAAAATTGTCAGAGTAAAACTGAAACTCTACTAACCACAACTTCATAAAAAGCAATGAAGATCTTGTCTCTGTAATTCATTTGGACACAATACTTCTACCATACCATTATTCAACATCCAACTCTTTAATTGATCCCAGCAATGAAGATTTGACTTACTTGGATCTTTTTTTTTCTTTTCAGCATACAATAATTCCTACTGATTTCAAATTGATTATTCAGTTCTTTCACTTCAGACAGAAAGATCACGCTTAGGCCAATCACTCATATGGAGTCTGCTTGAGTTTCCATCACAGAAAGAACAAAGTCATGTTCAAATATGTTAATAAATAAATTCCTAAGGAGTTACCATGAAACAGGTCAGTCAATCAGAGCAGTTTGAGGTAACACACAACCAGTATGGTGCTACCAGTAGGCAGAAAATACATATTTTAACTAGGAATTCTGCAAAGAATGACTTTGGGTTCTATTAGTATTGATGGAAAATGGTGACATTCTTCATGAAGTCCATGTTAATTTTTGTCCTTTCACGTTGCTACACCCATGTCCTTTGCATGGCCTTTTATCCAAAATATACTGTGGTCATTTTTTGACAAGTGGCATCAGAATATGTGTTTCCTTAGCTTTTTAATCACTGCCAGGAATTAGCCACACTCTGCCTCTGAGATCGGATATTTGAGGAGCATAAAATAAAAAGACATCCTCATGGAGCAAAATTTCATTTCCCTATTTTATTCCATTTATGTGGTTTACTTTTAACCAGTATTTCAACTGAAATATAGGAAGAGGCCTAGCTTATGGCTGTGAGGTTTTTTTTAACTATTAACACAAAGGCTTGGTCTCTGATGGAACGTTTTTATGCCTTACACGCTGGAAGTTACTGTTATAAAGTGGTAAATTTTTTAGAAAGAATATTTTTCATATAACTTTTCCGTATGCTACTATATCAAGACAGAGAAAATGAGAATCAAAGATGGGACCCAAAAGCAAAGGGAACAAATCAAAAGTGCCTCTGGCAAGATAAGAAGAAGCAAAAGCGAGACGTTCATACCATTAATTTGCAACTTACTGGAGGGGAGGTGGGAGAGGAAAGGCAAAAGAAAAAAAAAAAAGGCAGATGCGTAATGTCTGGATCTCTGAGAATCCCACTAAGAAAAGAGGAAACCCACAAAAGTCTAAGCAGGAAATGATTTATTTGAAAATCTGCTAACAGTACTCTTACTGTAGCAGACACTGATGACTGGCTGAACTCTCAGATAGTTATGCCCTTGTTTTTGCCAATAAATTGTCTCAGAAAATGGGTAAATAATTTTGCAGGGAAATCCTCTTTATTTTTGAAAGTGATCATCTCCAATCTCCTCCTTTTCCTTTTTTACTTATACCCACCTCTACTCCCCATCTTTACATGTTTTTATAGTTTTACTCTGAAACAAAAATGTGAAAAATGTGTCTGTTTATCTGTCAGATCTTACCTTAAATGAAAATCCAGATGTAAGGGTTAGCAGGCAGATGAAGATTTTAATGTAAATCTGTTTAAATAAACACAAGAAATGAGAGAAAAAAAATACTTACTATTGTTTGTATTTAATTTAAGCAGTCCTGGCAGAACATGTCTCTACTCAAAATATTGTACATGTATAATTGATTGAACTTGCCACCACTAATAGAAATGTCTTTTGCAACCCTCTAAGAAGAAATTTTATTGTGAGACCACTTCACCACTGACATTTAGTCCCAGGCTCGTGGAATCCAAATTTTAGATAAACACTCCTCTAGAAAAAGGAATCTGAACAATTTGTTCATAAACAAAATGATTTTGTTGACTTAGATAGGAGCCTGTCACTAACATTTAACAAAATTGCATGCCTGTTTTTAAAAGCTGACAAAGACCAATTCTTTTCATAGGTAAAGCCTGGGTGTTTTTTCCAGAGTTACCTGAAAGCTGAACTTTTGCAGAATACAACAGGGGGTTTGGGCTCATCTTCTTTCAAATCTTATCAAAGATATTTATATTTGAACAGTAATGGATGATGAGCTCATACTTTACCAGGTATTTTCATTACTTTACGACAGCCAAGGCTCCAGGAAAAAAAAATCTAAATATGATTAATGATACAGCAGATTCCTGTAATAGTGGTAAAATATGCAACCGTCTAAAAAAGCACAGAAACAGTTTTGCAATAGTGAACTGCCAAGGAGATTAATTTCTCTAGAGCCCTAGCTCTGTGCCACATATGATTCTCAGTGTCACATATGAAATTCCTTTGATCTTAGCTGGAGTTAGTCACTGCTCTGGGTACAATCCATTCCCTTGTAAACAAGCCCATCTCTTTGCAGACATGCCTACATGGTCACGATGTAAAGATGAATTACTTAGCTCAGGCTTTGCACAGTCTTACATGGCTGCCAGAAGAAAACTGGCTTCTATCCCAGTCTCTCAAAATATATGTGAAGCCACTTGCAGATTGTGTGTATTTGACTTTATAGATGTATCTCAACTCCTTCTTTATCAAGTCAAAGTGCCACCAAATCGATAGTTTCAACTTCTCCCACAAGTCTACCACTATAGAATGCTGAGGAAGTTCTTTTATTCAAACTTTATTCCATTAGATATAATCATCAATTTAAAGAGATTTCAGGCTACCAACTCCATGAGTTCCAAACCCACCACCTGAAGAACTTTAGAAATTTCCTTGTGAGAAAACATCCATTTCTATTATAATGTTGTACTCCACACAGGAGTAATAATACTATACCATTTTGCAAAAAAAGAGTTCTGGAAATGACTAATGGTTTCAAAACATGCTCAGAATACAAAATCACAGGTAAATATGTAAAGCACCAAACAGCACAAATAGTATTAAAAGATATGCTATTGCCTTCTGTCCAGTCATCTTCTGAAGATATAAGACCAAACTCTAAGCTTGAAAACTTTCAGTTCAAAAAGCAAAATATTTTCTGGAGAATAGATGGAAATAGATCCATAAGGGCTGAAAAGACAACACAAGCAGCAATTTATAGGATGTAAAAACTGCAGCCACAGATGTTTTTAGTGCCAAAAGGTTGAATTTGTTTTAAGTGAACATAAACAGTGTGATTTTCATTACAAGTAACAAGTTTTCCTAGTTCAGGCTTTATTCCCCCAGTGGATATTATTGCAGACAAATTCTTTATTTCACATTGACATTTTCTACTGTCATAGAGAGATATCACACCCCTGGGCACCTATGACCTTTCTCACATTATGAAGAGAAAGGAACACATGGAACTTTATATAATGAGAGAAAAAGCAGCATAATATAGACAGCAATGAGAACAATGCTCTTGGCAGATAAGAATAATGAAGGAATCATCTAACATGGAAACTTCACAATGTGCTCTCAGAGCAGAGCAATGGCAGAAAAAACCTCAAAGACCAAGTGAAAGCTGACTTACAGATGAGTAGAAAAGCACCAAGATTCCATAAAAGAAGAAACACATGATCTCCTGACAGAAAATTGCAATAACTCATCAGAACAACTCATACAGCTTGCAATGTCCTGCTTGTCAATCTCTTCCCAAATGCACTACAGCAAATGACAGGCTGCAACATGAATAAATCTTTCTGCCACACTCCTGCCACCTTGAACAGGGATGGCAGCCCCCTTTGCATGACCACAAATCATCTTGCCATGGCACCAACATCCCTATTATCTTGTGATGGTAGACACCTGCATTAAATTCACTCAATGACCCCTCAAAGGACTCTATGATGCCTTAGTTAAAGACAAAAAACCCACCTATAATATTTTAATATAAGATTGCTGGTAACACAGTAAAACAAGAAGAAAGCCACATGAATGTTGTCTATGGGTATCCTACAGATTAAAGGAAACTGGTTGATGAATTGGTCTCAAGCATTATTATATTTGTATAGCAAAGACAGAGGATACTGCAATGGAACTCTTCAACTATCAGAGAGACAGTAGACTATTTGCTTTTAATGCAATATACATACAATGCAATAAATACAATACCAAAAAGCATTAGAATAACTTGTGTGGAAAATTTCTTGCAATATCATTACAACCCATATGTTTGAATTTAGTGACAAATTAAATTGCATCCGAAGTAAATCTAATCAACAGAACTTTAAGATAAGTATAAATTACTGGACATATCATAGTCTCATGGACAATACGAGCTGTGCCCAACCATAGAAGACACTCTGCAGTTAATTTTTTTTTATGATTTCTTTTGCTTAGTACCTAAGGTTATTCAATTTAACTGGCAGCTGTACAGGAAACAAGAAAAATTAGTTTAGTAAAATCACAAGGATCATTCAGAGTCTTGAAATGAGCAAGCAGCAAATGGTCTAATACGGGGTTTTAGGAGTGACAATATCTTTTTTTATTTACATTACTTCCTTAGTTTCCAGAAAAGTGTGTACAGAACATCTGGTAGGAGCATAAAGGGCTATAATCCTTTCTATGGATTTTTCCATAGAAGGCTATGAATCCCTTCTACAGGCCTTATGTGACAAATCACCACAGTACTGCTAAGAAGCATATAATCAGAAATCACAGATTAAGCTTCACCCTCACACTGAATGGAAAATGTCTACCGTGATGAAGGAGAACAAGAGTGAGTAGGTTTCTGAATTAGAAAGACCAGGGAGCATTATTACATTAGCTAACTAAGAGAAAATTTGTCTGGAAAGATGAATGCTAAGCAGATTTGAAGTCATTAAGGGAACCACTCTGGCTCATGTCAGACTTAAAACTCCAGATTCATCCAATTGGTAGTAGTCCATAACACCAGACATACAGGCCAGCAGCTGAATAAGCTTATGTGGCTGCTGCACACAGAAGAGTGACTTGCAGTGACTGCAAATTCAATCAGTGAGACACCAAATATTCCGTCACATAACTTGAGTATTTACCACTGCAAAGACTCTCAAGACACACTGTCCCTATTTACTGAGTTATGATTCATACTCATCTTCTGTAGCAACTTTAAACCTAAATACTGGATTTTATCTCCCATTTGGAATGCATAGATATACACATCCATTAAAAGCAAACTTTTATTAAAAGCTTCACAATTTTGACAGCTGAATGAAGTTCATTATCCCAGTACTTATGGCAATGACTGAATTTAAACCTTGAGATTAATTTTCAGTTAATTGCACAGATATTAAGAGTGATCACGGTAAGCCTGACTGCTCTTACTATTTTGAGAACTCAAGATAAGTAACTACTAAGTCCTATTTCAACAATGTTTGAAAACTATTCTCATGTTAAATAAAAAATCAATACCATACTGGATAGCAATATCATCTATAGTACAATAGAATGTAAAATTTCAGCTAAGCATCCTGAACATCACAAAACCTAATTTTAAACTCCTGTTTTTAACTTCTGTGCATTTTAAAAATCTTTGAGGAATACAGATATTCAAAAACATAGTTATCCTAAGCAATTATGTAAATTAAGTTAGCACTATGGAAGCATAATATTTCCATTCATCTCTTCCACTTTCATAGAACCGTAGAAGGAGAAACATGTTTTGTGTTCACACTGAATGTGTCTGTCTACACTATGACCTTCATTCACTAGTTTTCAGAAGAATATTTTTAAGTCTGATAAATAGCATTTCTGGGCCAATTTTACAGCTGTGTGTCAGAGAGAAACAATAAAAAGGCATGTTCACACTGGATTATTATTCAATGTGATCATGTGTTCAAGATTTAAACATTTATAAATGACATGATGTTTTTGCAATTACAAATATTATACGGCTCCGGTATATTCAGCTTGTCAAATCTTTTCAAAGATCAAATGTAATCCATCACTCTTTTTTTTTTTTTTTCTCAAAGTGCATTCATCTGCAGCATCCAAGGGAGACCAGCTACTCCCTTTGAATGCCAGTTTGTCTCAGACTGTTATTCTCTTGAGTGTTTTTTTCCTTTTCACGCATCACCATAAAATTTTGTTTGGAAAGTACCAGAAATGTTACTATAATTTGGATAATAATTATAAATTTCCTCCTCATAAGATATATGTTTGTCCTGGGTTGCAGTGTAGGATGTACACAAAGTATTTATTCTATCACCATCTTCATGAACTGTTGAAACCAGGTGGGCTAGTGTTTTCCCAAGCCCCCTGCCTTTTCTGCTAATGGCCCATTAATGCCTTTGGGGTGTTTTTCTGCTAATGACTTCTGGGGTGTCTCCTGCTAATGGCCCATGAGTCACAGGTAACTCCCTCCAGGGGTTATCTCTGTTAATGGGCCATCAAGGACACATTTCACACTTCTCATGCTATTGTGAGGTGCTCTGCCCAGGGGGAGGAGCCAAGCATTCTCACCTGGATATAAGCTGGGATTTGGGACAGTGCAGTGGGCACTTACCCACTGGATTCCCAGAGGACCAGAGCTCCCAGACCTCTCTACAGGATCACTGCTTCAGGAAGAGCACCTCACCTGGACTGCTTCCACCATCCTGCTCAGGTTGTATTCTGACCCTGTCAGTGATTCTTTGTGTTATTGCATTTATTTTATTTTATTTTTACCTTTTTACCTTTCTTCTCATTAAATTATATCTCTGACTTGGAGCCTCTCACTCGTTTTGTTTTCAAACTACAACAATGTTATTACCTGAAATGGATGTTCTATAGCAGGACATATCTGGTTTGTAAAAAGTCTATTTTGCATCTTATATCAGCTTTCCCATCATTCAAGATGTTGGTGATGTGTGAAATTACAAATACAAGTTTGCTAAAGATATCTGTCAATATCTAAAAAGCCTCAGATGTACCAGAAGCCAAATTTAAGGATCAAACTGAGTAAAATATTCAGTTTGTATAAAGGGATTTTAAAAGAATTTGGCTAACCCTATGTACTTTACACTCTGCTAAGAGAATTCAGTATTTATTGTCTTCTCTTTTTTTTCCCCAAAGAACTCAGCAGCATAGATCCTCCTTCCTGCAAAATCTCTGTCTTTACATTATGGATTCTACAGATTCATCTCTGTTATCTGTGTCATAGAAGAGAGAAATAAATATATGCAATCCAGGAAAAAAAAAAAAAAAACACTGTTCCCAGCTGTATTTAAGAAGTACCAAATACTCTCCTTACACTGGAACAAACTCTCTTTACTCTAGACACACGACAACAGGCCAGCAGTGTCATTCCTCTGCTTCACTCCTGCAGAATAACTACCCCACTTTTGAAAATCCAGAAACAGGGACTGATCAAAAGACAAGTATTAAAGAAACTGAGATCTAAGGCACATAATTCAGTCACCACAACTTAACAAGCAGTCATGCAGCAAGAGAACACAGTAATAGCCTATCTATGAGACCACATTTAAAAGAATTACACATTTAGGAGAATTTAGTGCAGAATGAGGGAAGAAGAATGGGTATCTTGCAGATGACATGGCAGGCTGAGAAAGTGAAAAGCTGAGATTTTGGAAAAAAAAAAAATAAATCTATAACTCCTGAAAAAATAGCAATTCCATAAAGCTGAGTTTGCTAAATTAATGTTTCTTTCAATCAGTGTGAATCACTAACTTCATACTGGAAAGTGCCACAACGCAGTCAGCTATTAGATCTCCATCATCTTATATCTATCTATAAATAATGACATACACTGGCACAGCATACACATGAGCTTTGACACAACTTGCAAATATATGCTTGCTTCTAGAAAGGCCATTCATTTATTTACCCAGGAGATCCTCATTCCAGATTGACAAGTAAAATAGATGCTTTTCAAATCAGCCTAATGATTTGTTCAACCCTGAGAGGCAAAATTTTGTCCTCAGTGGTAAATAATACTTTATCATGATGCCCAATTATTCTTTCTGTTTAGCAGGCAACTGGGAATTAGTTCAAAGTCATCTTGCTAATTCTTTGTATAAATAATTTGGTACACATATTCAAGCTGTCCATGATGGGCTTCAGAAAATGTAAGGACACACACACACAAATAAATACAATACTCAAAACCAATACGGATTTTTCTATCTGCTAGACCTCAAGACAAGCAGAAATTAAATTAGTGCCTGAATGCATCTAGTCACACAGTTAAATTGATGCAATATCACTCTGTAATTTTATAGATAACAATACTATTTTTAAAAATGGTTATAGCAGCAAAAAGTAAAGTTACTTAATAGACCTTGAAAACAGGGTACACAGAACTTTAGAATAATAAAATCATTATAGAAGTTATAGTCTTATATGTATCTGAGAAAGAAAAATCCAGTTTAAGCCTCACTGTCAAAGGACAGAGAATTTAGGGTAGCATTATGAAGCAAATGATCAACCATTTCCTTCTGTTTATTCTATATTCCAACCTACCTTATTGTGCTCCTTCCACATTCTAGACTGCAATACCAAGATGGGAAAAAAAGGCATGCGGTAACATTGTACTCAGATCACAATAGATTCCAGTTTGGTTTACCATTATTTATCAGCATTTATTCATAAACAATAGAATGGCAATATAAACGCATTCAATGCTATCTTACAAAGAGTTTGTAGTGATAAAGAGACAAGTTTTTACTGTAATGTTTAAACATCAAGCATTGAAACAGACTTTTAATTTTTCTTTGAATCCAAACACAGATAGGGAAAATAAGACTGTATCAAGAGATAAATAAAGATTCACCTATTAGTTGTGAGATACATTGAAAATGTGTTACCTCTCTGAAATATCCTTACTAATACTGAATCTCTGCTGGACTTAAAACGAAAACCTGCAGATAACATTCCCTGGGGAACTTACAGAGGTGAGGAAATATCTTAGAAAAAAAATCTTTGAGAAAGAAGCAGATGACCAAGCCAGCAGAAGCACTGTTCCAGATGCATGGAGACTGAACATTTAATATTCAGTGTAGTTCTCAAGCATATAACTTAGATTTTACACAACCCTGCTCAGATACCACTTTTCTCGAGGCAGCCAGGATTCTGAGTACATTAACAGGAAGTGATGCTTCACTTGTATTTTACATAACTCTGGCATCTTTAACATAGAAGACAGTAAGGTTCAATATGTGTTTTGACTGAGGAAATATGCACCTATCTTGTGAAAAGAGCCTTGATAACCAGGCTATAACCTAGTCTGGAACAAGGCACTCTCCTATGAAAATTGTTTCTCAAAGTACAGAATTATTACAGGCTAAATAATGAAAAAACAGAAATAACTCTACAAGCTGGTAAACAGAGCACTCAATATAGAATGGAGAAACTTGAATTCAGTACTTCTAATGGCTATTATTTATTCTACATTCTTTCTCAAGAATTCCTTACTGACAGATCCATAGTCAGCTACTTACTTTAACATATGCTTCCAGAACTAATCAGAGGTTCATTTGGGGGTGAAACTATGACAATTTAAATAAAAATTGGGATTCAGTCTTACCCAAGTATGATCTTTGATCATCTACATTCTTCTAAATCAGCCCATCTATTTTACATTCCTGTCTCAGGGTGAAGGTGCATATTTATCTACAACAAGCACAGAAACAGTCTAAAGACTTGTTAAACACTGATGGTTAGCATCCAGGACATTAAAATACAACAAGAATCCTACTCAGAGAAGTTCAGGTTCTCAAGACTGAGTAGAATTTCAGTTTTGAAAATCAGCAATAGTGAGTAATTCTTCCTTCAATAAGAACACTTAGTGAGGAATGAGACAGGTTTACTTTTAGCTCGTGTCCAAAATAGCCTTGTCAGTAAAAATCTATTGACTTAAACAGGCTTTGGAAAGAAATGTAATACCAGAAAAAAACATACTCATAGGTCAACCTCAACTACTTGACTGGTTTGTTATGTAATTATTTTATGCTCAAAATGCTGAGATCTGGTGCTTATATAACTTTAACAAGCCAAAATACACAATGTACAGTGAGTCAGAAAAGCAAATGTGTGCAATCTGTCACTCTCAAACGCTTAGGACTTGGTGCTTGTGAGGGACTGAGATGTTAATGGCTAATGGCTCAAATATTTAGCCATTTGTGGAGGTGGAAAGTGCTTTGCTGGGGCCAGGTTTGCAACCCCAGGATGGCAGCAGAAGGGGAGGTTTTGAGCATGTAGTGGCAAAGCCCCATGTCTGCTTAAGACAGAGGGATCAACACTCACCACCAGAGGCTCTGGGGTTTGAGCCAGATAAGGGAAATGGCTGATGATTAGTAGATCCCACAAGATGGGATAGTGCTTTTCATCATGCCAGCATCCTCCCCTCACCCCACCCTGGGGGAGGTCACATCAATATAGGATATTCACACTCACTCTTAGGCCTGAGAATGTTCATCCCCTCTCATTGGGCATAGCTGGCTCAATTGCACTGACATGAGAGGTGGCTTCATGTCTTAGAAGGGCTTGTCAAAGATCCACAAAGACCATCAAAGACCCACAAAGCATCCCCAGACTCATTTCTGGGGCCTTCCAGCAGGGGACTGTGTGTGATCCACAGTGTTACAACAGACAGTGTAAAACTGCCCAGTGGAAGTACTGGGGCATTCCCACCTCAGTGTATTTTAACCAACTGGACTTTGTGTTTCACAGGATTTCCCCCACTCCTGGCAGATCAAGACTGCAACCATCACTTTGACAAATGGACACTGAAACTGCAACAATCAAGTCTCATCTCTAGATCAACAGGTGGTGATGTCTTTCTACTCTTATCCTTTCTTTCTCTTTTTATTCCATATACATTTTCTGAAGTGTTATCTTTATTCCTTTATATTGCTGCATTTCTGCAAATAATAACAACGAAAATGTCTACATACTTGCTTTTCATTGCAACCAAACTGCACTAGAATAAATCACATATATATATATATATATATATATATATATATATATATATGTTTATTTATAAACACCAGTAATTCAGTGTCATTTCACCCTAAGGGGTTAATAGATCCCCTTGAGGAATCTCTTACAAGAGCCTGAGTTACCCTCACTGACAGGGGCAGGTTGTAACAGCTCTCTGTTCAGAAACCTCTCCAGTGTTTAAAAGTTTATTAAATTAAATACAATGAGACAAACGGAAACCTGTTGTGTCTTACTAATTAACAGGAAATGTCAAAATTAAGTGCAGTAATTACTTGAAATTTTGTGATTGTTTATTTGCCTATTTCAAATTACTTTTAAGGAAATAAGTGCAAATGAAAGGCAGATTGCCTCCTGAGGATGTAGCTCATTTTAAATGCCAGTGACTTCAAGATACAGAAAGAAGACAGAGTGGTTTCACAAGATAATGATAGGCATTTCTTCTATTTCTAACCAGCATTTGGAATAATAGAATGGAAAAGATATTAAAAATTGTATCTAAAAACTTCAAAAGAACTGAAGAGTTGTACATGTAGCTTCTGAAGAGATTACATTAGATGCTTCCATCTTTTTCAAGTCCCTTGAATACTTGAGACTCTCTGTAAAACAATTCAATCACTAGAGCTGTAGATAGAGATCCTTCTAAGGTCCCATGCATTGGAAGTCTTAAGAAGAGATGATTTGGAGCTGTTTCCCAAAACTGATTTCAATCATAGTAGTATTAGAATATGATTTCCACTATATTGGATTACAATAGTTAACATTTCTGCTGACAAAATAGTTCAATATAGACAGTTATGAAAGCATTATCATATAATCTTGTATAACTCTTAATAGTTGAGCATGGAGGGCAGCATGGAGCATACAGATGAGAATGACATGAAACAGGGACTGAGCTTGAGTTGTCAGTAGGTATTATCAAATCATCTTTTAACTCTAACATTGAGAAACTCATCTCCTTTGGTCTTCCATTTTATGGGTACTAACCAATTTGCAGGGATTTTGGGAAGCATGTAATGTAAATACATTAGACAATACACATATTAAAAAAAAAAAAAAAAAAAAAAAAAAAAAAAAAAAAAAAAGTGTATGTCTAGTATTAAAAACCTTTCCACAAAGAGATTATCAAGAAAAATAAAAGTGTACGAAAGTTTCAGGCCAGCACAAAGAACTGTAATTCTAATGAGTTTTTTGCACCATTTATAGAAACCTCAGAAAAATTAAGCACAGCAGGGATCTGTGTTGTCATTAGTTACAGGACCAGGATACTACACAGTAGCAGTAATTCCATGAGCTTTGAAGTGACCACACTGTCACAGAAAAATACCATCTGGTATTTTCCCCTGTTTCTCCATAAATGACATTTATATGCTGGAGTTGCTTTAATCACCTATTCTCAAAAGGTGAAAACACTAAGCAGATGTGAGTCAAAAGGAATTGTTTACATGGCATAGACTTCAGACAAGCAAATTAGACTTTTAAAGTTATTTTCCCCTACTAATAGTATAGTAATACTGTGAAGTAAAAAAAAGCATGGAATAAAAAAAAAAAAAAAATCACAAACAGAACAAACATTTGTAAGCCATATTTCTGTTCCCATTATCAACAATTGCAGTATAGGTGGTACCTCTCTTAAAGTATGGTTATTTCTCTGAATAAGGAGTCAAACATATGAAAGAACCTAAAAATACACTAGGCCATAAAGTTACAAATTATTACAAATTGTTGCAAATATTACAAATGCCATAAAGTAAACTTAAGACAGACAATGCAGACATGGGGGTTTTTTTCCTGCACAATTAAATCACTGACAAATATATTTTTACCTATAGACATAAAAAGATCTTTGAATATCATCCAAACTAAGTGATGAATAAGTGAGGTTTTCAACTGCTGCAGTACCCACTCAGCTTAAATAAATTTTCTTTCTCTACCCCCTCAGAACCTTGTGAGGTTTTTTTTCCCCTGACTTATAGTTTTCCCATTTCTCTCTAGATGCTGTAAGGCATGATAGCTAAAGTTTTAGAAAGGGGAAGTCTCACCAGATAACTGGCAATTGCTGCTGCTAAAAGTGGCACTCATTCCCCCAAGCCACTCTCTGTTAAATTGGCTCAACAACCTCATGAAATTTCACCTTAAAAGGACAATTAATCCTTTGACCCAATAAAGTTGAGCCCTTAATCCATACCATATCACTTCAGGAACTCAATTACATTGAACTGTTCAATGAACTGTGATCCTAGTCTTTCTTCATTATAATTCCTTTTCAGTTAATTTATAGTGAAATATTTGGACAGATTGTTACAATTATCTACCTTCTACTATCAGGAGCTTTTCCTGCTTCTCTATGAATGATTCCTTATCTTCATAGTTATTTACACAGCAAATTGTATGCTAGCAGAAGCAGTCCTTCTACTTCTTTTTTTTTAAAAATCTGCCTATAATTCTAACAAAATCACTTGCTTTTATTTTTACCCTGGTTTTACTTTCAATGTTGAAAAATATTTCTTGAGTGATTAGGGTATGTAAACTTAAGCTAAGTTTTAAGCATCTGCACTCACGGTTTTGGAGCACTTTTGTTTAACATGAGCCCTCAAGCAGCAGCAAGTAAGAAGTAAGAAATTTACTCCACAATAAAGCTAGTATCTTCCGAGGAGTCACTGAAACCAAAACATTTTACTGGGACTAGAACAAAACCAAACCAAAAAAAAACCAAAAAAAAAAAAAAAAAAAAAAAAAAAACCAAAAAAAAAAAAAAAAAAAAAAACCAAAAAAAAAAAAAACCCAAAAAACAACCCTCCTCCCCCCCAAAAAAAGCCCAAACAAAAAAACCCAACAAACAAACAGACAAAACCAAAAAAAAAAAAAAACACCCCATCAAACCAAATATCCACACACAAAAAAACAACAAAACAACAAAAAAACCCACAACCAACCAACCAAACGCCAACAAACTGGAAGGACAAATAATTTCATTGTGTAGCCCACATGTAGATCTCTTGCACTAATGATGTATTAATATATTTTCCACAATACTATTGAGACCTCTGGCCATTTTATTTCACTGGAATGAAAGTGACAATACCTTCATGTGTCTCAGTCTTGGAGATGTCTTGTTTCTCTGCATTTTCAGTGGTAGCCAAATGACAATGGAGTACATATAGCATTCTTTACAGACACCTCTCTTGAGCTATTCTTGAACACTGAAGAACAACAAGTAACTTAGTTGTTCTGGCTCATATTGCTCTAGGGAGAACTTTTGCTAAATCTTTTCATATGGGATAAGTCAGCCCTGTTTAGTGAATAACTACTGCCATCTACTTATCTTTTCTAATGTCACTTTGAGACTTTTCATGTTATTGAGATCACACTAAGCTGCACTGCACTGAAGACATTGATGGGGAATTTCTTTTTTTTTTTCTTATACGATCTTGGCATGAAATTTTTATAATAGGTAAATCTGGATTAATCCCTTCTGTGGATAATGACAAGGCAGAATGAGCAGTTCTAATAAACACTACCACAGCAGCAATGCTTTTATTCTATTAAGCATCTTGCTTCACTGATCCGTGTCAAACTAGGTCTGTGTTTCTCACTTGAATAAATAACTAAAGACACAAGATAGAAATGTAGAATAATTGATAATTTTCTCAGTGGAGAGAAGTAACCTTTGGAAAATTGAGAAGGTCTATGTGGTTCAGCATACTTATTAATGAATATTTATTAATTGAATCACTAGAAATGAGAGTGAATAGTATGTTCAAAAAGTAGCCAATGATACAAAGTTATTCAAGTTGGTCAAGACAAAGTATATTGATTTTTAACAAGCAAGAAAACAAATTAAATTTCTAAATAGCTTTAAATCACTTTTGAAGGTTATTGATAAGAGAGAATTTTCTGTTCTCAAACCCAGAATCTAGTCACTTCCATTAAAACACAATGCAGTCAGAACCTTACATTTCTGAATTTAGACTCAAGCTCTCATTTCATTTTTCCATTCCAAACTACCTTTTAGGATGAGGTGCTGTAGACCTGTATACTAAGGGGTGCTTTAATTGTTTAGAGTTAATGGTGGTGATGATAGGGTTGAGTATGTATAGACCCATAAGGCAGACATCCAGGTGGGACACTGTTATAGACAATTTCTGACTCTAGGAAGAAGAGGCAGGCATCTTCCCAGGACTACGAGTATCTTGTGAGGTTGTGCAGGCAGCAAATTATAAGAGGCAAACCCCAACTAGGACTTAATCTGGTTACTGCCATAAAAGACAATAAAAATGGTTTTATAAATACATTAGCAACAAAAGGAGGGCTATGGAGAATCTCCATCCTTAATTGATGCAGGAGGAAACACAGTGACAAAGATAAGGTACTTAATGCCTTCCTTACCTCAGATTTAATAGTAATACCAACTGCTCTCTATGTACCTCTCTTTTCTAGCTACTTCTGCTGGACATGTCCTGGCTTTCACACAGCTTCAAAAAAAGCATGATGCAGAAGGATAGAGAAATTTAAAGTGGCAAATACAGGAGAAAACATAACTGTGATAAGTGTGTACCTAGCAAAGCAAAATGGTGATTAAATCATATAACCAAGGCAAACCACTCGTGAAGTTTTGGGATGGAAGAAAGAAGCTATCATGTTTAGTGTATGTGTGTCACGTTGCCTGAGTCAAAATGATGAATTGTAGGAATGCTGAAACTATGATAATATAGTGTCTAGGAGAAAACTCTTTCCCTAGCTGTGTGTATTTCATTCACTCTCTTCTTTACTCCATTTGCTCTGCTGTCTCATGTCTGAGATGTATCAAGGCAGTAGAGAATCAGTCAAGGCCGAGGTCATGAGAAGACCATTTGAAGACCAGGCACAAAAACAAAAACAGGGGAATGAGCTTTCTTATGAACCACACAATCTAAAACTAGTAAAGGATGTCGGCAATGTGACTCAACCAGACCAGTTGGGGTGGCAATTGAATAGGGATGAAAAACAAAGGTTGTCCAAAAAACAATTTTAATAAAGGAGCCAACAAAAGAATAAACCATAGACTGTATGGGACAATCTTTGAAGACCTGACTACAGGGTAAATAAAACAATATACAAGCTTTGTAACAGCACTGTGAACCAGTGAACAACTACATTACCATATACGTAAAATGTTACCAACCAATCATTTACAAGAACTCAAAACATTACCTCATATGGAAAAACTACATTAACATACCCACTCCCATGATCTCATTCTAATCTCCATATTCTAACCAGATGTTTCTCTTCTTAGCATCCCATCTCCCATGGCCCTAGATCAATGCCCACTTCGTTGTCAAGCAAGGCCAATTCGCTCCTGGTCCCTGGTTGCCCAACTGCCACAAGTAAGAATATTGACTAGCTCTGCTCTGTTTACTAAAAAGGTGTTCTAGAAACATCCCTTCCCAAAGCAGCAGATAGTTACAGTCTATGACCTAGACATACATATTACTGTGCTTGCAGTGACATTTATTTCCATCTGCTGTTTTATTATTCATTGCTTCAACTGTGTTATCTTAAGTTGTTTGTGGACTGTTAAGCAGGACAAAACTGAGTAAGAAAAGCACTATTACCTAGCTTAGCTGGGCTTATGAGGAGGCAACAGTGTAATTTGGAAATTATATGCATGTTCAGATCCTAGTGTGCTGTTCTAAATTCTCACAGGAAAACAGTCATAGAGAAATCTCTTTATAGGTTTCAGAAGCAAGGGAGAAGCCAATAACTAGGAAACAGCATCTGAAATGGCACATTCTCAAGACCTGCAATGTCTGCTGTACAGATTCTGAAGTGTATTCTAAAATCAAGTGATGATGCCTTCCCATGCAATCTGAATAATTTTTGACACACATTGAACCTATTTATATACAAAGATCTTGTGAAGGAGAGAGGATTGTTTGTACTGAAATACCTCAATATATGTATTGCTGAAAACATACAGTATGCAATAGCAACAAAACGGGGAAGTATCTCTAAATAAAACAGTAGAATTGCTGTCTAATAAATTTGATTTTGAAAAGTATTAATGTTCTTATATTCTATTATTATTTTGAGTTACAGTGTATATATTGACAGAAATGGGCATTTCAAAAGTACACTTTCAGTAGTATTAGGTTATCTTTCATGAAATTCACTGGCAAAACCTTAACACTTTTTATGGTAGTAGTAGTATAACAATAGCTCTGAGATAAATCCTATTTTCTGAATCACTCTCTCTTTCATTCCTTTTGTTAATATTGCTTCTTTGTTTTCTCTTGGCTTATATTGAAGCACTCACTGATGAAATATATTAACTTTATTTAGAAGTCTCACAGTTAATTTATCAAAGAAAACGATCCAGGAATTATAGCAGATAGGAATAAAAAAACCTTGTTTTGTCCTTAACTGTGCCTGAAGACAAAAATCAACTTGACAGATCTACAAGCAATCACTTCTTGAAGGTTTCGAAAGTGGAAAATCCAAACTTTATAGGCAATTTATTTCAGTTCTTTATTATCTTCACCCTCAGCAAGTTTCCAATTATATGTAGTAGAAAACTTCCTTGCTGAAATCTGAACTGTATAATTCTTGCCTGATCTTACTTCACTATGATGAACAGTTCCCTTCAATTTTCCTGTTGCCTTTAATGTATTTGAAAACATGTTCTCTGAAAGCCTTTTTTCTCTTCTCTTTATGTTAGATAAACCCAGTTGACTTACTTCTTCCTTCTAGGAAGATCTCTAATATTTTTTCTCATATTTCACTGAAATGTTTTCCCTTTTTCAGGTGTAGTGTATTGTTAGAGTACATTCTGTATCTCCAGCCAGGTTGGACAGAGGTTATATGTCTCATCGTATGTAATTCACCTGATTTCTAATTTTGTGGATTAGATTCTAAAATACTCTGCATACAATGGGTCTACCCATGGTCAAAGTAATCCTAGACATTCTCAGTGACTGAATGGCACTGATAAAACTATAAAGATCCTCTTACATCAAAACTGAGATATCACATGGTTCACAAAGGAATTCCAGTTTCAGTGGTTTACATATCAATATATTGGTTATTGTCACCTTGATCTGTGGTTTACAGGTACAATTCTGATTCTCATAGTAAATAGAAGTGCAAATACTAGCAGTCTGACATCTATATTTAAGGACCTACAATAACTGTAATATACAAAACAGAAATAGAAGGTAATATTAAGCTCTGCAGGCTCCTCTTCTGTTACTATGGAAACCACAGTGGTCCTCAAAACAGCCAAGGTACTTCACCCTCCAGTCAGATAACATTTAAAATTTTGTTTGGTTTTTACTAGCTGGATAATGGAAATTCAACCCTCAAACAAAATTAAGTTCACCTGTGCTCTAAAGTATATGAAATACAGAATAAATTTGCACACATAACAAAGATGATTTCTAAAAAGGAAAAAAAAATAAATGATATCTGAATGATAAGGCTTTTAAATTTAACTTATTGGTTTAAATTAGTTGGAGAAAAAGATTTAGTTTCACCACTAACTCATCATTTTGGAATTTCTCCCTGATATATTTTTCAAGTTTGTATCAAGTTTGTTTTGGAACAGGAACGTTTTAAACTTAGCCATTAAAATAACCCATCCATAAGAGATCACAGTGAATTTGGGATAAAATCTTGTAGAAACACCTGGCTGTTATTCTGAAACTGAAATGCAAGTGTCCTCTATCTTTGGATACATCAAACTTCAAATTTCCTTCCACTATGGTAGAGGGATTTAGGTTAAATGTCATTTGATATAATTCTAAAGCATATAATCAATTTATCCAAAATACCCACCAGATGATACATAAACTTCTTTTAAAAATCCTAAAAATATTGCATTCAATTAGAACCAAAGATAATGAACTGCGCACTTATTCAAGTTTAAGGGATTAAAACCATAATTCCTTTAGTTCTTGATTGGTAACTGTACTATGACTGAGCCCCTGGCCTGGCTGAGGTGGAAAGTTGCTCTGCAAGAGTGGAATGCAAGAACAATAGAGCTGGTTATGGTGGACTGAGCTGACTATACTGACCGTACAAGAAGGGTACAGCTTGCAGCTTGTCCCTGAGCACCCAACCTTAACACAGGTGCCTGCCTCGGCTCTGTGCCACTCACTTGGTTCCCTTTGGCTCCGTGCCACTCGCCTTGGTTCTCGCCCCAACCAACCTATAAAGACTCTGGAGATCCCAAACACCTTCGTGATCACCCCACTGGAGAAGATCTATGGGCATCTCTACTCCTTGAGAACTCGTCCCTCCACATTGGTAGCTATAATCCTCTTCCCCTCTTTCTCTATCTTTCTCACTATTCTCTATTTTCTTTCCCTACTATCACATTGTGGGCACTAAATAAAAGTGCATTTTTTGTTTAAGCAAACTGAGTTGTCCCCTGCTGTGTCTTTTGCGCTTTGAGATCTCCAAAACGAACCGTCAGGTTCCCCGCATATGTTTGCGGACCCTGACAGGAGTGCAGGGGGAAAAAGCCGAACCACATGAGAGATCCTGGCTGCCGTTCCTGTCTTCCCCCCCATCTCTATGGCTTTGAAATCCTAGCAGCTACCAGGATTTCATATCCCTATATGACCACTGCAGGTTCTGGGCAAGATATTAACTCCTTTGTTGCACAAATGAAACTTGCAGAACATTGATCCTCTCTAGAGTGCAAGAAAAGGTCGGATTGGGAGACATTTAAAGAGACACTATGAAGATACCAGGGTCGGTGAAAGAGAAGTTATAGCTTAAGTGACGAGGAGATAGAGAAGATGCCTTGGCATTTTAGGCTGAAAGTCTTTTGTGAGCCTTGGTAATAGACTGTAATATGCTAGAATATTCCTTTAAACCGTGAACAATATAGATTGGGGAGATGGATTGAACAAAGGTATTTGTAATTGACTGAGCGAATATTGAATTAGTAGCTGTAATCCTGTGATCCCATGAGATGTTTGAACAGAGAGAGATGAGACAAGAAGCCCTCTGTGCCAGTGAAGAAGTGAAAAGAGATCTCTGTTCCAAGAGAGGGAAAATCATTTACATTTGAACTGTCCATTTTAAAATGACACCCCATTTTTGTCCATGACCCATATGCATTTCGGGAAAGCTAACAATGGGAAAGACTTCACAAAAGCACATCCCCAGACGGCTGTTTTTTGTGACAGTTAAGACCCACAAGAGAACTGTTCTATGTTGTCAGTGGGGAAATTCCATGGTCAGCTAAAGAGACTTCTCTCTCCAAATGAACTGATGAGAGAGTATTTTATGGGTGGTAACTGACAGAGTTCTGAGTTTTGTCTCTTTACATTGTGGGAAAGTGAACACTGGTGGGGGGGCAGGAGGAGTTTCATTGAAAGTTTCATTTTGATTCTCATTTTCTTCTTGTAGTGTGTGTTCCTAAACCTATTTTTATACCCTTTAAGTTTGAACCTGCTTTGCTTTTCTCCTAATCCTATCTCACAGCAGAAAAGACACCTAAACCACAACAAAATGGTACATTGGCCAGGAAATTGAAATTGGCAAATGTGAAACCCCTACACGATTGGTGTTTCTGCCCCATTATGAACTTAAACTAGCACAGTAACAGAAAAGCCATTTATGAAATTCCTTTTCAAAATTTTCAAACCTCTGTCTCATTATCCTAAAATACAAATCTTACTCTGGACTACACAACCTTTTGATTTATTTTAGACACAGAAGAGAGAGTTTTGTTTGGCTTGGACTATTCGTTCTATCCTTCAGCCACTGGCCTGAGACTTTGCCTTTACAGCCAACTTCAATCTACAAATCCTTACTGCCACCAGTCATCGGGTGGAGTTGATTGAAATTCCATACAGACACCACTGGTGAGAAACAGCAAGTGGAGGAAAAAAGCTGATGAGTAAGAAATACTGAAACATTTCAAGGAGAACTCTTTTTCCAGAAATGACACCACAGATGTGAGCACACTAAAAAAACACATGGCTATTAATTGATAAAGATGGTTTCGCCTTTTGGAGAGATGCTGTTTTGTTTACTATATAATTTCATGCCCTAGGAAAAATCAGAGTGAAAGAAACTGCCAAAGACACTAATTAAATATTGTCAAGCCTAAGACAGAAAATTTTTAAAGCTATCTCAGGACACAGCTAGCAAAATGCAGACAAAAAACAAGGGATCAGAATTTGCAAAGCTGAAGAATGTCAAAGACAACAAAATAATACATTAAAAATCAACAAAAATCCAATAAAATCAGCCAGATGTAGAACTTAAGAGAACAGATGTTCAATATTTACAATTAACTTATATCACACATTTAATATTCAACATTTTATAGTATATTAATATTAGCAAAAAGCCATTTATATATGCTTATTATGATGCTTCAGAAATTCGTTGGATTGTTGAAATTATTTAGTACTCAATCCTAGCATTTATAAGTAACCTATGTATGCTTCCAGTTTATAAAGTATGTTCCAGTTTTCCTAAAGTAATGCATAATTGAGCAGGAAGGAAATAAGCATTATGTAAACCAGTAAATATAACAGCTAAAGATTATAACTTATGGACAAGAAAAGGTTTGTTTTGATAATTTTTTGAAAGGGAGTAGAAGCTGCAGGAATATATAAGCCTTCAAAGTCCAGTTGCTATGGCAACTGGTGGTATTTTTAGCCATCATAACAACTTTAACAATTGTAGAGAATATCAGTGCTGCTCTCTCCAAATATCAGTGCTGATCTTTCCCTGTTTTTCCAAATAGAAGCCCATATGCTGCTGAAGCATAGGAAATTCTAAATAGTGTTTTGCACATACAAAATAACTTGCATGACATTTTGCCAGCTTTGCCTCTCCTTGCAGGGAAAAAATGAAAAAAGAGACCAGAAACATTTGGCCTTTAAATATGAATATAAAAAAATTAGGGTTAAGTCTTAAAACTTTATGGAATTCCCTCCTTTTGGAACCAGTTAGGCATTTAAATTTTTTTCACCTGCTGTAGGTATTGGTAGTGACAATTTTTTAAATTCTATGTCCTTTTAGGACACCTATGCCTCATTCCCTATAGTTTCCTCCCTATTATACAGCTCTAAATAATTTTCTAAGTCCAAATTTCTTCTACACAAAGAAGTCACTTAGAAGAAGGCAATTCAAATCATAAACCAAAATCCCCAAATTATTTTCTTGCTGTAGGTTACACAGGGGACACTCTTCATTCTTAATGGAAAACCTTATGAAAGACAAGATGGTTTTCAGATTTGTTTCAACTTCCTTCCTATTTCTAGTCCTTCCAATGGGCCTGATCATGGCTGAATTCCTGATTTCAAACACCTGCAGAGTAGAGCAAAACAGTTACTTATAGTAGTCTGTTGCTTCCATATTTATAAAATCTATGTTAAGTAATGGCTTTTGATTAAAGATACAATTCATTTATCCTTAACCAGATGCACACAGCCCAGGAGTCACAGCCACAACATCATAAGAGTAGAATTCAACCAGTCTTGATGCCAGCAGTAAAAAGCCCAGAAATTCACCATAATAATGTAGAAGGTAAAATTTCTTTCTTCCATGAATCCCAATTTACAGCCAAGGCAATCATCATGTGCAGAGTATGATTACACACCACCTAAGCCTTAACCACAGTTTAAAACAAAAGGAAACAAAAGCTAGGGTGCTGCTTTACCTGATGCTTTTTTCTTTAAACACAAACACACACTTAGCCAAAATAACATCCTCTGAAACACAGCTAGGCTGCCCCAGCTCAATTCCAAGAACACAAATGACAGAGCTGAAGGGCACCCAGGACATGCAGGGGCTTGCTGTAAGAACACTTGTTGTAGTGGAAATAGCTAGAACTAATAGCTAAAATAGGTGTGTCTTGCCTAAGTTTATGTTGGCCTGTAATCCTTCCACAGACGATGCCACAGAAAGCAAAGTGCATTATAAGACTTGCATATATTTACTATGACCACAGAAAATTACTAGATGAAACTGTGTACAAAATAAGATTTCTCTGTGGTATGTGCTTTGTTTTTTAAGATCTAAAATGGTATTGACCTAAAAACCAATATATAATTTACATCCAATTTTAAAAACAGCCATAGGTATTGTCTTCTGAAATAATCTGAATAAATCACACGGGCTTTTGTCCTCAACTAATATGAACGATTAAACACTCTCAGCATGTCTATTAATAAAATTCCAGGACAAACCAAAGGCAACAAAGGGTGACTATACTTCAAATGCCATCCATGTGCCCCCACAGTTCTCAATTGTTTTTTTAAAGCCTTCTCGGTAAGCAAAGCCCAGACCAATTATGCAGATAATGCATAACCCAGACTGAGATTATGCATTAACCTGCTGTTGCATGTGGGCATTTTATGCTAAGAGATACTGTGAATAAAGATTTTGAGTCTTTCATATCTAGCAGTTTATTTTTATATGAGTGCATGGACTGTAACTGAGCCTTTAGCCAGCAACTTCTTGCAATATCTGCTCAGCAGCCAAAGTGAATTCTCATCACCCACAACCAATAACCCATTATGCCTAAATTGCTTTGGTGTCACAGTGCTGACAAGCATAGCAATCTGCTTTCTTGCAGAAACCCAGGAGTAAAACCCCACCAAAGGCAGTCAGATCATCCACATGTTCAAGATCCATCCCGTGACCGGGACTCCAATCCCTTGCCTGGTCAAGCCCTTGGCTGCAGGAGGTCACCAGGCTCAACATCTTTCACCTTTAAGCAAAAGCTGCACTTTGCCTTTCAAATGTATGGCAAATGTAGATCTGCTATTACTTTTTGCTACCACAAAACTGTTTCCTGACTTTTCACATAGATTAGACTGAACTATTTTAAAAAACTATTTTTGACACAAGAAAATACAACAAAAAGAGGCTATTGAGAAATATATTCAAAGACCCAGTCAGCTAAACTAATCTGCGAAGCTCAGTGAACAACATCATACAATAATTATTTACTGAATTTAAAATTAATTCATTTTGTCCCTGGATGATTCTCCTCTGTTTAATATTTTAAACAAAATGCTTATCAAGTTTTACCTTTAGGAAACAATAACTAAAATTTGAAGAACAATTTAGGGTTTTTTATGTTTTGCCTCCTGCACTGAGCACACTCCATCACCTTCACAATAAGTACTGCCTCTTGGATGAATTCTCACATTTGGAAGCAAACTAACCCAGATGGATCTATCTACATGAATGAGGCAGGTTTGGCAGGACGACACTTGCACATAGTGGTAAATTAGTGAGGGAAGACACCACATCATCAAATATGATTCAATCAGCCAAAAAAAACCTGACCTCAGATTTTATAGTAAGATAGTTATACATGTAAATACACTTATTTTCAGCAAAATTATTTAAAAATGTATCTGTTCACAAATTAAATTATAAATCAGTCTAATTTTAACAGTTTTGCATCAAAAAACAAGGAACAGTACAAAACAGTACAAAATTCTGTAATTCTTTGTTCCTGAGTTATGGGGAGGTTGCTGACCTCTTTTTTGCTTTTGTTAATATCTAAAGTCCTTTTTGAAGTCATCAGGTATCCAGAGAGCAGGAGTATCATATGATTTAGCCAGGAAGTCAGAACTACCAAGCATAATAAGGATGGCAAACAGTCAATATTTAATTTCCACAGCAAGCTGTTTGCAGTCACATTTCTGTGAAAAAAATAAAATTATTTCTAAAAATATATATTCAGTAGATTTTAACTATAAGGGCATCTGAGAATTCATATTTTTAAAGGAAAAATATTTCTCAACCCCAAATATATCAAATTTTCTATTTGTCAAAAGATCTACCCGAATTACTTGATTTTGCTTGTGGCTTTCCTTTTTTTAAGTAGGACAACTGCTTTTGCAGACCAAAAACCTTCCTTTCCAGGGCTACTTTGTGTCCAAATCATGTAACTTCAAAATTTAACTCAAAGGCCAGTATCAATGGTTTTGTGACAGAGGACACCTTGAAACATAGGTGGTTTTTAAAATCCTGAAGTCGGGACCTGGGTTCTAGACTCCGTTACCGCTTCCATTTTTGAGGTTTCTTCTTTTCCGTATGTTTGGAAACTATTAATATAAGACCTTTATAGCTTTAAGCTTGCTAAATAGATGCCAATCACAGAGAATCAAAGATTAAACATTACAATGATTTGCATGTGCTGTTAACTTGTAGGAAGACACAATAAAATTGTCCCTAGTAAGTCTGCCAATGAGTTGTGAGATCTGATGCTCCAAGTCAGCACTATCTCCATTTTCTTCTAGAGGATGTTGATCTACTTATTTAGGACAAATATAAGCCATCCCAGGTAAACTTAAAATGCATCTCTTCAAGGAAACATAACATCATAGCAAAAAACATTCTATTTTTATGTCTTATCTTTTTAGCTTAGTCATATTTAAAGGTCTCTTCAAGACAGATTAGAAAAACAGATATAGCAGAAAGGATTTTAAACCCAAGATAACAATCATTAGCATTAAAAAGAAAGAAAATCTATGAATGTAAATGTTTCAAAACAAAACTCTATGAAGAAACAAAACTCCTAATTTCCATAAATGCCTCACTTTTGTTTTTTAAGAGAATAAATAAAAGTTCTGTCTGTTACAGTAAAAAAAATATTCACAGCTGATTGCCAAACTGACATTTATCAGAGTAGCATGAATCAAAGCAGCTTGTTTTGTCTTGCTTTCACTGAATTCTGGTGAAGAGTTTATTTTTCCCTTAGTTGTCATGGAAATATATACAGACTAAATTAAAGCAGTTAAAGCACTGCTGACAAAAAAAAAAATTAAATTGTTCCTACTCAGGCTGTGCTGACTAATGCTTTCTGAGATACTTAGGAAATGGTGGTATTCATATATCATTTGATACTAATTGAAAGTACATTTTATGACACTAAAGCTTTATACAGTCAACTGTCCAGCTACTATAGAAATGCTTATTAGTTTTCCCAGAATTCAACAAGGCATTTTACATTTTAGCATTTTTAAACATTTGCAATTACAATAGAAGAGAAAAAAGAGAGAAAGAGGGGCAAAAAGGAATAGAGAAAAACTAGGAGGAAGAAAGAAGCACAAGCTCACTGTTTCTATTTATAGATTTTAGCATCTTTGTATTTTAATATTCCTTTCTCTGCTACACTGATCCCTACATAAGAATAACAGTAAAAGCTTGAAATCACCCCATCTGGAATTAAGAGCCTGAAGTTGCCATTCAGCTGGGACAGTTCATATCTGGAAGCAACTGAATCCCTTGCTATCCCACACCATGTAGCCCATGTCATAACATCCTTGTGCCACCTTTAACTTTTGTCAGGCTGCAACTGCTCCAAGTTGTGACATTTTCCAGAATATTTCCTGAATTACCAACATCCAGTTTATCATACCGCATGAAAGGTGATGGGTAATCCCAACACAGAAATACACTAATGAAATACACCTAGAACTGCCAAAGATGGGGTGAGTTCAAGCTTTTACTGTCATTCTTCTGTAGAGATAAGTGTAGCAGAGAAAGGAATAATATTAAAATACAAAGATGCTAAAATGTTGTCCTGGGTTGTAGTGTGGGATGTATACAAAGTATTTATTCTATCACCATCTCCATGAACTGTTAAAACCAAGTGGGGCAGTGCTCTAGTGTAGGGCTGTCTTCTGCTAATGGCCCATCAACGCCTTGCCCAGGACTCACAGGTAACTCCCTCCAGGAGTTATCTCTGTTTAATGGGCCATCAAGGACCCACTTCACAACTCCTCATCCCATTGTGAGATGCTCCGCCCAGGGGGAGGAGCCAAGCATTCTCACCTGGATATAATCTGGGATTTGGAACAGTACAAGCAACCCTTAACCACTGGATTTCCAGAGGAGCAGAGCTACCAGACCTTTCTACAGGATCACTGCTTCAGGAAGAGCACCTCACCTGGACTGCTTCCACCATCCTGCTCAGGTTGTATTTTGACTCTGTCAGTGGTCCTTTGTGTTATTGCATTTATTTTATTTTATTTTTACCTTTTTACCTTTCTTATTATTAAATTGTATCTCTGACTTGGAGCCTCTCACTCGTTTTGCTTTCAAACCACAACAAATGTATAAATAAAATATCTCATATCCCATGTGACACTCGTGCGGTGGATATTGTAACGGGAGATACGTCCTGAAGGGAGTGCCCAAGGTCCTGCATAAGCAGAAAGAAACAAGGCATCCCTTCCTTAGGTCCCTTAAGATCAGTGCAGTCAGGTCTCTTATTCAAATTCAGCACACAGGAGCCTGAAGCTGGAATTGATGTTTGGTATTTTGAATGGCTCATTAGGCAGATGAACTCTGTAACTTTCTACACTGCTACTGTGGCATTTCCCTGGTCAGCAGATCCTGATTAGTAAACAGCACCCTAACAAGTTCCACTCCACCAGAGCACCTGAATATTTGAAATCAGTCAGGAAAGCAACTTCAGTTGAACATGTCAGATTCCAAGATTAAACCAAACGCAATAATAATCAGACCCTAAATATCAACATTCTAACTAAAGGTAAGGGTAGGAATAACCATGTTCTTTTCAGGTTATTCAAAACATTTGTACCGATTGCACAATAATTTTTATATGCATAAAGCTACATCTAAGGTACTTAATTTTAAACCGCCCACTATATCAGTAAAAAAAACCCTATTCTCAGTATAAAAATCCACTCTTATTACTGAATATGCACATGTGAAAATGGATAGGAATTTGTTAAAATAATAATCTATTAAATAATATGTGACATTATTTAAAACTCATTAAATCAGCTTTGGATCAAACACAAGTTTTCTTATTGTTTTAGAGTGAAACAGTTTCTGGAATTGAAACATGCAAGCTATGTCTGAAGGATTATTATCGGCTTTCAATTATTTTATCAAATAAAGAAAAAACTCAACACCCTGCTGGTAACTGGAGACCATAGATACAAGGTTCTCTCCAGGTGGGTATTATCACGTAGGGAAATGAGTAGATAATGATGGAATTGGTAAGAGTCATAATTACAGGATGCTAATAGTTGGCATTTTAATTATTTGTATTTAATTGAGAAGACAGTTGGAATTCGGGGTTGCAAAAGTACATCAGAGGCATAGATACTTTTAATTATACACTCATCATGCATCTTTCTATCACAGATTGTGCTCAGAGAACCCATCCAAAGTATTTCAGAGTGCAAGAAGGATACAGCTGGAGACACTTGCAACTTACCACTAACAAGATGTTGTCATCACTGATCCGTTTGGTTTATGCTCTTAATGCTGATTTTAACATTCAGAGAGTCACAAAATCAATTTGCTTGGAAAAGATGTCTGAGATCATCAAGTCCAACCTATAACTGAACACCAACATGTCAACTAGACCACTGAGTGCCACATCCAGTGTTTTGTTAAACACCTCGAGGAATTGTGAGTCCACCACCTCCCTGGACAGCCCATATCTAATCACCCTTTTTCTGAAGAAATATTTACTAATGTCCAATCTAAAACCCTCTTGGTGCAGCTTTAGATTATGTCCTCTTGTCCTGTTGATTGCGTGGGAGAAAAGGCTGACCCTCACCTGCCTACACCCTCCTTTCAGGCAGTCCTAGAGAGTGATAAGGTAACCCCTGAGCCTCCTTTCCTCCAGGCTAAGCAATCCCAGCTCCCTCAGCTGCTCCTCAGAGGACTTGTACTCCAGACCCTTCACCAGCTCCATTGCTCTTCTCTGTGGCAGCACCTTCTTGGAATGAAGAGCCCAGAACTTGACACAGGATTTGAGGTGTGACCTCACCAGTGTCAAGCAAATGGGGACAAATCCCTGCTCTGGTCCTGCTGGCCACACTATTGCTGATACATGCCAAGATGCCATTGGCCTTCTTGGCCACCTGGGCACATGCTGGCTCATGGTCAGCTGCTGTTAACCAGCACCCCGAGGTCCTTTTCCACAGGGCAGCTTTCCAAGCATCCTTCCTCCTACCTGTAGTGCTGCATGCAGTTGTTGTGAAGAACATAAAAATTAAATATAAAATACATGTGTCTGCTAAAAACATCTGATTAATTTGAACTGGCCATAAGAAAGGATTTTTGGAACTCCAACAGTTCCAAAAAGATCTTTGTGCTATAGTACATCTACATTAAAATACAAGCCTGTATCGAGATTAGTCAATTTTAGTTTCAATTTAATTGGCAAATGGAAAAAGTGTCACCATTTGTAATTTTACATCCTGATATTTCTCTCCAAAGAAAAAACTTCCTCTTAAATATTTAAAACTCAATATCAAATATTATTTTTGTATACTAACTAAAAATAAAGACAAGGCTGCTCTGCCCTGAGAAATGTCCAAAGACACTTTCAAGTTACTCTTGTTTGCTTTTCAAATAGTGATTCAAAGCATATAGCTAATTAATCACTTCAACTTCTTTTTAAGTTTGTTTAATGACAATTTTTAAAGTTGTGCAATCTGTTTAATTTAAAATACTACAACGAATTTTGAAAAAGGCTTTTTTCCCCCTGTAGTCTACACAAGGCAGAGTACAAATTTGCACTTGGCTTTTAAGATCCTTCAATCACTTTTGAACACATTCTGACAGATTTCTGTGCCAGATGGATGTGGATCAAGAAAGTATAAACATATGGCAGGAATGGTAACCAATATGCTCCTAGAAGTCTATAATGATTCATTTCAAAATACATATCCCAAGGTTATTAATAGTCTCTCTTTATAAGTTTCATATTTTTGAAAGTTTGAGATTTAGAATAGAATAGTTTATATAAGTTTTCTTCAGTGAAGTACTAGCCCAGCAGACCCTAACTGATAAGTGCCTGGAATGATTGCAATGTTAGTTACAGGCTTTTAGGCAGGAAAAGGCAATGAAATCATCCTTCATCAGCACATGTTCTGTCATCCTCAAGCAACTGACATGTTTTATTTCATCCACCCTGTTTCACTGTCAACCAGTGATATCAATAAACAACTAGAAATAAAGGGCTTTGGTTTGCTTTAATTTACATGTGTGCAAATAATTACATATTTAAAGTGAGTCAATAAATACACTGGTGAGACTGGTGAGACCAACAGTAAATGAAAACAGGAGACTGTGCCATCACACTGCTATTGGAATCCTTCAAATACAGTATTAAACAGTGAGGTAAAGATCTTTTATCAGGTCTTTGTCTCAGCACTCGTGAGACCCTCTTTAGCGATTTACCTTCTGTAGTTAGTACACATACTGGTTCTACAACCCCTTACTTCTGAAAAAAAAAGAACAATAACCCCCCAAAAAAACTCCAATAAAACAAGAAACACAAGGAAAACAACAAAAAAAGGAACAAACAGGATAAAAGGGAAATTGGTGTCGGTATGTTTTGGAAGCCAGTTTTACACCCTCCCTCCCCCTGGCTTCTTTGTGATGACTCATCAAACAGCAAGTGCCAGATTTTTAAAAGGCATTTAGTACCTATGATAATAATGTCATTAAGGACAAGGCATCACAAAAACATTCTGCTCAAGTGCTCATGATAGACTTGGCTCCTCAAAATTTATGCTAATTAAAGCCAAATTATCCAAATTAGCTTTTTGAGATGTATCCATGCATTACACTTAATATTTCTCTTTCAACCTCCTCTGACATTGTAATGACTTAAAACTAATTGTTTTGAAGTAAATAACTACATTTATTTCTCAGAAATCCTGATTTAAAAATGAAAAATCAATATGACAACACATCTTGACATTTTCTTTTGTCGCTTCATTCCCTATTCAGGAAATTTACCAACAGACCAACTCAACTGGTCACTACCTAATTTATCTTTATCAGAGACTGGGAAAAGTCCCATTGTATAAGTTTTTTCTCCTAAGTCCTCCTCTACCTGTCCATCCAAGCATTGGGAATTTCTTTCTTTATTTTACTTTGCTAACAGCCAATCCTAGGAAAATGAGCCATTTTAATTTGAGAGAATGCTCAAAACAAAAGCTATTTTCATTTTGTCCTTTTATTTCTTCATGCTTTGTCCCTTACTGGGCTCCTAATAGCGAATGTTTAACTGTCACTATTTATATATCCTTCAGATAAAACTAGAATATATGAAAAAGAAATCCAAAACAGCATAGCTAGGTTGTATCTCTAGGGTTTCAGCAGTACTTTGGCTTCCAAACACCCATGTTTTCAGCTTTAATGGCTCTACTGCTGTGGCTACTCATGCCCTAAGTGTTGGAGAGCTACAAATGCTGACAGGCTCACAAATTACTCTCTGCTGCTGGATAGAGTATTTGCAGACGGATATCTGATTAACATATCGAAGCCCTCTTTAGTCTAAAGAGTTCAGTACTAGCAGCTCTGAAGCAGGGTAAAACATTTTAGGCATCCAGGGAGATGATTGAGCTTTTGAAGAGGTGAAAATTCATGCTGCTGTAGTTTCACTAAATTTGAACAAAGCAATCAACACCTTCTACATATGGCACTGATTAACTCAGTACATCAATCCAGTACTGCAACTGGAACTAGAAAGTTCCTAATGATCCTGGTGAAAAACCAAGAGACATTAAAAATAAAATCTGATATACTCTTATTTATTCAATTTTCCATCCTCAAAAAAAAAAAAAAATAAATCACTTCTCTCTAAAGTGCTAATGTGGTAAATCAGCATTTACCTACGCATTTCACTACTTGCATGCAAAATAGTGTAATTAGTCTGTTGAACTGCTCTGTCACAGTACAGTCTCAGAAGTAAAAGGAACTGTGAAGAGCTGGAGAGCTAAATCTTTACTCTGCTGAACCACAATACCCCAGAGATAGGTAGGTTTTCTCACGGCACTGTACATTTGTAAACAGCAAATTTACATACTATGTTTTTTCTACAGTTTTGCTGTAATTGCAAACTTGATCCTTTGATGTTTCTTGGCTCCTATCACTTTTTTTTTATTATTATTATTATTTTTTAGAAAGGGACATTTCAGGCAGTGATTTTGCAAGCTTTTTTGACACAAATTCTTACTTTGAAAAAGCAATTTGCTCAGGGATAGCATTTAGAGGAATGGAACATATCTAAGCCAAATATGGTTCTGGTACATCACATTAAATAGTACCCTTCTGTCTCTGGGTATTAGTAATGTTTATGGGGAAACTATCTTCAGCTGTTGTAACCATATAACTATAAAAATGATGTAGAAACACAAATATATTTTGGTTTGTTCCTTATTTCCTACCAAATGACTATGAATGTGATTAACTTTCTCAAGTGTTTATTTCAAACTGCAAAGTATATAAGTAAGGGTAACTATCTGAAGTTTCTTTTCATTATTGTGACAGAAACAGCAAGTTTCTGAGTGTATTGAATTATGTTTCACTCAAAGTTAATTATACGTTACTCAGAATTTTTCTATTTTGACAAGTTTACAATATCCTGTATGTGCTACAGATGTTCCTTTTGAATTATTAAGTTAAATCTTAAGAGTTTAGATATTCATACTAATAGCTCACATGACTTGAGAAATCAGGATAATTTATTCATGCAATTACTACTACATTAAGTGAGATTTGCATAAACAGGGAAGTGTAACCTAACCCAAAGGAGAAAAGGAAGAGGCGTAATTGTTGAAAACTCTGTGTAAAGAAAAATAAATATTTTCAAATAGAATTTGGCAAAAAGATGACCATTATTTGATAATTCAACCTGTGAAAAATGATACTTGAGGTCATGTACTTTTTCCATGTCAGGAAATATACCACTACTTATCAAGCTTTAGTTTGACAATGTGTAATGTTGTATGCGCTCTAGGTAAAAAACATATTCCACAGCTTAGTACTACCAGTCCTCACTCTTTTACAACCATGACAGAAATGAATAAAAAGCATTAAAACAACAAATCTCTCTAGTAGTAGGAGAGAATGGCTAAAAGGTCATCTTGTACCTCTTTTCCTGAGATGCCTGTGTTAATGTTAATTCTAACTCATGCTGGGAGATAGAAAACCGGGCCAGTAAGAGGGACTGTAGATATAAATGTAACTCACTTTTTTAGATTTTTTTTTTTTAACTTATTGACCATAGGCTCACGGTGGTCTTAAAACTGAAGAAGTCTCTCAGAGAAAATATTAGCCTGTAATCCTTATCAATCTTTTATTTATGTAACCAGTCCTTCAAAGTCAGAAGCCTAGACCTTAAGCCCCATATAACTATCTCTGCATCACAGAAAAAAGTTATAGAACAATCTTTTTCAACTTTTGTAAAAGGAGACACTGAATTTCAATATAAGTGTACAGTTTTCTGTATATATTTAAAATCTAGAACTATATAATTTACACACTGTGTCCAATTGTGTTAGTGCCATATAAAGCCAAAGTATATTATTTTCCAAAGATATATTAAAACAGTGTTAAACTAAACTTAATGTTTACAAACCATGAATGACTAAATTGAAATACATTCAAAAACTGTCTCAATTAGCATAGGGAAAATGAGCCTTCTCATTACTCAGGCCACAAAATCAATATTTGCTGACTTGACACATCTACAGGCATAGCACTGATAGTACAGCACACATGATTAAAACCATAAATATTTTTTCTTCTACATCAACCTGCCAACTCATGCAACAGCAATGTAGACTGACCCTAATAATATACCAGAATTTGCAACACTTTTGTCCATGTTGGAGACTCAAAACCAAGGGATGAAGCAGAACTCTATTTTTCAGCAGGCTTAAAAACAGATATTGGAAGAGCATCTGGTAATAGCCATATTTTCATTACATAAAAATTGTGGTATTTTTTCCTATTTGCTTAATTATCTTCCTGCAAAAACAAATTGCAAATACCAAAGTATTAGTTCCAAATAGACAACAGAGAAAACATTATTATATATAGATATTTTCTGCTTAATTTTCAGGGCACTTAAATTTCCATCAACTTCCACATCATAGTGATCATTTGCCTAACTATAATTTCATAACTACTATACTATTATTAAAAAAAATCAAAATTACATATATTATTGAATGGAGAACCTCCATGTAACCTATATGAGTTTTTCCTCATTTGGTTGTGCCAGCAGTATTACCAGTGGTCTTCAGCATGCAGCCCATATGTTCCCCCTCTGTTGTGCATGGTTATTTTTCAAGTAGGTTCTCAAAGCAGATGTTCAAATATTCTGTAACGTTCCCACAGAGACTTCAGGTTGAATTGCTGCCCTCCATTTGATCCTGCTAAGGGAAAACCCTGCTTCACAGATAACAGTTGACAGATAAAGACATTTGGATAACCTCCTCTTCCCTCAATCAATACTTAATTTTTTTAAAAAATGTTTCTCTCCTTTTGACACTGGAGAAAACAACAACAAATGAACAGTTGGATTGGCTGTTGTCAGATAAAGTTGCTGGAAAAGTGATAAATCTGTACTGTGGGGAAGAATTGAACATTTCTTCTATAATGAAATGGCTTGGGGTGGGAAAACAGCAATTTCTCATGATCAAAGTGGACTAGTGCTAGGCAGTAAACAAAAAAACCAGCATAAATTCTAGGAATTACTATGAAAGAAAAAATGGGAAAAAAAAGCCTACATTACATCACAGTAAAAAACATCCTTCTTATACCCCTTGAATATCCTACTCTGCTGTTCCCAAAAAGGACAGAAAAGAGAAGCAAAGATAAGTAACGCTTTCCATATGAACAACTAAGTAGCCCAGGATGTTCAATTTCAGTAAGGAGGAGTTCTAAGCCCACAAAAACATAAATTGCATAGACGTGGTGGAGAGATGAATAGATAATTCACTGCCTCTGTCTACATGAGCACGGGGCATGATCAAGTGAAACTAAGAAATACAGGCTTGGAAAAAACAAAAGGCTGTGATTCATTGCACACTGTTACTCTGAATTGCATAACCCCTGGCCAGAAGACATCGTGGATGCAGAGAGTTTTGTGCATTCAGAATATGCAAAGTGAACTTTTGAATGTTACTAAATAGGAACCATATCAACACTGAATACCTAAATATCTAAATGATACAGAGCTCAGGAAATCCTGTTAGCCAAAACATAGTCAGAGAACAAGAGAATATCTTGAGGAAGTTTCATATCATTTTACACTGTTTTTTATTCTTCTTCAGACATCAGTATACGCACGCCTTAGAGCCAGGATATCATGTTATGTAGACTCATAGTCTGAACCACTGAGCTATTTTCATGTTCTAAAATTTTCCAAAAGACAAGGCTGAGGTTTATTGGAAATTTATATTTGAAAAATTCTCCCTTCAGGGTGGAATTAAAATCTTAACTGGATAGATAGAGAGAAAAACATCAAACAAAGTAGAAAAGCATACATTCTAGGTTCTAGGGCAGACAGGCTTAATATCTGGTGGTCTGTCATTTGTAGGATGAACAGCAACTTGAAAAAAAAGCTGTTCTCTATATTTTAAACATTCATTTTGCCACAGAGAGCGTCTCTAGAGCTCAGAAGATTCCTGTGACAGCTTTAACTAGCTGGACATTCAGGCCTGTGTTTTGTTGACCAGAATAGAGAAAACTGAACAATTGGAGGCAGAGATAAAGCAAGGCTGCTGCCAGTAGTGTGATGGTGAGATCATTCACACAAGCAATGATCTGAGAGGAGAACACCCGGACACTCAGACGCTGACTTCACCTGCACTTTGGTGGGGTGTGAATAATGCAAGAGCCAGCCAGACAAGCTTGTGTGATGCTGAATGTGAACTCTGGTGCTGCACTGAGACAGCAACATTGACAGAAGCTCAGCACTGCCCCACTGCTGGATTTAAGCTGGTTCGTTATAGAGCAGTCGGGAGGAAGTGGAAAACCTGTAAGGAGCTACTATTTTTTACATTCCGGATGTATTTCCACACAAGAGGCTGTTTAGAGGCCTACTTATCTCCTAGTGTGAAAATTTTTGATAGATCTTGGGTTATTTCAGTACAGATCTGGACTCTCTTGAAATCTTGGGGGCTGATTCATCTTTTAAAAGCTTTGCCATAGTGATAGGTGTTAGTGCGCTACACTTTAATCTATTTTTATGGACTGTAATACTGACAAAAATGATCTCTGTTTCTGATATATCAAAATGTACAAAATTCAACAGCAGAGAAAAGGAAAAAAATCCATAAACATATACACATGGCTATTCTCTATGCAACATTTTGCCTTTCTTGACTGTACACATACGATGCTCGTTGAACACATGCAAACAGATTTGCAACCACTTGTAGCTCTGAAAAGCACTCTTTTAAAAAGACAAATTGATGTACTAACAGTTCTTTTTTGTTTGGTTTGGGTTTTTTTTTTAATACATGTAAATAAATTACATAGTTGTCACGAAATATTTGGTTATAGAATTGTAACAGATACCTGTATCTGCTAACTTAACAAATAGGTTCACACATTTTTTAGCACTATGGACTTGTGTTACGTATTAGAGCTTATTTTGGAAGATCTTTGTTCTAAGTTCTTTTGAGCTCTGTGTTACTGGCAAGAGCCAAGAGCTTTGACAGCTGTTGCCAGCTCTATGTGGTTTGTTTAGAACAATAAAGGAGTAGCCTAGCAACATCACATCACACTTTTGGTACCCTACAGTATCTCACATTCCTAACTACTCTGCACATCCTCACAACTTAAAGGGACACTGTCAAGTTAATAATCTTACATGAAAAGTGGACTTTTCTTTCACCCATAATTAGATATATGAGGTGAGAGAAAGAAAATTGACATTAATAAAATAATATTTGCACTTTCTTTGCAGCAACATTTGATATTTTGTCTCAAATCAGCAATATCTGTTATCACTTATGGCCACACTGGCTTAAAAATAGTTTAGTAAAAAGCAAAGTTTTCATAAAGAATTTTATCTTACTAACATAGATTTCACAAAATTAATCTCTGTATACATATTTTTCTCTGTATACATGCAATTCCAATCACACACATTATATGCACCACTGAACTTTTTATAAAATATGGATTTACTGTCAAAAGATTAATTGGTTATTTTATTCTGTTAGATAGCATTTATAGTAAAGGTTGTTAGAACGACCTGTGGGGCCTTCAGACCTCATGCAAAGTCACAGAGGGTTTAAGGTCCTTTGTTTATATGAATTGCAGCCCTGGTTTGGGAGAAGTTCTCCAAATGACCTAATACACCTTTTATAAAAACATTTCTGCATCAGTCATAGAGAAAGATATTAAGGAAAAAAAACAAAAACCAAAAAAACCCAAAAAAAAACCCCCAAGCAGTAAAAAAGTCATTAGGAGAGGTAAGACAAACTGCTCAATAAAGAAGTGAAATGAGATACTGTAGATTAAAAAAAAAAAAAAAAAAAAAAAAAAAAAAAAAAAAAAAGGAAGACAAATCATCATCTATAGCTCTTTTTTTGAGGATATACTTTTAGATTTTTGAATCCTTTTTTTTTTTTTTCTTGCTTTTAACTGCTACAAAAGGACCAGAGAAACAAAAAAATACACAGCATAGCTTTCAAAACAGTAAGTATACTCTCAGGTATTTCCTTCTCTTTTTTCTATCCACAATTACATAGTGAAAGGTCTTAATGCACCAATGATAAAGTTTCATTTTTATCTAACGGAGAACTCAAATAGATGTATTAGAAATGTAAAATAATTCAAAGGAATATGGAAATTTTTGCTACCCTAGGGCATCTGGAGAGTTGCCAGCACTATATTCTATGCTACTGTTCAAAACTTACAGAGATTCCCTAAAAGTGAACAGAACAATTGTAAAATATAGACAAAAGCACACATACAGAGTTACAATTTGAGAAGTTGGGAGTCATTAACCTTGTATTTCAACATGTAGTGACATTTTGGGATATGTTTGGTTCCAGTGGTTTAAAGTCTTTTGGGGTATTTTTAAAACATTACGAGCTTCTGCAAAGAGCATCAAGTTCCTTAAATGTAACCATGGCACCACTAGATTGCTGCTCTGAAAAGTTTTGCCACGTCTCCCTTTCTTGCACTCCCACTGTCAGATGCTGATTCTCTGGTTGGGAACTAGCTGTGATTCATAAACCATTGCTACTGCAACACCAGATTTTGCATTTAAAGTACAAAGGTCGTACCTGAATTAATGAGCACAAGCCTGTTTCTGGTATATAATTTGAACTGCTTGGTTAAATAACAATGCCAATAGCTGGGGGAGTTTTGTTTATGTTTATATGATGAGGCAGCATTTGGGACTGAGGAATTATATCACACTATATCCAATCAGGTCAGGAAAATGAAGCCAGGTGGCAGAAGATGAGGCCATGACTGAAGCTTTTGAAGTGCTGCATCATATAAAAGTGTCATGGATGCTGAGCAAGTGCATAAATATCATTGAGGATGGCAACATTTGCTACTTCAGAGGACACAGAAAAAAATAATATCAGCATATTTACCTATGTATCAAAGCTAATTGCCCACCATCTGAAGAATAGAATGATGTAAGAAAAGAAACAAAGGAAAGTGTTAAAACCAATGCAAAATTAAAGACTGTTTCTGAAAGAAGGTAAACAAATGACAACAAAAAGAAGTAGCAATGACAAGTGGGTTGATGTCACATACAGGAAAATTCAAGGATAAATCATAAGATTAGCAGAGCAAGAAAACACTAGCAGCTTTTCCCAGTCAATGCATTTTGTAGACCATAACTGTACCCCTATTACGGATGCTTTATTCCACCTCCTAAAACTTTAGCAATTATAAAATCCATCACCTCTTTTGACTTTTGGTGTCCCACCTCTCCACTTGTCAGTTTCTCTTAATTTATTTTTTTACTTTAACTGAAGAAATTATGTGAACATCTGAATAAATGATGGCAGGTAAATAAGTCTAGAAAGCCACATACTTAATTTGACCTTGAGCAGCCAAAAAAACTCTTCCCAAAAAAGCTCCCTGTGATTCTGTAAACTCCCCACCAGTGGCTGCTTACCATAGAAGTGTCTGAACTTTTTAAAATCATCTTGGTTTTCACTTCAAGGCTTCCTAGAGCCTGTTATTATACTTCTAAGAGCATCCCAAGCTGACACATCCCAATACTGGTTGGCATGAACTGCTCCAAGACTACCTTCTATACATACGCAATCAATTTGTATTTATTTTAATCAAAACACCATTGCTCACTTATCCAGCTGAATCTGTCAAGAAAGATTCTCTCTCAAAAGAGATTCTGCATTCACTCCATAGGTTCACTTACCCATTTGATTTGGGAATTGGTTCATTTCTATAAAGAATGTAAGACAGAAAATGGCAGTTTAGATTTTTTTTTTTCAATCAGAACACCTGCAGAAGTAGCACATTTCTTTCTTTTTTTTTTTTTTTTTTCCCACAAAATAAGTAAAGAATCATGTTCAATTTTCTGAAAAACAGTTTGTGGTAGCTACCTTAACTACAGGGAGAAGTTTTTCTCCACCTCTGAGTAAGGATTCAATATGGGTTTTGTGGGGGTTTTTTTGGTGGGTTTTTTTTGTTTGTTTGTTTGGGTTTTTGTTTGTTTGTTTGTTTTGGGTTGTTTTGATTTGTTTTGTTTTATTTTGGGGTTTTTTTTTTTCTTTGTGTTTCCTTTTGGTTAGCCCTAAATGTGAGAAAGAAAATTTAAAAGTTATTGGTGCTTTGGCTACTTTGAAAACCAAAAGATTTCACCTAGTCTTTCATAGCCCATGCAGGAAGCTTTGTTTCACACAGTATTCCTAATACCCATAACACGATAGCAAGGCTTTAACTATTGTTCTTCTCAGTATTAGAACAGAGCCTTATCATGTTTATCAAGCTAAATGATTGTCACTATAGATACATATACTAACTATACTACATATAAGAATCTGCTTTTGGTTGGTTGGTTGATCTGGGGTATTTTACACAAGAGCTAGGGCACCTATTATTCTTTGTTTGTTCACTTATAAACCGAATTTATGACTGTGAGAAGTAAAATTTAAGTACTGAGAATAGGTTCTATAATCGCTGAAAAGTTTGGGAGAATGGCATTTACTACAATAACTAATCTTTTCCTTTGGAGCAAGCTGGTGTGGAGCCATTAAGCAACTGGCAAGAAGTAAACTGTAGAGTTTAATATTCCATGCCCCCAATGTTGGCACCTAATCAAGCTGTAAGTTTCAATAATTTACGCTTGGCAGATGAGCATTTCTTTCCTTAAACTGCCTTTGAAATATTGGACATTTCAGACAATGGCCAAAATTATTTCTTAGGTTGGAAAGAGTAAAACAATCAAGCAGAAACATAAATGGAGTAGGAAGCAATAAATAAGAAGAAAAGCACATTGACTGATTACTTCTGCAGTGAAATAGCTAGTAGCACTAATGAATTCCTCAAAACAGACAGGGAAGGTAAAATGTTTTGGTTTACATATGCACAAGTAAGTTAACATACACTGACAAATTCCTCCTTTCTTTTCATATATTTTCACATATTTTTTTGAATTTAAAAAAAAAAAAAAAAAACCAAACAGAAAACTACATCTAGATAAGGATATTTTAACAAAACAATGCATTCTATCAAAGCTGTATTTACTTGAAAACTTACATCTGAGGCTCTAATAAATATATCTTAAATATTAAAAACCTACTTTTTTCTTCTTCATAAAGGCAGCAAATATGGTAATAATATACTTTCTGATAGCCATAATTTCTTTCAGTTAATTTGTCTTTCAGTGAAGACCAAGTTAAGATTATTTTCATCTATTTTTTTGTCTGTAGGTCACCTAAAGGTTAAATAACTACAGTAAGCCTGATTTCCTCTCACTGACTGATACTGAATTCATAACTGTCCAACTGCTTTATTGCATATTTCAATATTATCTGTCTACTATTGTCTCACTATAAACATAAAACAGCTAAATGTAAAATAGATACCCTTCGAGATGGCTTTAATTTCAAGAAAAATCATTACTTCTCAAGGTCAAATCAATGTAAAAAAAGTGCATCTAGATGACCTTCAGTCGTTCCATTTAACCTCAATGAAGGTGTGATTGCATAATTTTGGTTCCCCAAATTATTTTTCTTCAATATACAGCCTCAAAACTGTGCAGATCAGCTATTTAGACATATTTTTCTTCTCTGAAAATGTGCTTAAACAGTTGAACAGGATGCCAGAGAAGGGGTTGAGCCACCATCCCTGGAGGTATTTAAAAGATGTGTGGATGTTGCACTTTGGGACATGGTTTGGTGATGGACTTGGCAGTGCTGGGTTTGTTTTTGGAGCCAATGATCTTAGACATTGTTTTCAACCTAAATGATTCTATTATTCTTTGATGCAGTGCCTAAGAACAGATGCTAAAAGACCAATATCATTATCATTACTGTTATTTACTTGACTGTTGAGGGGCGGAGTTCACTGTTTTAACTGGCATTGGCAGAATATATGGATTTCAAAACAATTGCTTTAAAATTATGGTAAATTAATTTTGTATGCTGTAGTGGTTTAATGTTTCTCTTAGCCAGATTGTACCATCTTGCAATACAGAGCTGAAATATTTAGCCTTATATACTAAAAATTCTTAACACCCAAATAAAGCTTTTTGAATTTAAGAATGCATTCTGCATATATTATGTTTGAATCTATCTATATATATTTATATATTTATATTTATACTTTCACATACAAATTTATCCTACATGAACAGAAACTGATTAGATATATTTCATTTTTTTATTTTAAAAGAGTAAACAATTTTTTTTTAATTCTTATTTTCTGATTTCCTAGTTTTTCTATAAATAAATAAAATTGAAAGACAGCTGCTTTTCTACCTGGTAGTTTTGTGATTTTGAGCTGCTACTTTGGCTCTCTTTTTATGATTAAGAAATAGAAATGCACATTAATTTTCAAAAACACCAAGAATGTGTTCAAACTCTTTAAATATAGTTATTTTGGAATCTGTGCACCACAAAAAATAGGGCTTCTCTCATTTCTGGGTTAAATTCGAGCCTTTTGTATGTGCAGGCCAGAAAACAACTGGCTTACAGTACTTTTGGTCAATGGGGATAACAGTGTGTGTCTGTACCAATATTTGAGGATAGCCCTGAATATTTTAGGTGTATGGCAACTAAAATAGCCCAAGAACCTGAAGAAATAAGTCTTGTATATTTTGTTTTAGTTATTTATGTGAAGCTGATAGAATAAAAAAACTCCACACTCCTCTAAAAGATAAAAGCTATGAAATGCCATTCACCATGTCAGTGATATTTAATCGTCATAAAAAAACATCTATTGGGCAAGAAGCCTGACCATCTGCCACAATAAATGCATTCAAATATTTTATAATGAGAGAGGATAAGTTAGAAAGTCTTTAGTTTATAGGAAATTATAACTAATATCACCAAGAGTAACAAGCTGAATGAAACAATAAAAACTACCAGAGAATTAAGAAATCCTAAAGCTAGCAACACCCCCTTTTATTACACTTATATGTTGCTTTTTGAAGAATAATTGCATCAATGTTTTACCCATGGTTCTTCTGCCAAGTTTCAAATTGCTACTGTTCTGAGCAAAGCTGGCAAAAAGAATTCTAGACTTAATCTATCACTTTAAATAAGTGAGTAAATTGAACATATGGGCCAACTCACTACCAAAGCTCCTGTCCCATAACTGTCATGTACTGCATGTGCAATTAAATTTAGTAAGAAATAAACAAAGTATCAGGGTGTGCCAGATATACACCTTTAAATTCCCTTCTTTAATGCCAGATTTTTAAACAAAATGCCAGTAAACATTCAAAACAAAATCAGTTTTAATGAACTGCATCAAAACCATTTTTAAAAATGAAAAAGTCAGCTAGCAATTAGTTTTTAATTGCCTGTCTTCATGTCATTTTAATTAGTAGCAGATTATCATTTTTGGTTTGGCCTATTAGTTTCTCAGCATGATTGGTTTTGGTTTATACTATTTTAAGATAATTCAGTATTACATTTTTCAGATTGGTTATAATTTAGTTATTTAATTACAGTACATTGCTCCAGCCAGTAGCAATCCCAAGAGAACTAATCATCAAACTAGAGTTGTGTACACATTGAAGGTATGCTGTGATTTTTTCTGATACTTTACTGAATATCTAAATCATACTACTTATTATGAGCTAACTGAAGAGTTTCATTTAATAACATAATCACAATAATTATTAAGTTCTACTAAAAAGGAATTAAATAATTATCATTAAACATCTACTTGTTTGTGGTTTGTTCATATGCTGCATACAGTAGAATAGTGAGGCTGTCTTTAAAACTGCAGTTATAGGAGCTATATAAAGAATAAGAATAATTATAATAATAACCAAAACAACCCAAACCCACTCTCAAACTGCAAATAGTCATCCAGGGAACAGAATTACAACAGAAAGAGATGTTCAGAATATGATCTATAGTATACAGTACAGAGTAGGGACAACAATTCTGTTCAGCCTCAGAAGGGCAGATGCTGCTTGTACATGGATCCCAGTTTGGGAAAGGAAGAGTGTAGCCTTGGAAGGGTTGAAATTTACCTCTGGCTCTGTGCTTTGCAGAAGTCATTCATTGGAATTGGTAGTTTACTATAACATAAACCTCTCACATAAATGCTGAGGGGTTGTATCAAAAGTAAATTACATGAGTAGAGGAACCAATTTGAGTACTTTGGGTCTCCCCTTGACAATATCATTTGAGCAAGAAAAGATAATGGAGGTGGTAACAGGCTATACAGTTTTCCTGTGCAGCAAATGCTACAACGGGAGTGCTGAAAGATGAGCTCACAAGGGGAATGTGAAGGAACCATGGTTCCCACAGGCCTGAGAAAGGGCTACTGGAGTTAGCTAGCTGAAGCAAGTCTGCATTTTCATGATGCTGACATAGCCGAGTTCTTTTTTATTTCCATCCTCCTTCATCTTCCTTCTAAGACCTGGGTCAAAGAAGGAATAGGAAATTCCCGGAATTCAATCTAAATGTCATAAAAATAAAACAATACATTTTTTGGTGCAGTATAGTAAGTATTCAACCTGAGCAAATGAAGAAAATGTTTACTTTCCTCTACATTCTTTCTCTCTGCAGGAGCAAAACAATGTCACAAAGGAGAACACCCTTGATTTCTGTGGCATCTGTTTACCATAGACTTTTAGTTAGGTGGGATTTAGCCCACTATTAACAGTACTGTAAGATCAGATATTAGTCCTTGCTTACTAAAATCAGCATTAAAACTCTCTTTACACTGAACCTGGAGCAGGGTCAGCATTCTGATGCATAGGAAGAAAAGCAACCATATGTACTCAAATGATGACCTAAATATACAAGTAGATGGAATATATAGGAATGAGAGATCAATTAGAGCAAAGTGTTCTTTTATACAGACTTACTGGTAACATTGAAATGCTCTGTAAAACAGAAGCAAAAAACTTCAGTATTACCCCAGGAATTACTGCAAGCAACCATAACCTGTGTAAATTATCTTTATGAATGGCACTGAAGAGTAGTCTTGGCATTCATCACAAAATGGAAAGTATATGAAATCTCACCTGCTGGTAGAGAGAAGAGAAAATATCAGCTAGGTCCTGTTTATGGTTCATAATTACATGCTACTCAAACACCATTGCTATGCAATAAATAGCAATTTAACTGAATATATATATTAACTATATATTTAACTATAGCAGCCCATAACTGAAACGCTCACCTCTTACAACCAGTAACAGCAATTTACCTTTGTGAGCTTTTCATAAGAGAATTTTGTAGATATTTCTGAGTAACATGATTCTCTGCTTATAAACAAGGCTGACTTTATTTTAGCTAAGATACTTGAAAGATAAGCAGGTTTCACCATTGCTTTTTTCAAACCATCAGAAACTCCTGTTTTGTTCTTTTTAAGCTCAATTCTTGTTTGCTGCATTTAGCAAGTGTTACTACATGATTAAAAATGGATGTATGACCTGTTAACAGGCTGGGATCCTTTGTACTTGGAAAAGCAGAAAAAAAGAAAACAAGGTTGCATCCTCCCCAGGCAGTGTACAATCTAAGCCTAATATGAGACTAAAAATAGACTGGAAACTATGAAAGGCATTTCCAGCAGTGACATGTTAAAAAAAAAAAAAAAAAAAAAAAAGTCCTCCAATTATATGTCCACTATTAAATTCATTTAAGATGTTTCTCACTGCTCCTCACAGCACTGGCTTCCATGGATACCTGTGATGAGTTGAATGTAACCCATTCCCCATTTTTTCATTGCTTTTAAAGTATCAGGTGGGCCAGGTACAACTAGCCTACTATGGCACATAGGAAGTGCAGACTGTCACTCCTCCCTATGCTTCTTCAAAAGAAAGGTCTGGTTAAGGTGGATAATCACCACCAAGAAACTTTTCTTTGAACTACAACTTCTGTTTGTCCCACATATGGACAATTAAACTTCTTAAGTATTTAGGGATATCTGAAGCTGAAAAACACTAAAAGTGTCAAGTCTCATAGTCCTTACTTAGTCACAGTGTCCATTAGTGACAGCTTTGAGAAGAGATATTCCTAAACAAAAAGAACATATTTTTTTCATAACAAATGCATGTAATTTTTTCTTATTTTCAGTCCAACGGAAAATTGCAAAAACTTCCTAGTAATTTTAAAAAAGAAATTTTTTCTGAGTCTAAGACAAATTAGCAGTTTTGCAAGATAAAACAAATATCTGCTTTTATAAGCTGAATAAAATTGTAAATTTTGAAAGCCTCACTCAAATTTAAATGCCAAAAGATTTGTAGAAACTGACACAGTTTTCTATAGAACTCTTAGTAGAAATAATTAGTTTGGAATGTAATACTGACATAGATTTAAAAGAAAAAAACAAAGACAATAATATATTTCATAATCAGCAAAATCTTTCTACATGTGAGTACAGGAAAAAAATAAAAACAAGGATATAGAGATCTAATCCATAGAATTGGATCATATTTTTTTCACTGGTGAAAATACCTGTAGCTTTTGCTTTATCTTGATATTATATGCAAGATTTCACACTCGTTGGATCACAAAACTGATTGAATCAAAGCCATTTGTTTGACTAGTTTCTCTCACTCTCCATAAGAATACTTCTCTGTCCATGCTTAATAAGCATGATATTTGTAATAATAGAAAGAAGATTTTAGTTACTGATACACTGGACCCAAAATAAATTGGAATTTATAACTGTCCCACTAAAAGCTTGAACCAACAATGAGTGGGCCATAACCCAGCTAACAGCTGAAGCAAAACCACAGTAGAATATTCAGGGCTTTATTTCTCTTTCCCATGAAATCATGAACAAAGACTAATGTTGAAACAAATGGACTAATGAGGAAAGAGAGAATGAGATTCTGATCCACAGTAACTGAATAGGAGACATTCTGGCAGCAGCTTCCCTTCAAAGGGCTTCAGCTCAACATCTTCCTCCGATTTCAGCTGGAAAAGCAATTATACGCTGAAGACTATAAAGAACAGACTTGCTTTTAAGATATCGGAAATGTTTTGACATGGCTTCTAAACAAAACATGTACAACATATATAAAGCCATGCAAAAAACCCTCTTTGGTTTAATGTTTCATTACAAACTGGGAACGCAGCCCACATTAACTGAAAGGTTCACATAGCTTTTGTATGAACTTGGGCCAAGATATGTTACGGTTTCACATCAAAACCTGTCAGAAATTTGTGGGTTTTGCATGGTTGCAGTGTGAAATTGGGTGAAACCAGTGTTTTACTTGGAGTTCTGGGATCCAGCTGAATCCAAACACAAACCAAAATTCAATGAACTTAAAGGCAAGTAGATTAAAGTCTTCTTAAAAAAATTATAAACTCAACATGTTTTTCACAGCAATGAATGGAACCTCTTTTTCAGATCATCCAACACTGATCAAATGTCAAGGAGAGAGTTCAGAAGTCTTGCAGTCTTTGAAAAACCTGTATTCATTAAGCTCTGAAACAGTTCAGTTGAAACTGGTGTAAGTACATCTTGTGGACAACACTACTCAAGCCACACTGTTACTTTCACAGACTATTCTTAAATTGCTTGGAAAAGAATTTGAGTCGAATTATATAACTATATTTTACATGTAATTGAGAATATTTGTTAACACGCCTACACACAACACATCTGCCCCCAAACATGACAAGTGTTTCTAAAGTTAGCAAAGTAACTTCTTCTTCCCGGAAAGATTTGAATGCAAAGGAACAGAAATAACAGAATATGTTGCAGAGGAAGTGACACACTTTGACTACTTCCTAGAATCTTCTGTAGACACTTATCTCCATTAAGGAAGGATAGTAAAATGGCAGTCCAGATGTAATAAATCAAAAGGGCAGGACTTTCTCTCTTTTTATGTTTTACCTGCAGAGAACAGCATTACCTGATTCAAGTGTAGGTTTTCAAAGAAAAAACTGCTTCATGCTGACGAGGTCAGGTTTCAAATCCCGGTATACTGCAGCAAAGTGAAACCATCCCATGAACATAGGAGGAGGAATACCAGTTTAAAAATGTGACTTCTTCAATCCATCTGATTTAAAAAAATCCAATTCAAAACAGCATTAGTGCTGAGACTGCAGAAAAACAACAGCTCTCAAAGTGAGTTTATATGTGAAACCTGAATATGTGCTAGAGGGTGGTACATAGCTTCTGTGTCAAGTCAAGTAACAAAAGTTATATGATTTAGGTTAATTACTAACTTCAGTTTTTAGCTCTGTGAAATATATCTTGGATTAACTGAGGTTAAACTAAGGCTGTTAATCCACTTTAAAACCAAACTCCAAACCCCCTTTAAAAGTATTTATTGTTTTGTGTTCAAATACACATTAAGAAGTCAACTATGACTTGCTATTAGTTTTCACACCTCTATTTAAGGGGGAAGTATTGGATAAGGAGATAACAGGTTGAAGAAAATACAGGTTAATTAGATGTTTCAGAGGGACTGATCATGATAGGCTGCATTTCAGAATACATTATCAAACTGTCAATGAAAACTCGAAGGTGTAAGTAGTTCTCTCTAAAAAGTCATGGGAAACAGGAAAGGTACCTTTAAAAAATGAGAAAACACAGAAATGTAAACCAAATGGCATAAGTTCAATATTAAGAAAAAACACTGGGATGAATTAAACTATTGAGAAATTATAAACGCATCAAAAGTAACATTCAGAACAGATTCTGTCAATAATACCAACTCAAAACCACACCAGAGTGAACTATAATGTATTTCTATAATATACTCTGAAAATCAGAAATCTCTCTAAACTCTGTAGAGCGAGGGATATACTATCAGATACGTATTATAGGAAGATTGGCTCACTGTGAAAAAAGTTTCCACTGAAAAACATTAGAACATTAGTGATTTTGTACTAAATTGTGCAGCTCTATTTTTAGTTTTACTTCAAAGTTGTCAGACAAGGAAAACAAGAGAAGCATTCAGATTACTTCTGCTTAGGGAGATGAGAAGAAGGAAATATATTTCCTCATATCAGCTCAAAGAACTGAACATTGTAGAAGTTTGTGGACACAAAAATCAGTTCCCTTCTCTAATGGAGAGAACTTCCATAAAATGTAGACACCATGATATCCCTGCAGAAGTAGAAATTTAGGCTGCCCTTGAACATCTCCCTCACCAAAGTTCAGCACATTTCAAGCAGAAAGAGCACAAGAGCCAGCTGACATTCAGTGATGGTTCACAGCACTGAAAAGCTTATACAAATGCCATTTCTACACACAGAACCTGACTAAGGAGGAAAAAAAATTAGTTGGTTTCCTCCTCTGTCCATTAAAGCATAACATCAATGTAAGCAGATTGCTTTTTTCAGTGGATTACTTCCCTTTGTTTGCTTCTGTAGCAGATTCTAAATATTTCTGGGGTTTTACATTAAGTAACCAAGGGCTGTAAGAATTTTCATGCAACAAACCACAAATTCCACAATGCACAGTCACACTTCATGTGCCTTGCTCTGAGAGCCAATAAACTAAGAAATCAGGGGAAAATTACACTGCGCTGTTTAATCTTTACACTCTGCTTATTCTAGTAGAGGACTTTTCAAATGCACACCTGGAGACAGTACTACTACACCACTCTGGTCTAAGTGTAGAAAGAGGAAAAACTTCTCTTAGAGGATTACAACACAGAGGCATATCTTTATAGTCTTATAATCATGTTATGATGATAAAGCACAGCAGAGGCCAGAGGTATATCCTGCTTTTTTCACACTCAGGCAATCTGAATGTTCTGTGTAAATGCTGCTGAACTGATCCTTGTGAACAGAGTTGTGAAACAACTTGTTTCTACTGTGCATTTGCTGTGAGCGCTTCAGTATCAGGAATTCACTCAATGCATTGCCTGTGCTTTCTAAAACTAAAACCCAGGCAAATTGCTACAGTCCTTTGCTTTTTAGATACTATATTTAGACAAGAGAAAAGTTTTCAATTTTTTATTTTTGATTATTTTTACACTGTATCATATCAAGCAAATATCCAGAGTCAGAGGATGCACCATCTGGAACGCAGTTTGCCTAATTGGTGCTCCCTGTGGCATTCGTGAATCAGGTGTTTTGGGATAAGTGTTCACAATTGGACTTTATGTGCATAATACCTGGGAGGATTGTTTGACACTTGCACCATTACAATTAGTAAAATCTACTGGAATGAAGGCAAGCCTGAAGAAGTATAAATGTCCTAATATAGTTTAATCTTACTGTCCCAAACACTCTAAAGAAATGATCTCCAAAAGGTTTCTCCTTCTTGCCTTTTCCATGTTGAAATTTATTGGTGGCCTTACAAAACTGAAAGAAAAGGTAGGTAGAATGAAAAGACTTTAATATATTAATATTCTCTTTAGATCAAGAAAGTTCCCACAATGCCACAGGTATCTGTATTCTAACTATATTTAACATATATAAACAGATACCTGGACTTATATCTAGTATTTATATAATAGTAAAACAGATAAACCCTTATTTATGGTCTCTATTATTGGTACCGTTAGCTCAAATATTTTAATCCTCATTATCTAGGACACAGGAATGAACCTATCCCAAGCAAGCTGGTACCACCTGAAGAAAATGCAGTTCTAGGTTCTGAGGCAAAAAGAACACACTTGCTCCTATATTTCAGTGTTATCTTTGACAATGCATTAAAAAAAAAAAAAAAAATTAAAGTGCGCCTTTACAGAGAGTCCAGAAAATCAGCCTTGTGTAAACTGTTGCTCATTAATCTTCCTTCTTATTTGTTTAGGTAATAAGAACTCATGTAACTCTACAACACAGTAGAAGTATAATTCTGGATTTTAGAGTCAGATTGGAAAATATGAGGTATGTTCTTACTGGTGTTTTCCACGTCAGTATTTTAGGGAGGATTCTTGATTCTGGTGAGGTTCCTCACAGAAAAAAAAGTCAACAGAATCCGCCTTGCTCTTTTTAGCTTACTTGGTTACTGAATTCCTCAGCAGCTGCATTCCTGAATCTGCAGTCCATGCCAAAGGCTGTCACAGGGTCAGGCTTTCAGCATCCAATGCTGCACAGGCATCCTGCTAGACCATGCTGGGGTTTCAGTCTCTCTTCTGTTCCACTATATTTAGCTTTCACTACCAATACATGCCTCACTGAGCATTCAGCCTTAAGGCACAACTGGGACTCTTTGAACATTTTCACATGTGTGTGAAAGGAAATGTGATACATCAACAATCCAGCAGGCAGAAAAGCTTATTCCATAATGACAAATAATGAGAGTGAAAAAAAAAAAAAAAAAAAAAAAAAAAAAAAGACTGTGTTCCTATCTCATGATCTGGTCATAATTTCTTCCAGGCACAGTTAATAACTGCATGGATTCCTTCTGGAGGAGTGGAGAACCATGTACAATACTGCTGCCTTCTGGGATGACCAGAGCCCAAATAAGCTCCAGAGACACTTCAGCTGTGCCCTAGCATTTACATCTTGAGAAAAAAAAAACAACAAAAAAACCTCCAAAAAACCAAACAAAACCAAATCAAACTAAACTGACAAAAAAAAAAAAAAAAATTTCTAACAAAAAAACCAAAAACCCAACAAAACAAACAAAAGAAACCCCTAACCAACATAAAAACAAACAAGAACAAAACAAAACAAAACAAAAAAAAAAAAACCAAAAAAAAAAAAAAAAAAAAAAACCAAACCTAAGCAGAGGGAACCAAACTGCAATGAAAAGAAAAATTAACATTGGTTCAAATGGCCAGCAAACCAAAATCTAACTTCAATTTCCTATAACTCAGCCTCCCTTGTTACGCTCATCTTTTATTACTATTGTGTTCTTTATCCATTTCTCTATTACATTCATGATATTGCCTTCCCACATTTTCTTCCTTTCTTCTGTACCTTCTCTTGTGCATGGATCGTTTCTGGAAAAACATCCCAGTTGCTTCACAGTAGCTTCTCCCAGTTCTAACATCTGGCTAATCTCTTGTACTCAGTCCTCCTATTTTCAGCTCTCCAGATGAGAATTTCTTTCCTTAGATACTCAGCTAGACAGATAAAGGTGTTTCCAGCACACGATCCACAAACATACTTTGGCCCTGCACTGCTAAAAGCTGGAAGGCAGATAAGATCCATGAGGCAGCCTTTGCTTACTCACAAAAGACTGCAGCACTGGCACAGAAATGCTTCCTTATAGGAAAATTTAGGATGCCTAAACATATTAAAATACTCCAGCCCATTTCATTTAAGTCTCCTAAAACCATCATACTAATGTATCATCTCTGTTTTTGTTTTTCTTAGTCATCCAATCCCAACTGTTCAGAATAGAAAAAATGTACCTTGCAGTCTCTAAAGAATGGCTAACAATGGTTTGCCAATGATTGTCTCCCTTGCCTGCAAAGATGCAGGAGTACATGAAATAAAAAGAATAACACTTGAGTAATAATGAATTTTTCATTTGTGGTACTATAATTCTGTCTTCATTACACATATTTAACTATTATTCTCACTCAAAGTCTCTTTAAAAAAATAGTTTATCTGCTGATTTCTCTACCAAGAATGTCTTATAATTTTGGGTACTGAATAGAAATAAACTTTTTTACTTCATTCTACAGAGGTTAGACTTCAGACTAATTGTAAACATTTCTTCCATTTCTTGGATTCGCCTACAATGCACAAAATGCACTGGGTCCTCTAAGTATTAGACTATAAATTCACATCAACAAAGCCAATGTACTTCACAGGTCTTTCATATGACATCTTTTCCCATTTTTTCATATGACTTTTTATAAACTTTAAGCCTTTTTCTTCTTTCTGGAATTCTCCCAAATATGAAGGTTTAATGACTGTGATTTTGTCTTCTGCCATTTAGGGAGACTAAAACAGATATGAGAAACTGTAAGGCATATTGATGAAATCAGGTAAATTTAGTCTTCAGACACCACTAGGACTATTTGGCAACAGTGGAATTTTGCTCTCTGTGCACAGTCTACCAGTGTATTTCCTTGCACTGATGGCACAAAAACACATTTTTCAACTCCAGAAAAGAGAATTCCCTATGGTTGAACAAGTGGATCAGTATTATTACTATGGGTCCCACAAACCCCAGGAAATATGCTTTGTCTCCAGCACAAGATGCATTATTCACATCACCATCTACTTCAGTATTATTCTACAAAATAATAGAACACTCTTAGAAGCCTTAAGCCCCAAAGACCTATAGATAATGGATATCATACTGCGAATACTTTTCAATGCATTCACTACTCAAAACACAGTCTCTAGGAGGATAAAAATAGGACAGCTATAGCTGTAGGGTCTTTGAGTTTCTGCAGTTTTAAAGGGCAATTCCCTGCATTTTTCTATCTCCTGCAGTATTTTACATCATTCAGGCTATGATTCCAGTGCACTGCAAAGAGGTTTGGTAACTGGGCAATTACAAATAAAGTAGGAGAGGAAGGAATATACTTTGACTCACACTTTTGGCTTGGGCGCTTTTCTCTTGGGAACAGTTATGAAAATGTGACAAGATTTAATAACATAATATTACATCTATACCATATAATAAATACAAGCATAAACTATAACAAACTTAAGAATTTTCAGCATTCAGAAACCAGAATTATGAGAATGTCAGCGTACAGGAAACTATTTGGAAAAGCATTCTAAGCTTATTAAGAAAAATACTTAACAGCCCACACCAACTCTGATATGCTACAAAAGGACATATTTAAGGCTTCATCAGTGGGGTGCCCTAACCTTTGAATCATCACTCCTCTCATTCAGAAAACCAAAAGCTTTTAATGCAGGAATGCAAATACTCTTGCTTTCGCTTTCTTTTTCACTTCTGGATTCGCTGTCTCTTTTTCTTTCGCTTCCTCTCTTTCTCTCTCTGTTTCTCTCTCTTCCTCTCTCTCTTTCGCTTTCACTTTCCCTTTCAGTTTCACCTCTTTCACTTTCAATTTCTCTCTTTAACTTTCGCTTTCTCTCTTTCACTTTCACCTCTCACTTTCACTTTCATTTTTAAACTTTCACTTTCGCTTTCACCCTTTCACTTTCGATTTCACCCTTTCACTTTCGATTTCGCCCTTTCACTTTCGCTTTTGTTTTCTCACTTTCGCTTTCAGTTTTTTCACTTTCACTTTCGCTTTTACTATTTCACTTTCGTTTTCCCAGTTTCACTTTAGCTTTCGCTCTTTCACTTTCACGATTTCACTTTCACTTTTGTTTTCTCTCTTTCACTTTCACTTTCGCTCTTTCACTTTCGCTTTCACTCTCTTGCTTTCAGTTTTGCTTTCTCGCTTTCACTTTCGGTTCCAGTTTCGCTTTCTCTCACTTTCGCTTTCAGTTTGGCTGTCTTGCTTTCTCTGCTTCTCTTTCTCATCACAGCTTCTCACTCCTTATTCCCTGACTTTTAGCCCTCATCACATTGCTTACTTGGAAGTCACCAACTCCACGCATGCATAAAAACTGTACAAGGCTTTTCTGTAACAAATTTAATATTGCATAAAACCAACCTCCTACCCTTTATATTCCAGTCTTAGTAATTTTCTAAAGCTCTGTGTTAAAAGGGATTTTGTTATATTAGAATTCTCTTATCTCTCTTTTCCTTTCAGCTGTCCTCTCTATATACTATATTCCAGCCAACATTTAAATAATTAACTAGGGAAAAATTACTGTATTTCCTCCTAAATAAGTAGTGGATGTAGTCCCGCTAAAACTATAGGAACAAGTCACAAATTATGAGCCATTTCACAGGACGGACGGTCATAATTACCAGAGTATATACTGAAAAAGAATATATACATACATACATAGCAAAAAATGTAGAGAGCATCAGTACAAAATTATCCTTAAGATCATACATCTGGTTTTATGCAATACATTCTCAGAAAACTTTCTGGTGCTTTTCTAAGTGTTGAGCATTTTAAGAATTTATGATTATGAATAATGTAATTCTAATATGGAATATTTTTCATAAGAAGGAAACAAAACCGATTTTTTTTTTGCTTCTTCAGCATTTATAACAAACTACTCTCGCTCAGCAGAGGAAGGAAAAAGAATCCTAGCATATAAGTGGCCTTTCAAATAATTATAGCATCTGCATAGTCGGTACTTTGAGATTTGATAGCAAGGAGATACTCAAGGACAGAGATATTTGTTGTATGCATAATGGCAATGTTAAGTTCCCCATGTAGAGCAAAGCATTCTGAAAATGCAGGATTACAAATATGAAGAAAATAAACAAAGCAAGGTAAATACAAATTTTACACATACACATATTATTAGCCTCTTCTGTCCAATGCTTTACAAATATTGCAGAGCTCAATGCATTGTCCTTCAGATTCCAGCCTTGTTATTTTTCCAAAGGTCTGACAAACATTATTTTGAAACTTCATCCTTTCTTTAGTATTTTTTCCTTTCAGTTATTCTCTGCTTCTATGCTGCTCTGGTTGATACACTAGTCCAGCCATGCCCTGAACCTGATCAGTGCAGTCTGTCCTGCCTACCATTAACAGTCCAGCTATCTATATTTTCAGTTCTAAAGATAAATGGTTTTATTCCAATTTTCACTGTCAGACAACAGTCAGAGTGCTTGGGAAGGGTTGCCTTTCAGGCATTAATTTAAATTTTGCTAATATAATATGAAAAACTGTGATGATTCCTCATGAAAAAAGGGAACATACATATGTAAATCTCATAATTGCTACTTTGAATTAGGTATGGATGCTTGAGGAAATGTTACACTGTAAGAATACTCAATTTCTGCTTGCTGTGGAAGTTGGTTTTCATTGGGGCCAGGGTGAGAAAGATATTTCAATAAAAGGAAGGATGTTTACATCCATGAAATACATCCATCGCATGTTTATAGTCTGTATTTTTTTAATATCAGCTCTGTATCAGGAAATAAAACTTAACTAACATCATTCATGATTTTGCACATGTGCTGTTCAGTATAAAATGCTGCCTTCCCTGACAGCTGCTTTGCAAGCACATGGAGTCCATGCCAGAGCCTGTGAAGAGTAGAAAATATACTTCCTAATTTACTGTCTTAAGCTTCACTGAAAGATCACAAGACAAATTAGATTTTACAATTTCCTTCAGGGAAAGCAGTGACATTTTCTGTTATCCTTTAAGCACTTAGAGTATATGAAGAACAGAGAAGTCAATAATCAGCAGTAACTATGCCATCCAATATCTAATTACCAGTGCAGTATTTAGAAGTACTACACTATCCTCTTCTCTAAATCTTCCGTGTGATGGCAGATTTTATAGGCTTTTAAATTTTAGGGGGTTGCCATTAAGAATAAAAGAATGCTTCCTGAAATTAAATAAAATATCCTGTATTTTAAACTACTCTCTGAAACACAGATCCAGAACACTGAATATTTTTTGTCTGCTAAGAAGAACTGGACAACAGTCTTGGAACCATCTACCCTCGTGTTTTTGACAGAACTTTCCAATTATCTTTAAAGCATGGTAGAACAACTCTTCCCAAAAATTCTTAGCTTTTCTCATCAGTGTGAAATAAGAAGAAAAGCAACAACTCAAACCCAAACAATAAATAAACAGAAAATCCAACCAAAACCACTCTTCAGAAATGTTGGAAAGCAGGGCTGTGTAACCTGGCAATCAGGACAATTCCTCAGGCTGTAACAGCATAGAACTGCACAGGCTCAAGAGTTTCAATCAGCACAGGGAACAGATGTTAATTTTACTCCTCTCTTCTCCCCAGTCCAAAAAGCCAAGTTAATGGAAACTAAACAAGAAAACTCATGAGCAAATCCAGACAAAGATATCAATAGAAATTTTGCCTCTCTTGACTGCTTGAATATTTAAAAAATATAAATAAGGCTAAAGAGAAGCAATGGTCACATTTTCCTAATAATCTAAAGATATTTTATTGGTTTTATTATATACTAAATACGTTCAGTAAATTTCATATAGATTGAAGGTGTTTTCTCTCTTAGATTTGAGACATTATTGGCAGTAGTAATAGAATGAAAAGTATCTTGAAGGTAAATCAGTGTACTTGGGGATGAAAAAACTGAGATAGAAACATTGTAAATGCTTCAGGATTATTTTAAAATGCATAGATAACCTAGTGATCTATTAGAATTATCTTGTAATAATCAGTTTTGAAAGCATCAACTTTGCTGTAATTTCTGTGTAATTAGAAATCTTTAGGAAGCTTAATAACTAAGTATATAGTCACTCAGTATTAAACATTTTCTTAAACTCTTAAGTATTTACCTGGATGCCAAGTAACAGTACAGCAACATTTATTATTTACATATACACAATATCTGCAAAAATTTAATAAAAGATACGGAAGACTTATTTCTCAGCAAGAAACTGTAAATGTGAAACAATAATAATCTTTACTTTTCAGATAGCACCTTGAAATACCTAAAAATGCTGATTTATTAGTCTTCTGAACACTATACAGAAGGTTACATTCTACATAACAAGTGAAAATATTTTTCATATTCTAGGGTATAAATGGAACTGCCTCTGAGCTGGATAAGTTGTGGCATTCATCTCAGAGTTCAGCATAGCAGTCAGAACTCAAGAATCACTTGTCTAACTGGTCAAATGAATAATCTTCCCCCTTCCAATTATGATGGTGGTCTGTTGGATTTGGTTTTTTTCTCAGCTTGTACACAGTGTCATATTTGAAGCACTGAAAAATATTTAAATTGAAAAATTTCTAAAGGGACCAAAAAATTTTCCTTGCACAAGCAAGGAACATCACATTCAATTGATGACAATTGCCTGACCTGTGTTTTGACCTCCCAACAATAACAACCAATATTTAAGTGTGGTTCTAAGAAACCAATTACATGTCACTTGTTTACTGGCTTGTCACAGATAAATTCTGCCATCTTGTCCTACAGCACTGGTCTACAACTATTGATCTTCACTAGAGAATCTGCCTAACATCCCAGTACAGTTGAAAATGTTTGCTCAGAAGAATCCTCTGCACAAAGGCTTGCTGTTCATAGCTATGGCAAAACCCCCAGAGGTTCTAACTCCTCCCACCTCCTTTCCTTTCTCTTATTATATAGATCTGTAAAGGGGAATGTGTCCAAGAGAAAAGTTAATGAAACATTTCTGTTTCTAATCAGTTCAAGATCTGAACAGAATACGAAAATCTTTTTTCAGCCTTGTGTGGAGCCACAGATATATTCAGAAAACAAGACGCTCATACCATGGAGGACTACACATGGTCAAAATAATAATGTGAAGGAGAAATAATTCTTTTGAGATCACTTAATGCCATTTACAGTAATGTTAATGAGTAGTGTGGTTTAACCCAAATCAATTTGAGTATTCATTAGGAGATGCATTTATACTGTATCTTTTTCCATTTCTAAGTTGTAATGATCATATAATTAATTCTGGTTAGGTGCCTAACAAAGTGAATGATACAGCTGGCAAAGGGGAATTAGTCTGTTTTTATCTCTGTAAAGCACACATCAGAATACAAGAAGAGATCATTTTACTTTAAGCAATCTGTATGCAGTGCACATCAGCAGCAAGAGCATAGTGCCACAGCCAATTCGTTAGCTAAGGATTATCAGATCGTATATCCTGTATCAGGAAACATACCAAATAAATCCTTATGCTGAATAAAGAAATAGACCATCAGACTCAGAATTCTTGTTTCTAGTGGCTGACTCGTCCATCTTAAAGTTGCATGTAGCAGCTTTTTTTATCTGCCTAAGCTTGTTTGTATCTCTGGATAATTCACGTGAGAATGAAAAGCAGAGTGCAATTTTTTGATACTACATTTTAGAGCATTTAGCTCATTATCTAACTCATACTGCAAACTGCTTTACCTACTTGCACAAAAACTTATAAACAGAAGCATGAGAAAATTAAAAGAACAGTGTCCAAGAAATGAATGGAGGATTTGTATTTTTATTCTTTAGCTGGTATTATTGCAGGTTTGTTATTAGTTACATATTCAAAATTACACTGGGACTATGTGATTTTTTGTATTTGTGCAGAAATCACTAACTGAACTACAATACTAATACTACTACTGATAATAACAACAACAATAAAAATATGAAGAAAGATGTTTCATTGCATTCAATTGATGGTCTGTCAACTAAAGACTGTTGCACTCCTAGCATTCTCAACTTTGCTGGATCTGTTACCAAGTTCTACAAAAGCCTGTGTCCAAAGCAAGATCCTGAAAAGGATCTGGATCAGAACACAATCTTTCTAGGCACTAGACAATATATATTTATATTGGATAAGTATTTTTTTCTTGTAATACTGTGGGTTACCCCAAATACACTCCCCTAATACCAAGATAAAGCTTCATCACACTCTTACTCTTCATTTCTTGGCTAAGTAGTGCCCAAGCAGAATAGCTGCTTCATGAAAAAAAAAAAAAAAATCAAAAATACACCAAAATTCTGTTTCCATGCATGTGCAGAATTCAGATGTAAAAACCACAGATTGTCTTAATCTGAGGTTGGATACTTGGAGAACAAGGTTAAGAGCATAAGTTTCTTCAGCTTCAGTAAATCTGAAAGATACGCTGTTTATATTCATTGTGAGCATTTAATGGCACTTCATTGTTGCTGTTAATGGAGAGGACTATAATGCAAAATGTAGTTTCAGAATAAAAATTAACTTATTTATAAACTAAATTTTAAACCTTCCTCATCAGAATCACTATTATGTCATGAAACATCAGCTATTCAGCTAACCTTCACCATGGACTTTGTCCAGAGAGCATTGCAAGGCACAGGAGCACATGACAGGAAACAGAGCACCTTCCCAGTTTGCCTTGTTGGTTTACAATTATTTTTCTACTTACATGATTAAAAATGTTTAACTATAGAGGATGGTGTAAATCACATGGAGTCCTTTCCTTGCCCTGCCAAAACAGTAATGCTAATAGGAGTTATTATTAATACTTATTAGTAATAGCAATGGCAATATCCATCACAGCACAGAGATAGAAAGAGAATGCAAATAAAGGCATCTGCAAACTATGTTTAAAAATTTCAAATTACATGAAAAATTTAGAAGCTGAAGTGAGTTGATGGAGCAGATATTAAGAGATTTAAGTTGCCTTCTTCTGTAAACACCAAAAACCAGTACTTTCCTAGCAAAAAACCCCTATATTGCAGGATTTTTTTAACTAGTACCTTTACAATCCTCTTCATGTGATATACTTTTTTGATATCTGGATTTTTTTTTTCACTGTGATTTTATGCTATCCCCAAGTCATTAACATTTCTTCAGTTCCTGAAACAAAAGACAAATTGAAACTTCAAATCCAAAAATGTATTCATTTGATATGGGAGAGAACAAGAAAATCCATGAAAAAATCATTTGGTTCTTTGCAACTGTATCAATATTCATTTAATGCTTTCTGATAGAGAGATAATGAGCAGCCCTTTGTGAGGGCCTAGAACAGACAGATGAACAGCCAAAAATCCCAGCCATGAAGAAATGCTTACCTCTGATGACAAAGAGATATTCATAATGGTAAACAAATCTCTCCTTCTTTTATTGTAACACATGTATTCATTGCTAAAGTAGCACACTTTTGACATAGCCATTTAAAAACTTTTTATATCTTATTCTTATCTTCTTGTCTTCGTAGATTTAAATGACCTTATGTTTAAAGTTATAGAGCTCTGGTAAAAATATTCATCAAGTTTTAATAAAATTACTTTCATTTTCTCTGAAAAGGGTCTAAAAGTCACCTCCTTAAAGTATCTGAAAATATTTCTAAGTAATTATATATAGTCTCAACAATAAAAATACTACCTATGGACTTTTGCTTAGCTCAGAAATTTAGATCAATTTCTCAGCAGTCAAGAACAAGTGAAACTGCAGCTGTTAACCAAGTGATTAAAGCAAGTGTGGGAGGAGGTACTGTATCAATTCCCAACCCATAATCTCTGGTGGTTCAGAGAGACTGAATTTGCAATAACAGAAAACATAACCATCTCAACTTACACAAAATCAATACCTCCCTCGTTAATCAAACATTATCCTATGGTGCAGTATTGAAAAGGAGGGCATTCTGATCTATTTTTCCCATAGCACTCAAACTCCCTATTTTAAATTCTGTTAGAAAGACAAGTATCAAAAATCTTTTCTCTCTGCCCCACTGTCCTCATATTTGTGGTTCATGAAGAAACTTGTTAAAACTCTGATTCTCCAGGCTGGCTCCTTTCCTGATGAAACCTACAGCAGCTGCTTTAACACTTTTACATTAGTCTTTTTATTATTACATTGCTATGAATCAGCTTAATTACAAAGAACTACAGAAATATTACACCTTTTTATGTGGTAGTCCTTAACAAGAATACAGCTGTCATTCCTCTGCTTCAATTACTTTCTAATACAGTGCTCAACATTTACCAAACTAATTCATATTGCTAATTAACAAATATGATGATAAGATGATAGTGTTTCTTAAAGATATGATTTTAATTTTTTTTAAATTGTCTATTCATGTTCTTTTTAGTTCTCTTAGTCTATCCTCACCAGGTCCATCTCAAGAAAAAACAGACCTGAAAACCTGAATAGCACAGTGCTGATAACACCAAGATTATGGGTTTGATCCTCATATGGGCCATTCACATAAAGAGATGAACTTGATGATCCCTGTGGATCCCTTCCAGCTCAGAATATTCTGTCATCCCGTTCTGTGATTACAAGGAGATCCATGGTGCTATTAAATGTAGAGCAAGAAGTTTTCTCTTTCCATATCATGTTTTAAAAATTCTATTCAGTTAGCAAATTTTCTATCACACACATGATTTTTTTTCTTTCTAAGAAATTTTCACCCATTTAGTAGGACCTGGTTTTCCATAACAGCTATATCTATTCATGGTAGTGATATTATTCATTTTAATATAATGGCATGCTATGAAACTAAAAGAGGCTGTCACCTGATAAAAGCAAAAAGTTGTCTAAGAAAACCTATGAAGACACAAAGCATCCCCTCTTTTGTCAGGGATGAAAAAACTGTTAAAAAAATCTGTTTCAGGAAGGAAATTAAAAAAATCAAAATCGACAAAGATACTAAAGGAAGTTTAATGGGGTCCATTTCCCTCCACATAGATATGTTACCCTGGATATATTAAAGATCTATATATTGTAATTACAAAAAGTGAAGAATTACATCATTACAGGAGACTGAATTTCCAGAAATAGATTGTAGAATAATCTTGGATACAAAAGGTAACAGATTTATTTATCAGTTATTATAGAGAACAACTCTGGGGGAAAGAACGACTGGATGAAAAATGCCTGTTAAAAAAAGATTTCTAATCATCAAAAAATCAGGTTTTGGAATACGCTTCCATTCAGAGTATTGAGGAGGAGTTTGGTGGTGGAAATGGAAGTGAGTATCTCATTTTAATTGAAAGCTGCTGTGAAAGGATGCAACCTTGTAGTCTGAAACCTGTGGTCTCCAGCAGCTCTCACAGCATTTCTGTGTAGTCAAATATTGAAAATGGATTGCAGTTTTCTACTTTTCTCTGAAGCACTCATTGACTTAGGAAGCATTTAATAATAGAAACAAAATATTGTCCTCATTTTGTAGTAGCCCCATATCTGAAAAAACCCATTACTTTTGCAATATCAGTTCAGTCTGTTTATGCATCATTACCCTCTCCTAATAGTATTCAAACAGGCTGCCTTGATGAAACAGAAGTGGTAAGACTGGGCATTTTAACTTTTAAAAGTTGTGACTTATAATCAAAACAGTAATAGGTCAGGCAGTGAATGGTATAAGGAGAATAAGGAAATACATAGTATGGTGTTCTGATGATGTCTTTTTGCCCATAGGCACTAATATATATTTTGTAACACTTTTTCTTTCTACAGCAAGGCTTTCTTTGTCTTTTTGTAAGAAACAGTTGTTTCAAAAACGAAGGTCTTTCAGAAACGAAAGTGCAAAGATATGATTTTTATCAGCAAAATTACTCACAGGCTCTTTCCTACATTTGAATCTAGTACTATATGGAAGATGTATAAAGGAAAAGAAGCATTATGTTTCTTCCTCCTTTCACTGCTGCTGTGCCTCAAGCATACAGAGGAAAAATCTGCTGAAGTTAGAAATAATACTTTGGTTTACAAATTTACTATGGCTATGCCAAAAAAAATGTTCGTTATTAATAGAAGATAAAAGATAGACCATTGTGATAACTAGGAAGGGTAAGAAAGTATTTATATTATAAGACAGCTAAGAATAATAGTTTCTTCCCATCTTTTTTCATATATATACATTCAGTGCAGAACAAAACTGTTTTCATTTTTCTTTAGATTTAGCCAAAAGAAAGACTGAAAGTAAATCTAGACTGCATCTTAAAAGAAGATCAAACACAATGATAAATCCATTTAACTCACAAGTGGTCTTTTTCATCAGACAAAGATAACTTAATTTCAGAGCCTACAGTATGTCTAGTTAGGAAATATATTTTTAAGCACAGAAGGATCATATCTCACAGCAAATGCAATACTTGGATATATTCTGCTCACATAAACGCACACATATATCAACTTCTTTTAACCAGGAGTATCTGTTGCAGCTGTGTGGGGGCACAGAGCAGATATATATGAATTAATAAACATAATATCCTCCAGCTTTCTCTCAAAAAATTCACTCAATTCCTCACCACAGTTGTAAACAGAGCATTTCCATATCCACTGTCATTGCCAGGCAGTTCTCTCTTTGCCATAACACTTATCCCACGTGGATTCAACCCCAGATAACTAAGAAGGGATCATGTTTTTTTAAGAGAACTAGTGGAAGTCCAGTTTAAGATAAGACTATAGGGCAATTAAGCAAAATGAGGCTCTGAATCTAGAGACCTGAGCCAGACTTGAACTATATTCCTCATTAATTTATATAAACAAAAAAGATCAAATATAGATGCTTCACACTGTTTGGATACAGGTACAGTTTTTTCATCAGACCACTCATGTCAAAGTACAAAATTTTACTACACATTAGGTAGATGAAATTAATCAGGCCAACTCATCAATATCCACTTTTCTTCCATAAAATACCTAAAGCCTACCATAATACCAACACCCCACTCAAAAACAAAAACCAAAACAAGATGCAAACAAAAACCACAAAAAACCACCCAAACAAAACCAAAATACCAAAAAACCCAAAACCCAATCAACAACCCCTCCCAAACAAACAAATACAGGGTGAATGCTCTTAATCAAGTAGATATATGAAATTTATCTTTCTTCTAGCATTGACTAACATGTAAAGAAAACTAGAGAACCCAAATACTGCAACAGGTTTACATGGAAACATGGTTGTACAGACAATTAAAGAATGCCTTCAAACAGTTCTTATTAATTTCTGGAGGAGATCATAATCTTTTCTACCCTTTGAATTGATGGAGTCACTCTCAAAAGTCTTCCATGGAAAAACCATTAAGATATAATCTGCCTTATTAATACCTTCCCTTCACAATGATATACCATCTATAGAAGTGGAACAAAGTTATACCTAGAAGAATCTGGCAAACTTATTACACCTACTTTTGTATATGTTTGGACATGTATATTCTTCAGCTCCCCCATTAAGACAGTCTCAGTCCTTTCCTTTGCTCTTTTCCACTGGTGGTGTATCTGTGAGATACAGTGAGAAGCCTTGGAGCAAAACCAAGAATTATGATCAAGTCAAGGTAAAGTCCCTGAATTCTAGGCCATAGAGACACTAATGTGCCTTCAGTAAATATGGCACGTCATCGTTTGGAATGAGACCTCGCTGGCATCCCCAGCCCAGAGTCTTGTCTCACTTGACATCAAGTACTTCATCAGGAGCTTGGTTAGCCAACCAGACTATTCCCAACACAATTGCATTGAAAAAGATTGGATAGTTGTCCATGAAACGGTATGCTCCAGAAGAATAATGTTTCACTAGCCCCACTATAAATTAGCAGACTTACTATCTGTATGACATAGGTAAACTTTGAATATAGAATCCAGTGGAAAATGTGTGTTTTGTTGTGTATGGAACTCACGTGAATAACAACTGGCTATGCCTCCTTTGTTATCACATAGAACTGAATGGAGTATATGTTCAAATAAAATAAAATACCAACACTATTAAATGGCTTAGTGGAAAGAGGTAATTGGAGTGTTGTAATACCACGTCCATAAACACTGATTTATTTTAGGTTTATCAGCAAAGCTATAGTTAAAGTGAAGGTACCTAGTTTAGATGTGCACAGGATGATACACAAACATGCATATGCAACAGTGCAGCTATTAAGATTCCATGGAAGTCCATAAGGCCTTTATAAATAATTCTCAATGAAGTAACATTGAGCAGAAAATTAAGTGCATTGTTTTCTCCTTTCATTTTTTTTTTTAAATGTAGCCTTACCATGGAAAAAACAGTAAGACTCCCTGGGCTGCAAAGTGCTTCTTTTTTTTTTTTTGTTATACATCACAGAAACTATTTCACAACAGAAATTAGGTTGGCAACTTGGTTTTAAAGAAAATAAAAAAGTAAAGGAACTTGCCTCTTTACTTTTTTTTTTCTTTGAACCATACTTGATAGTATATGACTATACTAAGTTATCCACATTGAGATGTACTTCCTTCTAAGCAAAAAAATATGAAAAGGGTGTATTTATCAACTGATTCACAAATTAACACAAACATCTCAGTGTGACCAGTTAATGCATCCCCTCACCCCCCTCCAGTTCTCTTCACTTTAAAATATTTTTAGGGTAAAAGATCGAAATTAAAAGCCACTAAACAAATGAAGAACTCACTCAGAAAAGTAAAAAACTGACCCTGGCATGCAAGCTACTAAAATAATTACAATGTGCTTTGATAAACACCTCTTTCTCAGCCTGCTTATTTTTTCTGACCATCAGAAAAATTAAAATAAATGGTTTGTGACATTCCAGTAGTACAAATTTTATGGGAAAGCTAAAAAGGGTGATATATTTTACATCAGTGAAATAAAGTATAAGTACATGTTTATACTTCTACTAAACAGACTTTGTTCTTCTCTATTCTCTTTCAGTCACTTATCTAGGATTTTGATTTATTATTATCAGTTATACAACTGTCTTTCATTATGCCACTTCTTTTTCTAACTTAAGGATGAGCAGCAATATTCAAGAGATCTCTTGATTCCAAGAGAACTGATTTTGGCACCAGAGCAAGAATGGTAAGAGTTCTTCCAAAGACAGCTTCCAAGATATGAATCACAAAGATAAGGAACAAAAACTATTTTTGTTTCATGAAGCCAAGTATAGAATCAACATCTCAAGATTTAAGTGTCAATAATCTACAAGTAATTTAAAGCGCATGGTTTAAGGACTTTTAAATATCTTTTTACAGAAGTCTTTTCCCCATAAATCTCTCTCTCCCAGAAAGGAAATGAAATATCAGGTACTTTCCCTTAACTGAAAAAAACTATGGAAACTACTTTATTCTTATCCAAGCTGCTTCCATTCTGTGACAAGGTCATTGCCAATTTACATTTTGGCCAAACTGCGTAACACTGTTCACTCTCAAAAATGTGAATTTGGGAGAAAATCTCACAATTCCCAAAAGGAATTTTTTAGCTCTGACCTGAAGGCAAGAACCAGGAAGACAAACTCTCTCTAACCACAATAAAATCCCTTGTTGCACATAATAATAGAGTACCCAATTTTAATACTGATACTCTGAAAATAACAAGAGCAAAAGTCTTTGTAGTACAGAGTGTAACTATGGCATCTTTTGGCATCTTTTTGGGTCTACTCTAATTGAGGCCAATAGGGACCTTGTTAAACTGGAGAGGATTATGTCCCTATAGTCAGATTTGACTCACTATTGCCTTCAGAAACCCTGGAGTTTGAGAAGCAAAAGCTTTGAAGCTGAGCTTTTTCAGCCTTTTCTGCTTGAAAATCTCCTTTCTATACAGCATTTATAAAGCCCTGGAATAGTTACAGCCCCAAAGCCTGCCTGTGAACTTTGGGGACTGAGAATCCATGGCCTGCCAAACTGTTAATAAGTTCAATATAACTAATTCCATTATTTAACTTTTAATAAGTTAATTTGCATGGAAAGAGAGGCATTTGTAATTTCAAGAGCAGCTTTTATTGTACTACATACTGTTATATAGCAGCATGTGGAAATATTGCTTCATGCATTTTGCTATTTTGTTTCACAGGAATAAAAAGCAGCAGCCAGTGGTTGTGGGTTTAGCCAAAAGACTAAGAGAAAATGTACTGTCTTTGAAGATATTTGCTATTACGATAACTGATGAAATACTGTGCACTAATGGAAGAAAGATAATAACAAATTCAAGACCAAAATGGAAACATTGCAACACTGCTTATGCAAATAAATACACCTGAAAAGGTGTATTGCTCTTCCCTCTGAGAAACTGCAATTTTTCAAACACTAAAACAATGCATTAGAACATAGTATTCTAAGTAAAAATGCTTCAGATAACAAAAATAAAATAGTTAGGAAACAGTTCCTTCGTCCCTTACAAAAAAATATTCTTCACCTTTTCTGTTCTTGTTAAAGCGCTGCAAAATAAATGAACTTATGGAATCTCTCAGGCTATGATTCCAGTGCACTGCAAAGAGGTTTGGTAACTGGGCAAATACAAATAAAGTAGGAAAGGAATGAATATACTTCGACTCACGCCTTTGGCTTGGGCGCTTTTCTCTTGGGAACAGTTATGAAAATGTAACAAGATTTAATAACATAATACTACATTTATACCATATAATAAATACAAGCATAAACTATAACAAAATTAAGAATTTTCAGCATTCTGAAACCAGAAGTATGAGAATTTCAGCGTACAGGAAACTATTTGGAAAAGCATTCTAAGCTTATTAAGAAAAATACTTAACAGCCCACACCAACTCTGATGTGCTACAAAAGGACATATTTAAGGCTTCATCAGTGGGGTGCCCTAACCTTTGAACCATCACTCCTCTCATTCAGAAAACCAGAAGCTTTTAATGCAGGAATGCAAATACTCTCGCTTTCGCTTTCTCTTTCTCTCTCCCTCTCTCCCTTTAACTTTTCTCTTTCACTTTCCCTTTCAGTTTCGGTTTCGCTCTCTCTTTCACTTTCACATTTTCTCTTTCGGTTTCACTTTCTCTTTCACTTTTGGATTCGCTTTCTCTTTTTCTTTCACTTTCTCTCTCTCTCTCTGTTTCTCTCTCTGTTCCTCTCTCTCTTTTTCTCCCTCTCTTTCGCTTTCACTTTAACTTCTGCTCTTTCACATTTGCTTTCACTTTCGCTTTTGCTTTCACTTTCTCACTTTCACTTTCCCTCTTTCACTTCCACTTTCACTCTTTCACTTTCACGTTCGTTCCCCCTTTCAGTTTCACTTTCGCTTTCACTCTTTCACTTTCGCTTTCCCTTTTTCCCTTTCAGTTTCACTTTCGCTTTCGCTCTTTCACTTTCGCTTTCATTTTTCCCTTTCAGTTTCACTTTCGCTTTTGCTCTTTCACTTTCGCTTTCATTTTCTCCCTTTCAGTTTCACTTTCGCTTTTGCTCTTTCACTTTCACTTTCGTTTTTCCCCTTTCAGTTTCACTTTCGCTTTTGCTCTTTCACTTTCGCTTTCATTTCCCCTTTCAGTTTCACTTTCACTCTTTCACTTTCGCTTTCATTTTCCCCTTTCAATTTCACTTTCGCTTTCACTCTTTCACTTTCTTTTTTCCCTTTCAGTTTCACTTTCGCTTCTCCACTTTCACTTTCGCTACTTCACTTTCACTTTCGCTTCTCCACTTTCACTTTCGCTACTTCACTTTCACTTTCGCTTTCCTTTTTTTCTCCTTCACTTTCGCTTTCACTCTTTCACCTTCGCTTTCGTTTTGCTCTTTCACTTTTGCTTTTTCTCTTTCTCTATCAGCCTCAGTTTTGCTTTCGTTTTCGGTTTCACTCTCTCTCTCTCTTTCTTTCTCTCTCTCTCTCTTTCTTTCTTCTTATACAGGAATAATATTTACCTTCCTAAATTGTCAAGAAATGAGCTACATATTTAACATCTAAGGGAGCATTAGATCTCTTTGGGACTGACTTCAGATAAATTTCTGAACAAAAAATGTTCATTTCCAGAATGGACTAATTTGGGAATAATACTGCCTCATAAAGTTGTGGGCAAAGAACTGCAAAACAAATGAACTTACGGAAACTCTGCAGCATGTCATGAGAAAACTGGGTCTTTAGGGACAAGCATGTGGGGCATAAGGCACTTGAACTAATTCCTGTGAGATAATTGGTGGTATTTCTAAGTCTTTTTTTGACTAGTGAGGGTGGGAGGAGGAAAGGAAAGCAACAAAGAAAAAATCCGTATCTTTTTTCTGCTAAGAAGTCAAAAAATTTCAAGTGAGAAACAGGAATATTAAAAAACTATTTAGTTCATTTAAGAGACAAAATTTCTATTGCAAGCATTCTAGTACAATAATGCTCAGCCATTTCTGAATACATTTGAAGCTGCTTTCTATTTATTACTTGATATTTACTTCATTTTAAAAAAATTGTTATTTTAAACTGTAATTTTACAACACATTAAAATCACATATGTTAAGCAGTTGGTTTTATAGACATGACAGATGCACAAAGATAGACATGAAAAGGCAAAAATGAAAAAAGGAATTTTGTTCACGAAGAACAAAGTATTTTAACATTACTTTTCTAGTAAAAGTGATAACCAGCTCCCCTAAAACAAGTATAATTTTTACCTCTGGCAACAAAGGACAGTTGGGATAGATCTTTTACCCACACCCATGCAATCAAGTAATCCAGCCAAAAGTATATTCAATGTCTCACAGACACTGCAGGAATAAAATTATTAAAAAAACCAAACCAAACCAAAACAAAACAAAACAAAACGCTTGAGCTTTATTCATCTCTGAAAGAAGTGAAGTACTGCTTCAAGGCTCATATCTGCCAAGTTCTCAAGACACACATGGAGACCACCAGGTATATAGACCTAAAAAGTAGAAATTCTTTTTCCACTGTGCCATCAAGAACTAGTCCTCAACCTAGCAGAGAACTAAAATTGCCCACAAGTCATTTCAGCACTGTTCCTTTACCTGCATTTTGAAGCACATCAGGATTTCTGTATTCAATTTGAATATTTGTTTGGTTGAAAAGATGTGATTAACAACAAGGCATTGACATCTAATGACTTAGAATTTTTTTTCCCTGTTCGAGACCACTTTATTAACAGAAAGCTGACATTGGCTGTAGTTTTCAAAAAAACATCCCAATCCAAACAGAACTAGGAGATGTGCTCCCATCGATATAAAGCTAAATTAAAGCTAAATTCTGTGTTAAGTCTTCAAGAGCTTGTGTGACAAATAAAAGCCGGTAAACCAGCAAATATGCCAGGAACTGCTAAAAAAAAAAAAAAAAAAAAAAAAAAAAAAAAAAAAAAAAAAAAAAAAAAAGAAAACCACCAAAAAAACAGACTTCTATGCAATATATTGACATATTACCAAGTTACATTGTTCACCAAATTAATGGGAACAAATTGGTAGAGATAGGTAGGCAAACTGAGTTTCCTTCACGTTTAGAAATTCAGTAAATTCTTCAATATCATTGCTGAACTAAGGGTCCTGAATCCCCAGGTTTGCTTCTCTCTGAGCAGGGAGCAGGACCAGCAGCCCAGCTCCCCACTGTGCACCTTGGCTGTTTGACAAGAGCTGCCAGTGGGATGAGGAGGACAGCTTTCTTTTTTTTTTTTTTTTTTTTTTTTTTTTCCTTTTATTCCAGCCTTTCTTCACCTCCTCACTCCAACTGCCAGCAAAAGGTAATAAATTACAGAACTAGATTGCTCACCTAGCGTGAAGCTACACTAGACCACCCACAGCTCTGCTTGAGCCAATCCAGCAGCTGTCCATGTCAGGAGGTTGGATCACACCTAGAATGTGAAAGGAGCAGGTGCCAGCCAGCAAATTAATGGAAAAAAGTCAATGTTACTGAGGGACAACTGCAGGGAACTACACTTACTTATACTTAACTGCACCTCAGGGAAGAGTGATCAGTGTCTAACTGACATTCTGTGGACCAGATTTTTGATTTGGTTTTAATGAGACTCCTTCCTCCTTTTACTGTTTTTTATTCCCACATACACACTTGAAGACCCACAGCTGTAACAAAGTAGACAATCACAGCCAAGTCCAGAGCATCTGTGAAACACCTTGAAATTTCAAGGTCTTACATGTGTATAAGGACTAGATTCCCCACACACATATATATCCACACATTCCTCCCACACATTCGATATCCAGACATTTGTCAAACCTTACGAATGTCTCCTGAAGAGACATGTCTATCCATGCTCTGCCTTTACCTAGTATATAAAGTTAAAATCAGAACGCGACGGAAAATGACACAGTGACCAATCTCTAATAATCTGGCCAACAAGTAAAAGCCTTAAATTCCAAACTACTTCAAACTATCATCTAGCACAACTACATCAAGAGGTCTGAACTGTTTGTTTTGGTGAAAATGTTAATAAAGAACTACCAGCTTTTTATTAAGCCCTTTCCAACTCATGTGGAGAAAAATCTTAACAGTTTTAATTATGAAGTCCAGTTGTACAAATTAAGAGAGAAAATGTTTCCAGATGGGATCTAAAGTGTAGCATCACACTCCAAACCAGTGACACTTCTTGTCCTTTGAGAATGTGAGGTGGAACATATAATTTTGTTAGATCAAGACATAAAATCCCTATACTTCTGGTTTAGCACCAAATTCACAGTATACGAGGTCCTGAAAACACAATTTTCAGGACATTTCAGTATTACTTTGTACATTATCTTAAGACTATCAGCTTTTCCAGTTACTGCTAATATATGAGCAACAATCTACAGAAAGAACCACTTACTCCCTGGTGTTTTGGTAACTTCATTTGTTCTGAGTGTACCACATTGGTTGTGCCCATAGACACAAATGCATTTTCCTTGTAATTCTTATTAGAACTTCAGTTTCAGGCATTGACTCTGGTTTTAGCCTACACCCAGCTAAAAGAAAAAAAAAAAAGTCAAATCAAAAGCCACACCTAAGAAAACCCACAGCTACTCACTATAATTTGATTTCAACAAAGATGTGTGCTGTGAGGCACTACTGATATCCAGAAATCCATACACTTATGGGTATGGATACTGTGGAGAAATAAAAGATCAGCAAAAAATCCAGAGAACCAACCAAAATTCATATCCTACTAAAAATATAAATGAAAACTGAAAGCAGATTACTTGACCTCAACAGCTTTCAAACTTCTTGACTTTTTTCTACACACACAAGACAATGCTGAGCATCCATGACAAAAGCATCCACACATAACTAAATAGTTTATGGTACTGAGAATGACACTAATGTGACCTTTATATTAAAAAAAAAAAGCAGTTAGACTGCTCCTGATAAAAATAAAAGCAAAGCAAAATGCCACCCAAACCCACTCCCTGAAAAAATAAAAAAACAAACAAAAAACTCCACCCAAATCACTCAATAAAACAATTCAAGTCCAAACTAATAAAAATCAGCATATCTAGCAACAATCTAGTAAAAATCTTCATTTTGGGGTATGCAATAACTGAATTCTGGGGAAAATTAAGAGAAGAAAAGGAAAGGCCACTCACATGTTAATAAGGTATTTACAAGTATTATTAACAAGTTAATAATTTTTTACTTGATACATTTTAGTAAAATTTGTGAAAAATTTTCATAGTTTGCATCATTCACTTTACAGATTCAGAAGTCTGTTCAATCAATACTGTGTAAATGTTGTCCTAAAGTGAGTCATCAAAAATTGTTCTCATACATTAGTAAATTCCTTAGAGGAAAAATTAGAATAGATTTAAAATACTGATCTAACTAAAATACATATAGTCTTAAGCATTACTCCAAAGGAAGGTTATCTTCTAAGTGGAAATTCAGAATTAAATCCAGCAAATACTTGAGCAATGAGGTCATTAAACTACTAAAGACAGCTGTTCAAATGCTTTAAGCAAAGTGAGACAGTAACACACTGAAATGAAGCGATCCCAAAATATTTTACTGTGTGAATGACACTACACTTCAAGCTGATTTAAAAAAAAGAAAAAAGGAAAATAAAATTTAAATACAATATTAAACACAGAATAGCTTGATTGTTACAGGTTGTTACAACACATTTGCAAAGTTTTGAAAAAACTTCAAAATATTATAAACCAATCAAAAAACCAAATGCAAATAGCAAAAAGAAAGCAAATCACTAAATAGCTCACAAAGAAAGCCTTCTTAGAAGACTATTTCAGATGACCTTTGTAATGACATTAACTCTGGCTTGTTAAAGAGAATGCATGCAAACCTGATATTCAAGCTGTTGGAAGATGGTTTCCTCCACTAGCAAAAAATGTTCAAATACAATGAAAAAGGTAGTAGAATACTATTCCCATCAATAGATAAATACTTAACTAAAGTTGTTGTCTAGTTTGTGTTGCAATACTACAATCAAATAGATCAGAAAATGAATAAAAGCAGCCCAGTTCTCCTTGCCATGCAACATAGTCTCCATTGATTTTACTATGAAAGACAAATGAAAAGAGCTTGCAATAAGGGACTTTATTTCCTTTAAACATTCTCTTTCTGAATATGATCCAAGATACACTTTATCACCAGAGGGATGGTTTTCTGTACATACTGAATGGCACAGACGGGCTCAAGAGAGAAATTCACTGTCTTGTAACATAGACATGAGCAAAACCAATTTCTACAGTATTACCAAAAGGATAATATGACAACTGTTGTCCTTAAAATGTTAAGTTAGATTTCACAAATTTTACTGTTAAAGTCAGCAAAAAGTACTGGAATACATTTTATGATGTATCTGACTTTAGAAACTGTGAATATCATTGATTACACCTAAAGTCAGTGAGGTCTGAGATTATACAAAACAAGAAAACAATCATTAATACCTCCAAATGCATTTGTAAGTACTCAATAAGTCCCTATCAATTAAAGAGCAGTTAAACTGAGTTTGCAGAGCAAGTGTGTGTGTATGAACATCACAGTCTTAGATCATCTGGCTAAGGCACTGTAATTATAAAAAAATCCCACTTCATTCATATATAATTTTCATCTCCATATAAAGTGCATGCTTTATAAAATATAGTTTAATATTTATAGACCAGTAATGTTAAGAAATAAAGCATGACCAAGAGCATAGAAACCCCTGTATTGATTGTTCTATCTGAACATGTATGTCAAGTCTCAACTGAAGTATTTCTTGTTCTGAAAAGTGACTATAGAAATACACAAGTCATTTCAGGTCATGGTCCGTGCAATTTTGTGCAATTAATCCTAACTTAATTAATAGAATTAAAAAAGAAAATATATTAAATATTTGATTCTCTTGTGAATAACATGCAAGAAATTGCTAAATTTTCAGTCTATATTTTCACGAAGACACTAAAGACGGACATGAAATCATGAAGCTATCGGGTAAAACCTGGACAAGATGTCACCCTTCTTTATTCTGCAGATACCTTATTCAGAAATATCTAACTACAAAACTGTATTTGACATTTTTCTGGCATTAAATAGAAATTAAGAGGTCATTCTATTCTCCCTAAGTAGACAACAACTCATGTATTGATACTACGTAGAAAATACTATAATTTTCTGTTTATGTCAGCTTAGAAAGACACATAACATGAAAGAAAACACTAACATTATACTACCTCACTGTACACTAGCCTCTATCTATTACAAAAGTAAGGTTATTTTTTCTGGAAGCTGTGGTTAAGAGGGCCAGAAAAATGTAGGTTTGCTGCTTTATTACAAAAAGTATAGCAATTTCTTAACACAAACTCAAAGCCATGAAATATTTCTTAATTCAAGGGGTTAAGCTTCAGAAGCTAAATATAATTCCCTGCTTTTTATCGTACAAGGATTATGCTGAAGTCTCACAAAACCTTTCGAACAAGAGGGGGAAAAAAGGGACTGGAATTTATTTCAAAAACTGCATCATTTACAGAATTTACCTAGCAGATTACCTTTAGCAGATTTTTCTCAGCATAAAGAGAAATTATATCAACATTCACCTTAGTATGAAATATTATGAAATAACCTTGAAATTACTCATTACTAGAAGGCTCAGACGAGTTCCATTAAGGGTTTCAGTTTCTGTAGGCTTTAATGTATTTCTCAGACAGCACATTCCAGAATAATGCTGGTCATAACTATTTTTTCAAGCAGTGCACTCCTAGAATGCTTTGACACTACCAATGGCAACATACGTGACTAAATCCATACAAGAAACACCTGGGCAAAACTGTCCTGATTTTCATACTCCCCTCAACACCACTACTGCACAACATTATTTTGTGCATCTTGGAATAAAATTGGCTCTGAAGCTCCATTGATGTATTTGCCAGTTCGCTTCCTTGTCTGCTGAACTATAAAGGGTCACAAAATCACAACATTAAAGAGAAGAAGTCAAAAGAGTCAGTAGACACAGTCACTGCCTCTAGGCCTCCTTCTGACCGTGCATTACCTCCAGCACTCCTGCTGAGTTTTTGCCAGGTTCTCAATGGGTCTACCTGTCAAAAAAAAAAATGCCTCCTGGAAAAAAATAGGGTGCCAAGCAGTCATTTTTCTTTAAAGTTATTACTACTGCTGAATATATTAGTTCTGATACATAAAAAGCTGTGAGCAGTCTGGTTTCTACAATTTGAGAGTACACTATGCTGAGCAAATGTGAGGGTTTTTTAAGAAAGCTAAAATCTCTGAATATAAAGGCTGTCCCTTCAAACCCTAAATGGTACACTACTTCATCCTCTTCTCCTCTGCAAGTTAATGCAGTTCTACTTCAGCTTACACAATGACTATATTTACTGCTTTCATCCACCACATCAGCAGAGTACAGCAAGACTTTCAATGAGAATACTTTAAAAACAGCAGCAACAAACCCCAAAGAAGAAATAAAGAATCCCAAAATATCAGTCTAATGGAATTTAGGGAAAGTATCACCACCAGTTTATCGTCTGACAATATTTTTATGCCAACTGAAAAATACATATTTTTTCATTACAGAGATGGAATGACATTAAGAAATCTTGCCAAAGCAAAAAAGATAATCCCACATCATAACATGTAATTAAATCCACATGGTTCCCATAGGAACAGATCAGGAAAACAAATAACTTGGTGATGGACACAGCAGAAGAGCACAAACAGAACCGGGTAACTCAATGCTCAAGAAATGTTATCTTGGTTGTAAGAGCAAGGTTTCCAGAACTTCTAAATAGGGTGAAAATATTCTAACAGTCTGACTGATAGAAAAGATAACTTATGAGGTTCATTTTTTTTATTATTTTAGAATTACTTAACAAAATTCATTATATGTGTGATGCAAAAATAAAAAATGACAGATGCTTTAAAGCATATTTCCTAGAGAATTCACTTTACACGTTTGCTTGAGGGCTTTTTTCCCCCCATAGATTTTTCTTCTTTCAGGTTGCGATGCCAAAGGGATTCATTCAGGAAAATAGATTCAGATAACAGTGCTCTCTATAGGATCTACTCTTCTGTACAGGTGGTACCTGCTCAGCACGTCTCTGATCAACTGGGTACCCAACTCTTATGGGCACAAAATACAGTACTTTCAGATATTCAGATACATTCTGAAAGCATCATAATATATATCCAGAACAGATTCATCTTAAATAAATATAGTTGATATTGATAGAGTGTCACAATTTGCTGAAATCCCAAGGAAATGATCCAAATTCATTCTCTCTTAAAATGATTTGGAGGAGGATGAGGATTGAGACCACTGAATTGAGAAAGGAGTGACACAATGAGTCCAGGACAACTTAGCTGCCATCTGTATTTCAATTTTATAATCAAGTCAGTCTCTCAACATTATTAAATAATTCTCTTTAAGATTTCTTGCTAGTTTTAATAAACTAAAATATGCCAGAAAGGTTAAAGAAAACGGAGGTATGTTTTTAATATTCCATTTATTACTTTATCTGTGTATATAAAATACCAGTAAAGGCTGAAAAATGGAAGTGAGTCTGCAGTTCATAAATTTTAGAGATTCTTTTCTGATGACATACCTTTGTCTTAAGAAGGGGAGCAGTATCTTTGTGAAATGAATTATCCACCTACATAGTTTTGCTAAGGCCAAACAGTAGAGCAAGCCCTTCTCAGGAAATGTGAGCACTAGTCTGCTTTTCAGACATTCAAGTCCCACTGGATTTGTGAACTTACCCTTATTAGCTGGCTAAAAGCCTATTCAGTTCATCTTCTTCCTTCTGCCATGTTTTTCAGATAATTCTGCTGAGAGCATTGTAAAAGTTGCTTCTGACAACACCAGGCACTCCAAGCCGAGCTGAGCTGAAGCTGCCAGCGAGATCCAGCACAGATAAGCAAGAAGAGGGTCTGAAACTGGCAGTTTGATTCTTAAATGCTGCTATCTGCACTACTGGAAAGTTGAACAGAAAGACAGAAAGTACACTAATTTTAATTTTTGTGGATTCAAGTGCTAAAATTTAGAAACTTACCTATAAAACAAAGACAAAGCACTCATACATGCATCAACAACAACAACAAATCATCCTCATTCTGCAATACAATCCTGACAACTGCCCAGGCTCTGTTCAGTTGTTTCTTAGCCTGAAAATGGGTCCAAGTCTCACCAACTTAGGATAAACTGACAAAACTGTGTTCTGAGTTTCAGACAGCCTCCAATTAATTTCAAATAACTTTAAATATTGCTATAAGAAATTAGCTTTCTCTTTCTCAGAATAGTCAGAACCATCCAAGAACCATAAACAGCATATGAGGCGGGAACCAAAATTACTCAAAAACTGGGCCTAGGGCACCTAAAACACTTAGAAAACACAGAAGTAAATTTGCAGAACTGACTGCACAGCCAAATACCTTGGACTCCTGTTAGAAGAGAATTTCAACATCTGTTTTCATCAAGGGTATTAAACATGTCCCTAAATACTCTGAAAAACACTAGGCAAGACAACCAATACAGACTAAGGTAAACAGACTAATTCCACAATACAAGGTTTAACTCCTCCTGAGTAAGAGCTCCCCAAACAAACAAACAAACAGCACAAACTATCACAATTTTCAGTCCTTCTTATTCATATTTCAGGCTCAGTATGATTTAGGGAAAACTGAATTATTTCAGCTGGCTGGAACTACTTTCATCCCACTAATTTTTAATAGCAGAACTAGGTTTAGAATAAAAGAATAATTATCATTCACATCATTAATGATGAAGGGCACTTACCCAAGTGAATTCTCTCCCTGCATGAATCAATACATGTATTAGAAGCACAAAAATGTTCTAAGTAACAAGTAAAAAATTAAAATACTTGGGGGTAATTGGACAAAATTAACAAAACCATTCATCTTTATTATGCAAATAAAACATCCATTGAAACTAAGATTTGAATATAAATAAGGAATTTGTCTTCACTTTTGTGCATTATCTTCAAGCACCCATGCTCCCAGCCCAGGCCCAAATGACCAAAATGTTGATTTTTAGAACACTAAAATGTTTCACCATTCAAGACTGTTTCTTTTTTTCCATTTTTGTGTCAGCCAAAGCTAATTGAATCCAATATTACCAATATTGCCAGCAATTAGAAGCTGCATTTTTTGGTGAACAAGGGTCTTAACAAGAAAGACATCACCCAGCTCTGAATAGGTAGAATACTGGCTTCAAAGTGTGAACCCCCTCACCAATGGGCATTTTGCCCATCAAAAAGTCTCCCAGACCTGCTCCCAAATTGGATTGCACAAGCTATTCAGGGCCTAATTTAATTTCCTCTCACTTCTGGTAAACTTCACATAAAATGAACTAAAAGGAGGTCATTTGTTACACCTGTTAAGAGGGAGACTTAGCCCAATATCTTTCATTCACTCTGAAGAAAGAAGTTTCAGAAATGCATTATATAGTCAAAGTTTTAAGTTACCAGAATAAAGATACTCTCATTCAAAGAAATAAAAATAGGCAGGAAATGAGCATCACTTTCATGAATCCAGATGAGGTAGACATTCATAGTATTAAATTGAGAGGTGAGGGATTATTAGATTAAGTATTTATGGATTTCTCTCGTTTCCCTTATATTTGCCACCAAGGTTTATATTGAGGTGTTCCTGTTTAACTAAACTTCACAATAAACTGACTTCATTCATCTATGAGATTTATGCATTTCTTCATGCTGGAATGACCTCATGTCACTATTGTGTATTTAGTGATAAGAAGGTCTCATTCCAGCAATAAAGCTATATGGAACACATTACTCAAAGGCCTATTAAGTATAAAACATTCAGCATTTATTCACCACATTGAGGGAGTTGAGTCCTTAAAAGGTTATTTAGACTATAGTATGGAGACTAAAATATACCCAGCATCCCATTGATTTGACAGCATGCCATAACTGTCTCATATAGTCTTAATTAGAACACAATACACACACACACACACACACAAACTGTCTTCTGGGAAAACATTCCCAATTACAAAGAATCACAAGAAGAACAGCACTGCTTTTGACAGCTGGAATGCGCTCATTGTCATAATCCTGCTGGATACCTACTGTAAGTGAAAGGTATGCATTTTCCTGAACCTACAGGAGATGATGTCTGATGGAATAAAAGTCAGTCTTGTAGGCCCATCCACCTGCGTGACACATTGATGACTCCAGCTTTTGGTGAGTGGGAGGAAAATTGCCTGCCGTTTTTCTTTACCAATATAACTCATACATCTATTCAAATCAGAAACAGCGTTTGGGGGAGGAAAATGCTTTTCGAGTCTTCATCTCCATTGCAAATATAACAGCTCCATCTTGAGGCAAGACCCAGTGAATGTTGGAAAAAGGTGCAGTCAAGCTGCAGATGCCTATCAGCACACAGTCAGCCACAACTACCTAAAACATGGATTGACATCTCCCAGGGTCCCTTTCTGCTCATCTTCTTATCATACAAGCAGGCATGTGTGCACATGATGCATGTGTTTGAACAAATTTACTGAAGAGAAATTAAATATATATCAAATAAACATTAATTTGACAGAACAGTTCCCAAGGATAATGCAAGTCAAGCATAACAAGGCCTGACAGAAATAGTCCTTCAGGAGCAGGAATTACCCAAGCTTCTCTCTGAGTGGTGCATGCAAACAAATTTCAGACCATTAATTTTTTCATTATTGTATTCTTCCTAAATGAGGAGTAAAAAGATTAATACATTTCAATGTTTCATTTAAATTACTACTCAAATACTCTAAGATAACAATTTTAATACACTGCTAAGCATTGCAAGTAAGTAATCTGCTCTTCAAGTATTAATGACATTATTTATAGTTAAATAGGTTATTTTAAAATTTTAAGAGCTAAATATCAACTTGCATGTTCTTCAGACTACTTCAGGAGTTTTAATTGACAGTGTAACAGTATTTAGAACTTTTCTAATAAATCCAAATTATGTCAGTTAGATTGGCAAGTCCAGACAGACATAAAACCTGTGTCGCATTTAAATGAATGTTGATTAGGGTACTGAGATAGATTGGTTATGGCATGTATTACATATTCGATGATCAGTAAGTGGAAACAGGATTTGCAGCTGGAAAGCAGAGTAAGCTATACCTGCAGAACAAAATTATAATAGAATAATGAAAAAAAAATCATCATCAATTGAGTTTTCCACTCTAAAGAGGGCACACACGTAGTCAACCTGAGAAAATTACTGGAATTAGTAATTTGTCTGGTTTTAGCTAGGATAGAATGAATTTTCTTCACGGTAGCTACTATGGGGCTTTGTTTTGGATACATACTGCAAACACTGTGGGCAATACAGGGATGTTCCAATTATTGCTGAGCAGTGCTAACATTCAGTCAAAAGCCTTTTCTACTTCTCACACCACCCCACCAGCAAGGAGGCTGTGGGTGCACAAGGGGCTGGGTGGTGACACATTTGGGACAGCTGACCTCAGCTGACCAAAGGGACATTTCATATTATCTGACATCATGGTCAGCCTATGAAGCTGAGGAAAGAAGGAACAGGAGGGCATTTGCAGTGATGGCACCTGTTTTCCCAGGAAAGCACCACACATAATGGAGCCACGCTTTCCTGAAGACTGCTGGACACCTGCCTGTTCATGGGAAGGAGGAAACAAATTCCTGTGTGTGCACAGCTTTTGCTTTCCTTATTAAACTGTCTTTATCTCAGCCCAAGAATTTTCTTACTTTTACCCTCCCAATTCTTCTCCCCTAATGGCAATGGTGGGGAAAGGGGAGAAGTGTGGTGCTTAGTTGTTGGGCAGGGTTAAACCACAAGTTCATTCTGCAAAACAAAAATAAGAAGGAAAAATTACTGGGGACTGACAGAAGCAAAACTTTGAAAACATGTTAAGAAGGTTATTTTGCAGGTAAGAAATATAAGAGATGAAAAGAGGCTGAATTTTGTCCTATTTAGGTGAATGGGAATTCTGCCATTAAGACTTAAGAAAACAATCCTATCCTTGGGATAAGGGTATGACATTCTCTTTTTGCTCTCAAGTATATAGAAACTCATTGTGATCTTACCAGCATTGAAAAAAGCTCTCTAAGACTGTAAGTATTGCAAAACTATTGACCTAATTTATAAATTCATTAAATCCATTAAGTATTGAGAACAATGAGGAGCTTCATTTAAAAAGCCATTTTTGCTAGCTCCAAGATGACAGGGAAGTTAAAGAGACTTTACAGTTGGATAAAGAGTAGATAGTTTCCTAATTTTCTTTTTATTAAGTGAAAAGTAATATACAAAATACAAATTTCAAATTTATTAATCATTTCTAGACCAAATCATGACTCTTCACAAAAAACACAGGGTAAGCATGTTACTTTCTTTGCCAAATTACTTTATTTCTAACAGTATTAAGGGAAACACAATGATATCTTGATATGAAAATCCAGCACAAAAATAAACATTAGTTAGATTTTAAAATTCAGTCAGCATCTATAATTTGCAATGCAATCTCTTTTGTGGCTTATTAAAATAAGTGTTATTGAAACATAATTTTAATTCTATACAGCTGAACAGACTCATATATATTTATGACTGCAACAGATGTTTCTACGGGCTCATTTAGATCACTTCTCCTTGCATTCCCCTCAGCTGATGAGGTGCCCTTCTATATTACAAGGAATTCCTTTTACATCACAGTGGTACAGCTGGTTAAAAACACCATCTGCACTCATAAATGCCAGGATTGTATTTAGCCACAACACACAGAACTCGAGAATGCCTACTGAAAGCTGGAGATGAAGTTTTACATTATACTGGATGGCATTTGCATACATTCAATTTTTAAGTCCCTAAATACTGTTTATGTTGTCAAAATAACTCAAAGTAAGATTTTACCAGCATTTGTTCTGTGGTGGCCATTTGGATCAACACAAGATCAAACTGTGCTTTAACCTTTTTTTTTTTTCCCTAATCATTGTGGCTTGCTTTTTAAAAGTGTACATACTAAGCAATAGGAAAAACTTTACTCATTTCAAACCCATTATTTAAAACCATTATTTTCAAAACCAGTTGCATTGATAAATTCCATTTATAAGAGTCAGTAACTCACACACAGTCCATAACATTATTTACTGCCACAGTGCAGTGAAGCCCAAACACACACACTGGGCTCCCACTGCCTGGTAAACAGCATTCAGAGCTTATTTCTAGAAATAGCTTTTAGGAGCTCTGATCTTCACAGGGCTCGCTTCAATCCGCTGTTAAACATGCAACTACCTCGATATAGCCACCTACTCAAAACAAACTAAAATATATTTTAACCTGCCTCTTCACCCACAGGACTCACTTCTATTAACTACTTTAGTTCCTTGAACTAAATCAGAGCAAATGATACATTTCTGCTCTTTGACTGCATGAGTCCAAGCATTTGATTTCTCCCAGCTTTTTCCACCAGCTCAAACTAACTTAGATTGGAAGAATTATAGCCAGTGAAATTACTCCTGTATCATTTTACTAAGGAAAAAAAAAGTGTTTAGATAAGCAGTTGCACTGAAACACTACAGAAAATTTAAAATACATTCAGACATATTTTTAATTGATCTGATATTGATTTGTTTTTGATCAAAAGACAGAAGTTCAATCCGTAGCCTGAAAACTTTTTCACTCATATTTTAAGAAAGAAACAACTCACCTAAGAAGGCTTTACATACATAATTTTACTCTTCAGCAAAAAAGGTTGTTCAAGCAGTTGCTCTCTAGTGACCTCCACCTTATCCTTTTAGATATTAAAAATCAGCCACAAGAAGAGTAGATAAAGTGAGATGCTGAGTTTGCTGCAGAACACATGGTTTTCTAATCAGTTGTAAAGATCACCCATGTCACAAGATATTACCATGTTTTCAAACATTACTATATTGCTAATCTTTCTGTAAATATTACATCTGTTCTGCAGTTACTGCATACACAAAAAGCATCAAACTTTTAACATAATAATTAAGAAAAAAAAATTAAATTTACTGTTTCTTCTATTCAAATGTAATACCAAATCCTTTCAAAGCTATTTTCTGGACTCCCAGGTCTGTATTTCATAGGTGTAATTCACCAGAGTTGTTAAAATTCCCAGCAAGTGTCAACCTTTACTTCTGTAAACTAAAGAATTTTGAAAACACAACACTTCAATGATTTGATGATTCACCTCTGCAACAACAGCCACTTTGAAGAAAACACATGCCTGGTACTTACAGCTTCTAGAAGCCCTATTACACCTATGGGAGAAAATAATATAATTACCGCAGAGAAATGCAACTTTAGGAGGATCTAAGTACCCTCAGTTTTGTTTGTTGTTTTATGTATGGTTGGGTTAGTTTTGTTTTTAACATTCACCTGTACTGAAGCTGCAAACTTCAAGGGTATTGTTGAAGAAAAGTCAGTTTTACCCTACTGAAATAAACAGGAGTACTAGTTTGTCAGCTTAAAAGGACAGTATTTTCCAACCTGTTCCATTATTGAGAGAATTTATAAATCAAAACCATGATATGTAGAACCAGAGGGAATAAATATGTATCAATAAGGCATTTTCTTTCTATTGTTCAGAAAAAAGAAAACTTCTCCAGACGTCCTGCAGAGGTTTACTTGTTACAAACTGCTACACTTCAGATAACTTACAAGTCAATCCAGAATCTTAGAGCTGTGCTTTGGTCACTTTGGTCATTCACTTGAGGTACAGGATTCAGTGCCAAGTCATGAAGGGAGAAGAAAACAACTATCACATCTGTTTGAAGTTACATGTCTCAGTTAAAATGTGTCCTCAGACTGAATTGCAGTAGTAATCTTGGTAATTCTAAGAGTCTGATCTATTTAAATAAGTACTATTGGTGAGTAAGTGTCTGACAAGGCTATCAAAACAAAGCAGAGCTAACATTAACATTCACAGTGGTGTCGAGATGTTGAGTCTACCTGTCAGATAGTAGTCTTGGCTAAGATGGATGCCTAAAACAAATCTACTTGTTCTCCAACCCCTTTTTAGGGAGGCAAAACAATTTACTTCTGAGCCAAGAACTGTCTATCCCACACAGTGACACACCCTCCATTTTATTTCACTAACTGAAAGCAGACTAAACTTCTGTTATAAAGCAGTTTCACTGTCTGCTTTAAAACACTCATTTCCAGCGCTAATTCTGCTTTTCAGAAAGAAAGTGCTCATAAAGAAAAAAACAATAGATATTAAAAAGCCCACAAGATTTCCATCAAATCTCTCAGAATGTCATGATTGCCCATATACAGAATAGTTCCACTGAGAGTATGTATTTAAGTCTTAAAGGTGGAACAGGTTTAATCCTGTCTTGTCCATCTCTCCATAAATGATTGCTTTATTTAGCTGATTATTTATCTACTACCAGCTTGTTTGTAATGTTATTATTTGGGGGTATTGGTATTATTCATAACAGCAACAGAATTATGAAGACAGAGATATTTTTCTTTAAGAAATGCTATTTCACATTAAGTGCTAAATTTAGACCTTATGTGGGGAGATTGCTCAGTTCTGAGCTATTTAACAGCTGAAATTCAGATCACAAACGTTCAGGGTCTTGGACAGTCAACTTCATGCACAAGTGAAACCTCTAAAACATATTCTGTTTGTCCCAAATGTAAGATTTTCTTCCCATTCCAATTATGTATATGTAATGAGCTCATAAACTGAGTTATAAAAAATGCAACAGATTCTTTCTGGACTGCCAACAGACTGAATAAAACTGTAAGTCTTATACTGTAAACCTAAGACTTAATTATGACGCACTAAAAACTTAGGTTATAATCACTGAAAATAATTAATATGCCACATTTCATGAGAATTTTCCCATCTATTCTCAAAGTCCATAAAATCTGAACACTTCTTTGTTGGGTGAATTTCCTTTAAAATTCAAGAGAATGCTGCAACAGAATTAGAATGAGAGACCAGTCTTATTTTCAAACATCTTACTGATTCCACTGAAGGGAAGTGCAATAAAAACAAATCATAAATTGCACTTGGAAATTTGTCTCATTAGCTCCAGACTTAAATTTAGTGTTAATTAATTAAATTTCTGAAGGGTTTTGAAACAGCAAACCAAGATTAAAAAAAAAAATCAGAAAATAAGTTCTTTTGAAAAGAACTACCACAATATAAAAAGATCTTGCTTTAATATTCTGCATTTAAAACAGTATTAAAATATTAATATTAAAAACACAGCACTAAAGGAAGAATAATTATTTAATAATATTGAATAATATTTTAATACTTATCATGTACCTTGGGATTTTAGTGAAAGCTTCTGTGAGAGAAAAACAAGGCTGCAAAAGAATGTGTACATCCTTCGTGAATTACTAGAGCCCCAGCAAATTACTGTGGATATCCAGGCAACCATTCACCTGCTGCTATCAAATGAGAAAAGAAGTTACCTTGGCAACTGCTCTATCTCATATTACACTGTGCTACTTCCAAGACAAAAACATGGTCTTAGGAGAGAGTTGTGGAGACCATGTGGGTTTTACATTTTCATTGGCAACATCCTCAGGGACACCAAAACAGACTTATAAAGCTATCCCAATTCTCAATTAGATAGAAATGCATTTTCATTATATGAAATGCAATGACAACCAGGTAGAGACTACATCTTAGTTCATATATGAACAATAAATTGTAGGTAGGATTTTATTTTGTTTCCCTTTAATTTACAAAGGGAGAAACTATTCATCAGATTCCTCAGGAGATTCATGTTACAACACACATTTTATAGAAAAGAATATAGGCAGGTACTATGTATTTTACGGTTCCCCTAGAATTGTACAGATTCATGTGAAATGCACTATAAGACACTAACTGTGGCATCTCTTAGTGACTGCAACACCCCTCCACAGCAGATATGAGCTAGAACTGCTGAGATTTTAGAGTACAACAAAGCATGTTTGTTTTATTACTAAATTATGCACGACTTCCTCCAAGGCAGAACAACAGTTTTTATTTAATCTGACATAAAATTAAGAAACCAGGAAGCTCATTTTAAAATGGTTTTAAAAGGTCACAGTTATTGCGAAAAAAAAATAATAACAGTTTTGGTAAGAGAAGGCTCTGTGCTTCTGTGTTTACTATACCTTACATTAAAAGGCTGGCATCCAGAACCTAATTAAAATTTCAATTCAAGACATCAACAGAATTTTAAAAAAGCAGTTTAAATAACAGTTCCTAAAAATTCCAGAGAAGAGTGTCTATATCTATTTCCCCACAAACAAATGTACTTATACACCAATCTTTTTTCAAAATAAAAAGGGGGAAATAATTTTTTTAAGGCAAGAACAAGGTATTTAAAGCAAAATTATTAAGGCAATGAAGAGGTGATATACAGGCTACTAAATCACCTAGTTAAACTCTTGAGTAACCATTCTTCCACTGAATCAATTCTTTGCCATTCACTGATGACAAAGAATACTGCTTTTTTTTTTACCTGGAACCTGTCAATATTTTCAACCAAGTCATTATCAGATGAACTTGATTTCAAACACTCTGTTTAAAGTTTGAGGACACAGTTTGCACGTGAAAGCCTTTCTGTAACTGTGGCTGTAGATCTATTCATTTGACAGGTTGCATAGGTGCTATTCAGGCTCTCTCATACTAATGCCTTCCTAGTTAATGAGAATCTCAGCCAAAAACTATTTAAACTCATCCTAAGGAAAAACCAAAGCAAAACCCCTCAACTCCCACAACCTTTAATCACGTGAATGTAGCAAAAACTATAGTCAGATTCAGTCAGTGGCTGATCTAAATGATTTTGTTCCATTTTCAATGTTTTCTTGCATGTATATACGTTTTAGATCTGGGAACCTTAATTACGGGTTTCCTTTTACACAGTATACCATAATCCCCTAAGCCCCTTCAAAATCACATTTACTCTGGCTTCTTTTACCTTCCTAACTGACCACTGCACATCCTTTTTATCTGATCACCTTAAAAGGACCTTAAAAAAAAGTCTTGGTAAACTATGGGAAAAGTTAGTAAGAGATTCCAATAAACTGTTAAAAGCCAGTGCATCATCATCTTTTAGGATCTTGTGTAGATGTCAGAAATTCTAGGGTTTTTTGATTCCTACTGATTTGAAATAGGGATGTAGTCCTCATACATCCCAGATTACAGACCTACTTTTTGGATATTTCTAAGGAAACCTTTCTTCCTTCTATGTCTAGACATGTTCTACTTTATATAAATAGTAGCATTCAAAAAACTGTGCTTTCACACAAGAAAAAACCCAACAAAACATCAAAACCCCTTATTTTATTATGCTTTTATTAAATGCTAAAGAATAGCATTTATTGTGCTATTCTTTTTTAGTGTTCCTTTCCTAGTGTCCTTTTAGTCTATGAATAAGGTATCAATTTTTTTTTTTTGTTTACTGAACAAGGAAGTACTTTTCAGTGCTATTATATACTGCTTTAGTTCTTACTATTACACTGGCTTTATTCTTCTGTTCATACTAGACAAGCCCCTGAAAACAGCAGTCCCTCTCTGTTTTACAGTACTGCCACCCAGAAATGTGGCTGGAGACAGGGGAACATCCCCTGCCCAAGACAGTGAGATAGGAGACAAAATCCAGGATTTTATAACGCGTGAACAGAAATTCCTTTCTGTTTCTCTTCACAATGGTATTTGCTCTCCTACAGTCTTGTGTTTTGCTGTGGTTAGAGAGTTTAATTCTCTTTTACTGTCCTGTCAATCCCTGCTGCAACCTTGGCATGCTGGCAGCTACTGCAGGAGGCCACACTGACATAAGGTAAGGTCAAAAGCAACTTTTTGAGCAGTAATTCTTCATATGACAAACTAGGAGCATCAAGGAGGACCTCAGCATGGCTTGCAACAGAAGAGCTATACTTGAGTATTAACAAGAAATTAATTTCATACTACTATTACTACTTACCAGGAGCATATTAAAGTTTGTATTAATGCTTTTACTCAAAACTGGGTATTATCAGTATTTCACTAATTTCTAGTTGTCCAGTCCTCCAAATTTCATAAGTGCACTTCTAGTCTGCAGACAGAACTTCAGAAAAAGGGAATCATCTTCACAGAGGATTAAAAATTAGAAATGTGAGTTAACATCTCTATATTTTATCTTGATATGCTTTTAGATCAAAGAGAACTGTTTAACTCCATAGCACTTTTAGATTACTGATCTGGCTTATTTCACAAGGCTTTTCAAGTAGACCACTTTTTCTTTATACTACATAAACATCTTTGAAAGAACAGAGCCACTTCTTCCTTTTGAAAGGAAGACAGAACCCTCACAAAAAAAAAAAAAAAAAAAAAAAAAAAAAAAAAAAAAAAAAAAAAAAAATCCAAACACATAAAAAAATCTCAACAGATTTTTAGATTAGATTTAGATTATTCAAAAGATTTTACTTGTCCGGCAGTTAGATTGGGATTTCCCAGACTAGACTGAAGAGAGGTAACACAGGAGTCATGCCTTTAACACTCTTCTCCTACAGTGCTTTAAACATCTAATGCACACACTCTACCTGCATTAGCATAGTTATTCCTACTTTTAAGGGCAGGTGAAGTCCAGCACACAGCAATGAAGCACTTGTTTCATCACTGCTCTGTCACTGGGCTAAGAGTAAAGAGAATATGCATACCCTATATTTTAGTCTGATATTTTACTAATCCAGACTTGATCTGATTGTAGTATTATCCAATGCTCCCTTTCACACATCGTTGATACTAGAGGATGCAAAATCAAATCTAAAGTCATTTTATTATATTATTTAACCTGATGAGAGTAAGAAAATAGCTGACAACAGGAGCCATCCAGTCTGATGTGTTTCAATCTCAGAAAATGCATGAAATGATCATGCATTTCATATCAACTAACCACCCTTAAGTCTGCTGCTATATTAACTTAATCAATAAAGGATACAGAGATATCTCTGGTACTGACAAGACCTAAGAACACTGAAATCCAAGACTGAAGAATTGGAAAGTAAAGAATAATCCATGAAATTAATTATTAAAAATGAAAGTGTTAAAAGCTGAAATAACATGGTTAAGAGTACATAGAACAATAAACAGCATTTAAAAAAGAAAATTAAATCTTTTGTTACCACAGCATAAAACAAGAGCAGCATGACATTACTTGCATAATTACATGTTCCCAAATATTTTCAAGAAGTTTTAAAATCATTTTATCAAACAATGAAACATATAGTACCTGTATATTGTAAGTTGTGATCAACCAACAAATTATAAAATATTATTTTTAATAGTTTGGTTTTGGTTTAAAGAAAAATCTACTAACCACTATTTTTGGCAAAAATTACTTGGTTAATTGAAAGTCATTCAACTTTCTCTTATTTATTTCATGCTGCATGTTTCCCACTTCTCCTTCTCCAGTTTTGCCATTAATCTAATATCAAACTGGTCATTCTAACAATTTGTGTGTTTTATAATAGTGATAAACCCCATTTCAGAGCTTGTATAACCAAAAGCCGAGGAATATTTTCTACTGTGGAGTACATTATCATTTCCATATCCTTTAGCTCTGACTCTCTGAAAGTCAAACCAAAATATCTTAAGTTAAAGGCTTCAGAATATGACTTTTACAATTACAAGTAACATTGTTTATTACACACAAAGTGCTTATTAAATACAGTGTTACCACATTCAGGTGTTCCTATTTTTCTTTCCATGTCCAACCTCCTAAATTAATCACATTCCTTACAAGTTCCACATAAACTATATTTGTTACTGGTCACCTCCAGTAAAGAGTCAAATGCTTTGAAAACTTTTTTGTGTGATCTCTAAATAGCACTGACCTATCAAGAAAGTGTCCCAGTCTCAATGGCAGCAGTGCTTCTAATTTGTTAATATTAAAAAAAAAAAAAAAAAAAAAAAAAAAAAAAAAAAAAAAAAGTAGCTCTTTGTCCTTATAAAACACAATAGTTGTTTCTGGATAAACCTATTCATTAAAACAGTTTTGAACTTCAATCAGTTTTACAGCTTTCTCCAATTTCCTCGTGTCTTACACAGATAACTGTGGGGCCAGTCTCTGACTCACACTTCAACTTCTTAGCTGAAGAACAGTATACTTCCAAATGTAAAGCAAAGTCAGAAATATTTTTGATTGGATTACACTAAGTTCATTATTTTCAAGATATTTGGAGCTTTACAAAAATATCATTTTTCAGATTCCATACTTATCTAATTTATGTCCTGAAGAGATAAGGTAATTGAGATGCTACTCTTTAAGTATTGTTGGACTTTCATATCAGTAAAGCTATATTCTTGTTTTCCTCATCAAAAAGAGTATAACACATTTGCTGTAAAGTGGTATCACTTGGTTTTGTAAAAAAAAAAAAAAAATAAATAAAATCAGAATTTCATGAAGTAGACACTGTGCAAGTTATGTAGAGTTAATCAAAAGCAAACCTTTCAAAGAGACCGATGCAGCTTAAGATCTGAATCTGGAAAGAACTAAAAGTATCTGCCTCCCATTGCTTTATAGTCAGAGAACTAACCTCTCCATGGTAATACTTTTAATACTTGATAAAGAGACTTAAAAACACTTTTCATCCACCTGTCCCACAGGCTCTTCCAAATGTCTGTACTTCTATACCATATGTTATTCTGCATAACATCATATGACAAACCTCAAGGGTATTTCTCAGCAAGAGCAAAGTGCTTACTCTGACAGGTTTCAAAAAACCTGGAGAATATTACTTTAGGAAGAGATGAAGATAGCTATCTCTCTTGATGAGATTGTTCAAAAAAGGACAAATATTTCCTACAAGTGTAATTGGTTTCTTCTCTTACTCAATACTTAAAATAACAATTCTTTCTGGTACCCTGTAATCCTTTCTACAACAGCCAGTCATGACATCACAAAGGTGTAACTATTTAGTGAACAATACAGTCAATTTGAGGTCCTATAGTTCTGTGCTCACATTAATGTTTCTAACAATTACCAAAAAAAAATAGTCAGAAAGTCAGTTCCTGTGTCACAAGGCAGCTCCACCCATGATCTTTGACTTTTAGGCTTCCAGCTGGAGGGGAAGGGCAGAAGTAAGCAGTGGCATGGCTTTGGCAAGACTATTAAATTGGTGAATACCATTCCCAAACCACAACAAGTTAATATTTTACTTTTTAAGCAAGTAAAATATAGAAGATGAAAAATATCATGCAAAATTAAAAGCTGACATGTCATGGGAAAAAAAACCCCAAAACATTCAACCAGCATGAAGGGTCTTTTCCCTTCAACACCCATCTTGTGCAGCACCAGGGTCATCTGATCAATGTAAGAACCATGAAGATTTATTTGGTCTTCACTAAACCTCTTGTTTAGAGATACAGGATATTTATCAGACAGAGCAGGATTCTTGCAGGTGCATATTTACTTGGGATTTTATAAAAATCTAACCAGATTTCATACTAAATTGTACTGGAACAGTCACCTTATGTTCCAAACAAAACCAGCAGCATTGCAATTACCTTGTAGTAATTACTTTTTCCAACACTAAACCTAAAATCAAGCTGTTCATATCAAATCCTTCCATTATGCCCTGGAAAAAAAAATGCTTGAGCTGCTACACCAGATTCTGTGTAATAAAGGTCATTATCACAGCTCTGCATCTCATATACACCAACCAGGAGTTGAAAAAATGATGGTGAGAAGTATTAAAATCTCCCGTTCTAGAGAATAATGTTTCAAAATAGGTTGCAGGGCTTGGATTATGCCCGATAGTTCTAGCAGCTTTCAGAAACTGATTTATAAAACCACCACCATTTTCACTGCTCAGGAAATGAAAATGAACAGTTTGTCCTGTTCTCCATTTTGGCTCAGGGAGGAATTTTTGCTGATGAGAATGTTGAACCCAAACCATTATTTTGATTGATTTAATGTTAGAAAGAGGAGCATCCCTACTAAATTATTCCTCCTTGTCCCTTAACTTTCAGCTGTGCACTGGAATCCCAACCTGTTCCTTCATATCATAATTTGGCTGAAGCAAAATACAATGTTAGTTATTTTTTTGCGTATTTTGTCACAACACATGGGTTTACAGAACACAGCTGAAATAAGGGGGCTGCAAAGGCACCAAATATATTGCTTTTCCTCCACTTACTGTCTCCTTAACTGTTTTTACATTGTCTTTGATTAGGGTCTAATGTAGAAAAAACACCCAAGATGTTGATATCTGGACAAGGCACAACATTGCGTGCCTAGGCAGTTCTTAGAATATTCTGTGAGGTATATTGAATCCAGAGAATCCAGTGTCACTGAGTCATATATCCCAAAATAATCCAAATGCCAATAACCACAGCACTTCTGAATTTCTTTTTTTTTTCCCAGAAGATTTCCACTGTTTTTCATTGTTCATATTCTTATGTGAAAGCCTTAAACATGTACTATTCTTAAGCCTTGGATCTGTTACAGTAAGCTGTATACCCCACATACCACGTTAGTTACTCAGCAAAATGAAGAGAAGGAGAGTATAAACGTTCTGAAAAGAAATTGTTTTTGTGACAACTTACTGAAAGTCATGGAGGCCCAGTAAGAAAACTATTAAAGCCAGCTTTGTTACATGTTGCATGCTGCACAATCCAAGACCATTCAAACCCTTCATATAAACCTGCCAGTCAAGCATACCCACCTCATTCATCACAGTTGTCACCATAGCTCCATAGTTTTTTTGGGGGAATATTCTTCTACCCCCTTAGTAAAAAACATACAGTAATCTTGGGCTAGGTTTAAGCCACTTTGTCTATCAATCTCCCTTTCCAGTGACTACTTTTATCATAAATCCATTTTTCATATTACCAGATAAACAGAAGCAAAGACTGTACAAAGCATGCAATTGCCACTTCTTGAAAGAAAAGCCAGAGGTGTATCCATGATGTGCAAAGTTGAAGAGCCCAGCCCACATCCATGGATGCTGCATTGGGTGCCAAAGCTTCTGTGCACCAAAAAAGCTAAACTCTTTCAAATGGAAATGCTGTTTTCTCAATTTATGTGAAGTTCAATTTGAAATTTAGTGAAACTTAAGAACAAAGAATATCAGCACTACAGAGAAAAAAAAAAAAAAGCAACAGCAAATAAATGAATTCAAGCACACTTGATTTCAAAGCAGAAAAATTTTCACAAAAATACACAACTTAGAGAAGCACTTTACATTAGAAGTCTATTTTTTGTTAATATTGATTCTTCTTGGATAGAACGAACGGGGTTGAAAGGCATATTTGTAACCTTTTCTACAATATGGCTCTATTTGCTTAAGTGCCATAATCCATCTGCAGTGTTAGCATTTAACTGTAAGTGGATGGTATTTATTCAGCTAGTACATTTTTTTCTGACATTTATATTACCTCAAAGGACAACACTGCCTTTGGAAATTCTATTTCAGATTGAGCTAATTGAACTTTTGAAGGCATGGTAATCATGTCATGAATCAGCAGCATTGGTTGTAACTTTGAAGAGGTGACGTATCATAGAAATTGATTTTTTTTTCAACCTCAGTGAAAAGGAACCAAGTTATATCAGAAAATAAATTAATTTTAAGTGAGCCAGACTGCAAGAGATATAACCTCTAAATGTCCTGCTCCTGCAATGTATGTACACATATAGACTTTGCAGATGGCTTGTCTTTATGAAAAGAGCTAAAGATATTCTAAATATAGGCTTACTGCTTTTCCTGAGTATCTCAGGCTAACAGTCAGAGTATCTGAGGAACTAAATATATTACAATGTATGCATAGTACAGTCACAGTAAATCATTTGTTCTGAAGTAATCATTAGCCCTGGACATCCTCTGCTGAAGAAAAACTGTGGAATAAGTGAAATTACTTTTAATTGATGAAGTTCCTTATTTAGAGATCAACCTAAATCCAGATCATGTGAAGTAGCAAACAAAAACTAAATTCAATTTTCTATCTAAAAGGAATTGGTATTCTCAAAGGGAATCAAGAAGATACAACAATTCTGCTTCTTCTACAGATAATACTATATCTATAGTATAAGAGATAATACTATATCTATAGTATAATAGATAATACTATATCTATAGTATAATATAGTTCTATAGATAATACAAGGTATGTCCCAACAGTCCTAACAGATAAAAAAATCCACAGTATGTGAAGAAAAGCAAGTTTTTATGCTGCATAACACTATTAATGTGAATTTTCTAAAGGGGTTCACACAGTATGAAAAAGTTGAAAATAACTGATCTAGAATAAGAACTGTCCTACTGGATTTTCATAAGAGATTTTGGCAGGCAGGAAGAACATTAGTCACTTCAACAGCCCAAAATGTCTCAACCGTGTGGAGAGGGAACACAGGCTGGGGAAGAGCTGCTGAAAGATGGAAAAAAAAAAATTGGTTTATCTTGAATGCCAGAAACTTATCTTAACAAAATTGCAGAAAATTTACTTTACTTACTGGAAACATTGAGATTTAAAAAAAAACCCCAAAACTGTTCCCTATTATTTTATACCTTAGTCACTCCCAGTGAACATGACAGGCGTTCACAACAGAAACATAACAATCAACAATACAATGAGATACAGACACAAAAAATTCAGACTATGAGTGGATTCCCATAACCAGAAGGTTATTGTCAAGAACTTTTTTGAAGAGGGGTAATAAAATAGGAGTTGACGAAACCAAATATTTTCAAATCTTTCAGTAAAACTCCTCTCAAGAACATACAACACTTCATCTGGTCAGTTAAAAGTCAGTGTCCTGAAATAAGAATGCATATAAAGAAAAAAAAAAAAAAAAAAAAAAGGAAAATAAAAATGAGGAACTGGAGCCAAGCAGAGGTCACACTTGCGACCTGAATAAATCTTATCTTTAAAATCTCCTTCCAATTTCATACGCCTTTCTTGTAGGTAGAAATAAAGTTCTCTGTTCCTGCAAAGCATACTTTCTTTCTAATATTTTTTGGTTACCCTTGCTTTTATGTTTTAATGGAACTTTAAAAAGATAATTAGAGCCTACTGCCTTTTCTGCATAAGCACTATGCATATATTTGAGCTGAAAATCACTTTTTCCTAGCCCAAATCCAAAAAAGTGATTGGATAGAGAAGTAGAGACAAGCTTCTTATTGGTCCTACTGTAAATACTATCTCAATTTCTGCTGCTGTTCTCAGAATGGACTGCACCACTCCGAGGGAAATGTTTACTTCAGGAAAGGAAAAATCAAATAAAATCCTCTTTAAGCCTTTAGTACAAGAAGAATAAGTATTGTTTTCTATTAAATAAAACTTCTGGAAAGTTCTCTTTATAAAAAGAGAAATGAGATCATCTTGTCAACAACCTTTAGCAGAACAAGTTTTCACAGAAAGCTAATAAAAGCGAAAAACTGCAGTGCTATCATTTAAGTCAGGTTGCTGTATGCAATGATTCTGACATTTTCTTTTTTAAAAATCTACAATCAACAGTATTCTACTTTAAGTGGACATAAAAAAGTATGCATGTTAGTTTTGCATAATATAATCCTTGTGAACAGATTATATTTGATGTCCTGCATAGGATGAAGGTGTAAAAGAGCTACTTAATAAGCTCAGAGTATGGAAGAAAAGGCAATGGATCCTTGGTTTTCTCCTCCCTAATGGTAGAGAAGGCTTAGTCAGCTTTCTGGAGCAACTTCTGCTGAGCAATTCAATTCCTTTCTGGGTAGAAAAACTACCATCCCTTTTCCCTTTAATGTTCTAACTAGCCTCCATCATGAGCTCTTGCAAACTGCATGGAGAGAATTTATCCAAATGATTTCTCAGCAACTTTCTGCTTAGAGCTAATAGTTTGGGTCTAGAATATACATGTTTCCTTATCTTTAAAAATTTTACTTGTTTTACTGAAAAATAGAAAAGATTTTCCAATAGAGTGAAGATGTTAATACTCCTCTAGTGGAACTCTAGCTAGCTGCCTCATATTTAGATGTCTCTTTTAAAACATGCCATCATAAAGCCTCTGTAAGAGACCCAAGGGAAGACCCTGGTGAACAACGACAATATTATCTGACTGCTGGAATTGGTGTGTAAGAACAGGAGAATGAAATACATTGAATTTTCAATATTTACTGAGGAAAAGGGTCATAAATTGAAGATTTCATTTTAATAGTCTAAATAAAAGAAATTTAAAGTCTTATTAGATTCTTCATGTTTTTAAAACACATATCTTTATTTTGATGACATTTTTTGATTGACGTTATCAGAAAAGGTGTTGCTTTCATTAAGAAAAAACCAAAAAACCAGGACATAAGTGAAACTGATTGACATTTAAGAAGGTAAAAGATTCTATTTTGACATCCTACGTTGCATGCAGCTAAAATTTGTCTCAAACTGCCACTCTATTATTTCCTGGAGTGAGAAATTTCAGAATTTCTACATTCTGCATGAAAAAGTACCTGTTTCATACTGACTTCCTAGCGGTTTCAGGGACTGCCCCTTAATTCCAGAACTGTGGAATTTTGTGAGTAACATTTCTGTTTGCCATCAATTTCCTTCTAAGCTATTACTTTTATTAACTTTTAGACCTTGATCATATATATTTTTAAGCCTTTTCTTACACCCTCATATGGGTTAGTATTCCACCTCTCCTGAATATTTCAAGATTAAGTAGCTTTATCATACTTCTTTTTTTTTTATCCTCAGAACTTGAAAACCTCATAAATTTCTGAAACACCATCAGGTTATATTTTAAGCAATAAAACTGGGGGATTGTTCAACTCTTGCCACTTAATTATGTTGTGAGCTTTATCACTCCAGCCATGTTACAAAATCTGCCAGTAAAACAGACATACCATATGAAATTACATTCTGCATGTGCCTAATGAGCAAAGGTGATTCTTTTACCTCAACACAGAGAAGAAAATATATTTTTTTCTGACAGGTGCTCTAGTGAAAGGTATCATATGTTATTAAATTTCAAGTTTAAAATGTCATTGGACTTGCTTTTAAAATAAGTGTGACAGTGATATTCACTCAAATCACCAGAGACCATTTCTTCCTTGAAGTAAAATATAGAAGTGATTTCATCCTTGTTATGCACTCTGGTTCTGTATGAATCATGTATACAACATCTACAAAATTAGGTATTTCAATTACTTTAGGGGACTGAGAGAATATAGCAGTTAGATGATAGAAGACAATCTTCTTTATACAGTCTTTAAACAGACTTTTAGATATCACATATGTTCATCTAAAGGAGTTTAGACAGATCTTTCCATTCATTCCATACCATAAAAGTAACTATCTCCCCTTAGGATGATTTTTAGTACAAACTAAATTATGTAAGAACAAGTATTTGAGAAGAGTAGCACTAACAGTCTGCCTATTCAGCATGCAGCATATGAATTTACAGCACATTCAGCATAACAATAAAGGACTGATACATTTTCCTAAAAGAATCAAAGTTGCCAAACACACTCTCATAAACTGTTGTTAAGACCCGCAATTTCTCTTAGAGTTTGTAAACAAAGAAAGCTTAAAACTGCCAAGTAAGGCTGAAAAGGGGCTGCCAAAGCAAGAGGTGGGCTGCAGAAAGTTCTTTTTATAGGTCTTGGGTTAAGGCTCAAGATAACGGTTAAGAATTAAGGTTGAGAAAACAATACACCCTAGATCTGCAGTATAAGTAGGGCTAAAAGTCCTGCCAAAGAATGGCTGATAAAAGGAATTTCCCCTGAAACCTTTTTCTGTGAGTCATGGCTGTTGGTCCAAGGTAAAGACTTATCTGACCATCCAGTTTTGGGTGGCAGGAAGAGGTTGCCAAAGAGAACCCAGAGCTACAGTATGCAAAGAAAAAGTCTGCCAAAGGGGATTGCCAAAGGAAATTTCCCCTGACAGCTCCTTCCTCTGGGCCTGTTGGTCCCAGGTTAAGGTTCCACCAAGGGGACTGGCTGTGAGACAGGTAAGGCCTAAGATCTACAAACAACACTCATGCCATTACTTTTGTCTAAAATTTTGTTGCTCCTTTTCCAATAAGCTGTACAGTCATAGATACTTCTGAAAGAGAATGGTCATTCCATCATAAAGCGGTTCAATAACTGTGAGAAATGGATTTATGGAGAATTCTCACAGCCTGACAGAAGGCTCACGCAGTATGTATCTGTATGCAAACTCTGAGATAAAATAGGCTGACATAGAAAGGCCATGGTATAGGACAGACATTGTTGAGAGAGAAATGGAACTAGAAACAAGTTTCAAATTATGACCCTGCAAATAGACTAGACATTTTGGAGAAACAGAACTATGAAAGATTTAGTAGTACCCATGAGGGATGTTTTTAGAGGATTGGTTTAAAGGCATCAGCTGCATTGTGTGGCAAAAGCTGATAGACCAAAAAACCCTAAACAATGTATCGTAATTAGGAAATAGTCTGGCTTCTGATTTTGATGGTGTGAATTGTGGCATCTGTACTGTCCCACCCTTCACATGAGACTGAAAATGGAATAGAAGTCTCTAAAATGCCTCTCAGGAACCCCATCTCTGGGTCAGAAAAAGGGATAATCCGACAAATAACCTAAGGCACTATCTCAATTCTGGCAGAATTCACAGGATTTTTCTGTTGTTTCCTTGACTCTGCAGTGCTATCTCAGTTTTGATAAAAAGACCCTTCCACATGAAAATACTAAGTCCCTTCACAGTTACATACCAGAGGGAGGAATAACCTTGGAAACATTCTCCCCTTCTAACCGCACTGTTCTCAATCCTGCAGATTTTTTTCATTCCTAGAGATTCTTATTTGGCCATGTCCTAAGCACAGAAGAAAAAGAACCCTTCCAATGAATCTGAATCAGCTGCCAATTTTATATATATATATATATAAATATCCAAAAGACCCTGATTCTTTTCAAAGAGGCTTACAGTTCTATTTTTCTCTCCCTTACATCTCTGTAAACCAGGAATAATTCCCAGAGAATGTGGAACCCAAATCAGCCAGAAAATAAAAGAAGCCCCTATTATATTCACATCAAGGCTAAAAGCACAGAGGATAAATGAAATGAGCTTGCCAGCTGGAATTTTACCCAACATGTACAGAGGTAGCAACCTCCTACTTGTTCATTCTTGTACCTTTTACAAGCAATTAGATTTCAAAAAAGGAATTGTAATTAGACTCATAATCAACATAAATTTCCTCTGCTGAGATTTTGATGGATCAGAGCAGACCAATGAAGCCAGTAAGATCTCTCCCATTTCCTGTAACATCTGGGCTGCCAATACATGAAAAATTGTGGGTAGCTCACATTTCTCATTTTCTAATAGACCTTCCGTTAATTAATAAAAATACTTCTGACATCTTTAAATGCTTAAGGAAATGCTGCTTCTGGTGAAGAATACTTACAGTACATCTGCACAGACAGGCCTAGATTCTGAACTTGTAAAAGAAATTTCTTGCAATGTATGGCTATCTGTTAGGACCAATACTTCTCCTACACCTGCCTGCCTGAGCACACAGGCTTTTGTTTTAGATATTTATGTAGAATTCTGCAAGGCCCAATTTAGAACCCATGGAAAAAACAGATGAGAAATTTTTTGACCATCAACCCCCTCTCCATAAATTACAGGAACATAATAACTATACACATCATTCATGTTTACTCTGTCTTAGTTTGAGAGTTTATCAGCCCTTTAAACATTTTTTATGAACAGATATTTCTAGTTTCTCCTGGTAGAAGGCTTTATTTACATTAAAATTTCTTTCAGCAATGCAGGAAAGATAAAATAACCCTGTACTCAGGGTTAATGGCAACCATAAGAGTTCTTTAACAATGTGCTACTGAAAAATTACAGCAAATCATCTTCATGAAAATAACCTTGTTCATGTTGTGATCTATTACATAATGTCCTTTCTTCCATTATAAAAATCATACCAAAAGATTAAACTGAATCATGGCCCAGAATAAGGTCACATTCTCACAGTAAATAACATGGAAAAAGGGAGTTGCAACAAAATTCTCATTAAAAGAACGGCATTCACTGACTCAATGAAGAAAGTACAAAAAAGGTACTTAAAAACTGGGTATTCAAAGTGAATGACAGGTTCAATTTAGTGTAGTTTAAATTCTTCAGCAAAACCAAGCAAACCAATAAACCGCATGCATTCATGATCTTGCTGGACTTTCTTACTAATCGGAACAAAGTTCTCATTACAATCATGCCTGCTTAAAAATTACATTTCTGTAATTTCTCTTATAAGCCCTTACTCACAGGAGTTTAACTTTGTTTTTTAGTTAAGAAGGGCTTGATTTGGAATAGAGGGCTTGGATTTGGGTCATTTAAACCGTATCTGGATTAAATTTCTTCATTGTTAGATATATAAGCAGGCAGCATTTCTCATGTGTTTCAAAGTCATCTGTTTTAAAGGTGACCAATTCATCCATTCATCTTGAGAGGAGCCTTCCTTTTTATACTCATCACTATTCCCATAACCTCCACTGCTCAAGTCTGCCAGTTCTCTCCCTTTGAAAAAAAAAAAAAAAAAGCTTTGCTATGGGCTCTATGCAGTTGTTTCTGTTACAGAAGAGAAGCTTATCTTCCCAGAAGTAGTGATCCTACATACCTGGACACTGAACTAGAGATCTGGATGGATGGAACAGCCATTTAACTTTTCATTTATCAATAAAATAACTTAAATATACTTACTTTATGGTTGACAAGGTAACAGGTGCTCTGTGTCCATCTCAACAAATTTTCTGAAGAACAATGGCAAAACCAATTCAGGGACTAGCCTTGCTATTTTTTCAATTTCCTTCTCCTTGTTTCCCTAGAAAAAATATTCATAATGAGAAAAACAGTATTTGAGAAAAGACAGTGGCAGTACAGGAGAGGAAATAGACCTAACAAAATCAGTTAGGCTTCATTTCAGGTACCTTTGAAATGGAAAGAGTGATGTAATACACAACTCAATTATTAAAAAGACCAGAATAAAATAATTATCTGGATCTAAGAACAATTTTATATGACTTGAATTACCTTTTTACAGCTTATTTTTTAACAGCCTTTTTTCTCCATGAGTTAAAAATCAACCCTTAAGGATGCTCAAATGTTTATTATTAATGATGGTGCATTAGACATAACTCTTCAAAGTCATAAGTTTACTTCTAAAGAAGTTAAAGAACTTCAAATACTATTTTGCATTGTAACATCTATGTAGATAGAGGATTATACAAACCATAATCATCTTTTTCCTTGTTCAAATATATTCATTTGTACAGAAAAAAAAAGAGGCTCTCAATTTTTCAACTTCTACCCCAATTCTTTTACACTAAAATAAAGTTATCTAATTTCAATTCATTTAATTTCAATTTCAAAAGCACCATATAAGCCACTAATTCTCATTCTGTAAACCTTGATGAGAGAACCAAATAAAAGCAATTAGTAAAAATAAACATTGTGTGATGAACCTCTGACTACATGCTCAAACAGCTTGGTAACTGAAAGCTGTTGCCTTTGTAATTTATCTGCTTTTTCCGTGTTCACAAGTATCTTTCTGAGTTTTTTTTTTCTGCATTAGCTGTAGAATTCATTGCACTTTTGAGATGGAAAAGTGAAATGAAAAACCTACTAAATATGTTAAAGCTAAAATTGGCAAGACACATAAAAAAGTGAAATGGAGTTACTGTTGTGAAAATGTGGTCTTAGGAATATCTCCCACAGGCAGCATTTCAGTGTCTTGTAAGATATATTAGGCACAGTAATAGCACTGCCACCAGCCTGTAACTCCTGTGTTCTTCAGTTATTTCATTTAACTGCACAATGAGTAAACTCCTCTGTCCAACATGGAATAAGAAAAATCATTCACAATCAAAATATAAAATAAACATATTATAAATACTTCTCATTAAGCATTTACAATATATGGTTTCTATACTCTATTTTTTATGTAATACAAGTTCTTTCTAAAACTGGAAGCATTTATATTAGTGTAATAAAACCTAGCTCATTAACACCATGTTAATGAATGAAGGTTGACTCCAGGAGTCACTTTTTTATCACAGTTAGGTACTGCTATACTACACTAGATTAGAAATACTCATATATTTGATTAGCTGCTCTTTAATGCAACCAACAAATACAATTTTCATCTAGACTGAAAAAGAAACACTTAAAGAAAAGTCTGTTTACGTGCAATTGCTTTGGAAGCTACAATAGATCTACTATATTTGAAGCTTCTATGTCTCACCTTTTTTCAGATTTTATTTAGATTTATTAAACATTTGTGGAATGTTTAAATCAAATGGAAAAGAAATTCACTTATTAAACACCTTGTGCCTAATAATTTCTCTCTGTTAGAGAAAAATTACATGCCTCAACATGTAGTACATATCATTCCTTTACCTTCTTTCTCCTTTCTGTCCATAGCTAAGAGAATCCACTTCCAAAATTTTTAAAATGTGGTTTCATTAATTCTTTCCTCACATATATAAAAAGAATATTAAATCTTCCTACTGGCCATATATTTTTGACAGTCAGGCTGTAAAGTACATCTGTATTCAACTCTGCAGTTTCTGTCCCAGCTGAGACATGAGGCCTTAACAATCTGACTAGAAAACAAAATATATTGTTCCATTGGAGTTTGGGTTTAGTCATGTCATATCATGTTGGCCCATGTCATAAAACCATAAGGAATAGGATGGAAGGTGACATTAAAAATAGGATAGTGAAGGTTTTGACTGTTAAGCAATTATTATTTCCTCTAATAAAAACTTACTGAAAGCTGATTAAACTGACATACTCACTGAAGTATTGCTACATTTATAGTCAACTGCTTGTTGCTTAACAGCAAAGAAGATTCACACTTTTAGATAGGCATTTCAGTTGCATAACCATGAATTTCTTAAAATATCCATTATTTTTACTGCAGTACCAAGTAAAAAAAAGACTTTCAGTGGCCCAGAGACATTTCAGAATGACAAGACACTGACAGAAATTTTAGAGCTATAAAAAAAAAAAAGTCAGTATTCACAATCTGAAGTAAAAAAGTCTATTAAATCTTTTTCTGCTTTCCCTTGTGCCTAGACTATGCAGCAGAAACAGAAATTAAATGCAAAGACATGGACAAGCTATGAATCTGAGATAAAGGATACAAGGTCAATAGTACCCACTAGACCTTCAAAATGTTTCCATTTGTGTTTCCAATGTACACCAAGGTTCCTCTGAAATTACTCACTAGGATAATGGCTTAACAAATCTGTCACATTTCATGCACTTGAGAAGTTATTTAGCCTTCATATTGCTTAGTACCTGCCAAGCCTGGTGACTGAGAAGACCCAGCATGGATTTACCAAGGGTAAATCATGCCTGATCAGCCTGATGTTTTTTCCCCATAACAGGCTGCCCAAAGAGCCTGTGCAGTTTCCAGCCTTGGAGGTTTTCAGGATCCAGCTGGATCAAGCCCTCAGCAGCCCAGGCTGAGCTGAAGACTATCCTGCTTTGAACAGTGGGTTGGATTAGAAACCTCCTGAGATCCCTTCCAAACTGAATTACCCCACAGCTCTGTTAAATCAATATTCATTGGATCACTCATGCATTTTCAACTACATGTGACAGTATACGAAATGACCTACAGGTGAATATGAATAAATTATCTGTGTGAATATTAATCAGGTATCAATACAACAAGGAATAATAGACACAAAACATAACCCAGAACATTTCACATTTTTTATATTCTACCACAAAGGAGAACAAGAGAAACTAGAAAAGAGACTGCCAAAGGGTGAAATTTTTGAACTCATGTCTTTCCATACCCATTCATTTTTAATGAGTCATTATGAAATATTAAAAATGTGCTTAAACTTTATATTCCACATTCTACATTCTACTGTCTGATGAAAGGAATTTCTCCCTTTTTAACTAGAAAATAAAGGTTGATAGCTACTATAAAAACTTAGTCATCTAACTGTATACCACTATAATACACCAAATGCCTGATGGGAAGTACAAGACTATCCAACAGAGTGAAACAATCACAAGTCAGCTTGGCTCTCCTTCCTGCACTCCTTCTCCACCAAATCATTATCTATACATCACTGAAGGATTCTCCAAGAGATTAGTTAAACTTTTTTCTTAAATAAAGGCTATCAGGGGTAGCATGGAAGGTCTCATGGGTCTTTTTGCAAAATACCTGACACAGGAGTTCAATGTCATACTTCACATAGCTAACACAGGATATCCACAGAAGCCTTCCTCTAGGAAAAGTCCATAAATTCAAAGTCATTTGATGAAAATGAATTTTTCTGAAACAACAACATAACCAGTATATCCCGTAACAGAAACACACATGACTCTTACAGATCTCATTGTCAGTATGACACTTCTGTATAAACTGTTTTACTTATCACTTCTAGTTCAATTAAAATAGCAGTAGCAACCTCTAGAACTTTTAAAAGTTCTGCATTTATATACCATACATAACGCATGTGTATATTCATTTACCTGAATTACGTTAAAGGCACATATCCTGTAAGAACAACAACAACATACCACAAAAAAATCCCACCAGAAAACAATGAATGTAAGATAACTTTGCAAAAAATTCATACGTTCAACAACAACATACCACAAAAAAATCCCACCAGAAAACAATGAATGTAAGATAACTTTGCAAAAAATTCATATGTTCACCAAAGCAATATCACAATCAAGGAAAATCTTTCTTGAGAATTAAAAAAAAAAAGACCCTCAACCAAATTATCTGAGGTTTCTTTGCACATTACTAAAATGGACTGTTTGCATTTTAAGGTTCTTACCTTGACAAAAGCTCCAGACTCCACATACAGGTGGAATCCACCATGTAGAAAGTCAGGCTCCTATTGATCAGTTCTTGTTCTGCTAAATCAAACAACCCTAACAAAAATGTTTACAGAACACTTACCCACTCTTGGTTACAAGTCAACCAGGTTCTGTATACACAAAGCAAACAAACAAACAAACAAACCAAAAATCTTGAAAGGTGATCACACTTCATAAAGTTCAAGAGAACAGGCTTTCATGACCCATCATGCCTTATTTTAAAATGTAAGCACTTCCTACACTATTCCATAAAGGACCTAAGACATTTTGAGATTTTCATGCAGCAAACAAAAAGAGAGCAGCCAGACAGAAATGACTTCTTGTCAGTCTCTCTGTCTCTCTGCCCATTTCAGTCTCACCTATAGTTACCTAGACAGGCTACCTTAGTTTGACTTTTAGATACTTCTTGCAGGTCATTTATGTGAGAAATTAACCTCAAATAGGTCAACATATGATTCCTGAGTTGGAATAGCATTTCCAGACAAATTTTTACAGACTGCTCTATTTCCATTCTGTGCATTTTCCAGTTTTAAAAAAAAAAAATAAAAATCACATCTTAAGTAGTACATATAATTTATTATCTTAAAAACACCAACCCACTCTGATGCACAGAAAGGGTAAGTGGAACTTAATGAAATATGTGTATATATTGAAAAACAATATCTACAACCCCTGATTTTTTTTTTTCTACAAGGACTGAGAATACCATGGACTATATTCTCTGGAAAAATAACAGAAAAGGTAAAGGATGACCAAGTGAAAATGACCTTTAACTACTGACTTGGAAAACTATTTTACCTTTAATACAAAGTTCTTATGTGATGCTTTGAAAATCATTTTTATATTCTTTGTGCTGCACCACTGCCTGCAAAGTACAATGCCATATAAATTATAACAACTGTAATAGTTTAAAGCTTTACATAGTATTCAACTTCTTTTTTAATTTTAGAACAAAAGAGTCCAAAAATAAGTACATTTTGACTCAAAATATTATTCTATCACATAAAGAAAATAACGTAAAAAAATTCCTTCCAATTAAGTATTTGAGAAAAAGATTGAACAACATTTTAGAGAGCAAGATACATGTGGCCTGCACAACCATATGGAATTCACTCTGTGATCCATGTGCAAATCCTGAGCTGAACAGAATATATACACAGGATAAGCAACCATATTCTCAGTAACTTATACAGGGCATTTTCAATCAGATTTGAGGATTTGCTTTTGCAAGCCTGTGCAAAATTATGGCAACGAATGGTATGTTTCCACGTGCCAGCTGTAATGTCAAGATCACCAATACTTTTATTTCATGAAAGCTCGTGTGAATGGAACTAGATGCATATGTTTTCACTTTATGTCCAGTGGAGCTATCAGCTCATTACCATTCACTACTTCCCTTAAATCATTCTTTACGGTATAAAATCTATCAGACTTATGACTTATTACTAATTTTTCAAAACTATGAGTAATATAAGGCACGGTTCAAGAGATCTTTGAGAGGAGAGAGGGAACTTGCCTTTAATCTGTAATTGTAACAAGGACTGTGAATATGAACTATGAGACACTTGGAAGGAATACTGCTTTATAGATATCAATTCTTAGTATTACTGGCTACAGTAAACAATAGTTCAGCATTCCAGTGAAGGAGTAGGAGGTGGGGTGGGGAGTTAAACATGCAAGGGTTTCTTCTCTATGGTATTCAGGACACCAATAATGTTTGTTGTTTATTTACAACAAACCACATGATTTTCAATCCTTATGTATACAAAATAGGACTTCATATGAAGATAAGGTGAAGAGGTCACAACACACCTTAAAAACATATATCATGTGAATTCTGCCGATGCTTAAACACTATAACAAAATATCAACCCTTAATTGCACACCCTAAGGAAAATACATTGTCTTTTGACAGATTTATCATTGAATACTAGAAAGACTGTATGACATTCAACCCATTGAAGTATTGAGGCATTTACTTTAACTATATTTCTACAATCTAATTGAAAGTGTTGAGATTAATTTTCTACATATGAACAATCTCATGTTTACTGTACAGAGCTTGTGAGTTCTCACAAATAAAATATTGAAATATGCTCACTTGCCTGAACTTTGGGACTGCAAACAAGATAGTGCGTCTTGGATGCCCAAATGGCACTGAACCTTTTCCCAAGTAATTGGTATTACAGTCCCAAATAATCAGTATAGAATCACAAAGGTTTAGGTTGGAAGACACCTTAATGACCATCTAGTTCCAAAACCCTGCTGTGGCAGAGATGCAACTCACTAGACCAGGTTATTCAGGGCCTTGAACACTTCCAGGGATGGGGCATCCCTAACTTCTTTGGGCAACCTGATAAAGTATCTTACTACCCTCACGGTAAAAAATTTCTTCCTAACATCTGGCTAAATCTGCCCCCTTTCTTTTAAAACCATTGCCCCTTGTCCTGTCACTATCTGGCTATATACAAAGGCCCTCTAGCTTTCCTTTATATAAACCACTTCAAAGCACTGTGAGACTGCTGTAAGGTGTCCCCAAAGATAATTCTTCTTGCAGCTGAACAACCCCAGGTCTATCACCCTGTCTTCAAGGAGAGGTACTCCATTCCTCTGACCATCTCTGTGGCTCTCCCACAGCTCCAGGTGCTTCTGTGTTGAAGACCCCAGACCTGGAGTAATGCAGGTGGTGTCTCACCAGGGATATTCATTCAAGCTATACAGCCCTGCTATTAAAAGGGCTACAGACACAGGTCACATGCAGAAGCCACCATTTGCTGTGGCCTTTGTCAGTAGAGTCAGAGCACTGGGAAATCACTGAGGACTGAGAGCACAATACAATAGCACTCCTAGGACTGACCAGAGTGGCAGGTGAGGTGGGAGACATGTTTGTGTACAGACATGCTGCGAAGAAGACAACACATCACTAATAACAGACTTGAGAGATATGCCAGAAGACTTACAGTCACATACTTATAATTTTCAAATGCAAAGGTGATATTTTGTAATGGTTTTACAAACTTTTTCTAAACGTTGTGCTGACACTTTGTGCCCTTGAAATGGGTACACTCATCTCCACTAGATTTCCCTGACAGGTAAGAAAAGATGAATGAGTAAAGAAAATGCAGTACAGAGAGGCTAACACGTGCTTGAAAAATCTAGGCATAGTTGGGCTGCTGTAACCTCTGCTTTCATTTTTAAGGGAAGACAGAAATACATATGTACTATGTAAACAAGTCTTTATTCTGATCCATATTAACACTTACCAGATGCAACGAGATCAAGAAAACTTTCTGAGGCTACTGCTGTGGCCAAGTCTAATCTCCCAAGAGACTGCCTGAGAAATCAAATACTTATGTTCATAAAACAAGGAAGCATGTGTGAACTTGTTCCTAGCAGAAGAGGAATATAACTGCTGTGCAACACTGAACCACTCATACTACAAACTGAATAGCTGCACCACCTTTAATTTTCACTGTTAAGACAATATCTAATTTCTCCTATGGCTACTTAAATAAAAAGAATACAATTTGGCATATTCATTATGCATTGACATATTTACTAAGCATAATAGAACAACTAGTGTTTTCTGAATTTTTATTTCACCTGTTTAACAAGTCAAACAGGCTTCTCTGCAGTGAGATAAAAAAACAAGACAACAACAACAAAATTCCCACCACCTTCCAATTTTCAAACCTCCACTGACTTCCACACCAGTTCCATAAACCAGCATTGACACACAGACTTAACCAGAGCCACATGCACCAGCTTGTCTTAGGGCCAACAGAGAACAACATGCCAGCATTCAGGACACTGAAACTCTTCCTGTTCAAATAAGGGATAATAACTAACCAATTTTCTTGAGACCCTGTAAATTGTAAACCATGAAAACAAGGAGATTGATGCATTAGAGGCCTGACACTTGTCACGCTATAATATGAACTGAAGGGCACAATTCCTCCCCCTTCATATCAATCCCCATTTTATTTCTTAGCTACACTGCTGTGGCTGTCCTATCAAATACCTTTGAACTGTTCTATTTCAATATAGAATTATTTTACACTTCATATACTTTACTGGATAATAAAGCAGAATTCTGAACTTCCATCAAAAAGAGAAAATTATACACTAGAATGATTATCCAGGACTCCCACTGCAGAAGAGCAGCCACTGAATAGAAAACCAGCACTTCCCTACTGTAGCCTTCTGGCTTCTCAGCATGCCTGTTTATAATAGCAATTGGCAGACAAAGGTTGGGTTTTTTCTGTGCAGATTTGATAATGGAGATTTCATTTGAGGTTAGTTCCAGCAGATAAAATGTCAGGCGATCTGGATTTATGGGAAAAAATAGCAGTACCACATCTAATTCATTTACTGAAGAATTTTGTGCCCACTGCACACACAGAATATTTTCCTAGAGAGTAAAGAATGATGATTAATAAAGTACTTATATACTAGTATGTTGGATGACCATTAAAAGGAGAAAACAGTGGCCTAAGGATAAAAATCTCCTTTACCAGAAAAAAAGAAGACAGACTTTGTGTGGTTCACATGATGAATAAATGCACAATTAGATCTAGTATTATTCATGAGTCTCTGTGTTGTCTTGATCTATTGCAAAGATCCCAATGACAAAATATCTTGGGGACATTTTTCATTTGAAGGAATAAAAAATGAAAATTAATTGCTTACCTCTTAATTGCATGTTTTGCCATAAAAACTATTTTTTTTCTTCTCAACACAACAGGAGAGGAATGAAAATACACTAATCCACAGATAGGTTGGAATAAAACAACATTTTACCATTGAAACAAAGATGCTTTTCACAACTATCCAAGGAACTCAGAGGCTGGGTTCCACAAAGCAAAGATAAGCAAAAGAAAAAAATCACCCTGAAAGGCACAAACATTTCTGCATGAACAGCTGGGTAAGAGAGTTTAAAGGAACAGTGATAATACAGAGCTCCTAAATAGCCCTATAATCTCGCAACTTTATATTAAATTGGGGAGACCCACTAATTAAAACACAGACATAACATTTATGTGATATATTAAGCCTCTCCACTTTGCAGATTGCAGTTAGGATGTTTGAGTTCCAAAACTCCAAACAAATGCAAATGTTCCCTGCAATCACATCTGCAGATAAGTATACTAAACGAAATCAGGAACTGTGGCTGATTTTTAGAATAATCACTATGATCACATTAGCCTGTGTAAGACATTGCCCAGCATAATAATGAACCATTTTTGTTCTATTAAATTTATTGTAAGAAGGAGGATATACTTGCTAGAAGCAATTTAGTAAGGTACAAAATGACACCATAAGTTAAATCTTTTTTTCTCTTTAATCTTACTTCCCAGGAAATCAGAATATCTCCCACATTTTAGCATAAATTTCTGAGTTTTTCTCAGTCATAGGAGATTTTTTACATTTACTTAGAAAAAGAAGTCAGGCAATCAGAAAATATAGTTTTGATAGGACTGTAGAAGCATCTGAGACTCGAACTGAGATCACCACAGCAGTATTTAATCACCAGAATAATGCTTTCTCCACAGGTCCTGGAGGAGACCTTCTCTTTCCCATACAGTTCAAGCCTAGACATTAAAAGCTTTGCAGGCAGCTCACTGGGCAGTTCTTGTTCTTATACCTATATCCTCAGGAAGGCATTTGTCACCCTACATCCTTCAGGTTTGGCCTAGGAACTTCTCTTTATGGATCAAAACCCAGTGATCCAGCTGGCTAGTGCTTCATCCCCTTGATCCCTTCATCCCCTCTTGATCCCTTCTTTACGCAATATTCTGCAGAGAACTGTTGCCAGAATTTAGTTCTAAACCAACAGTCCCTCACCCCACCCCTCCCTCCCAAAAGCAGAATGTTATTCACAGGTGCTGTACGAGTAATGCTTAGTGGCACCAAATGCTTGGAAGCCTCAGATCTCTGTGCTTGTCTCCCTGTGCTGCCCCAGGTTTCTTTTCTCCATTCCCAATGAGGACTTATGTCTACCAGTATCAGTTGCCTGCTTTTTTCCTGATTTTATTTCCTTTTCCTCCAAACACATTTCCAAATTTGAGATGCCTGCTGAGACATTTTAATAACTTCCACTACTGCTTCCAAGTTTTCTATCTTGCCTGAACTCTGAAACACAACTATATTTTGCTAAAGCTCACTCTTTAAAGAAATCCACAATGTATCATAAGCATATCTAGCTTACGTAGGAAAGTACAAAAATACTGCTTATAACTATTTTACAGGAAAGTATAAAGATATTGTTGCAGAAAGATTTGTTTCTATATTACAAAACAGCTGTAGGCAGGAATAATTCCCAGTGAGTGTATAGAAGAGACCACAAAAAAGTAGTACATATAAAAAAAGTACAAGTCCTCATATTTTTAAACCATTTTTCCTGCAATTTAAAAATGGTGGACACCATTTGTGGTTTCTTTTCCTTTGCTTTTCTTTTTGTTTTCCTTTTAAAGCAGATAAATTGTTTCAGTAGAGCAATAACAAACCAATCATTTCTGAAGACTTTGTGTTGCATTGGCTTTGAGCTTAGTAAGACAAGTTTGGTTGGGTGGCTTAAGGCTAGAGAGGGATTAGATGGAAGCTGGGCACTCCATCAAGAGAATTTACTGCCATCTTTGTGGATGAACAGGCTGTAAACTGAAATCAAAGTTAATAGGACAAGTTTTTGGCTGGAGAGCAAACACTCTGCTATGAGGGTAGGAGCTGTCACATAAGGAGGGGATGCAGTGCATTGCCACGATTACAAATTCTGAGGAATTGCCACTGTGTACATAGCTAATCATCACACATTGGCAGCCTCCTTTGGTCTGAAAGTAATGTTAGTAACTCTGCCTGCAAACATAGAATTCCAGGAACCTATGACTGGCAACTCTTTTCTAACCTTGACCTTGAGGCAAAGTTTCAAAGTCACAAAAGGAAGAGAGTAATAACAAAAACAAAAAACAAAAAACAAAAAAACAAACAAACAAAAAAAATATCATAATTTACATCTATAAACTGCTAGTTTACATTTAGATTTCAAAATGTTGCCTTTGTGCACTTGCACAAGAATTCTGTTTAAGAGATATGCTTCTGAAATATAAGTAGTGTCTGAAATGCTACCACAAAGATTTATTTTTTCCTTATTAGCTGATAATTGCTTAAGAGATAAAAGAAATATTTCATACTTGTGGGCTGCTCAGCAATGGAGGAATTAAATATGTTTACAGTCACATGAAAATCTTACTTTCCTCCAAGCATCTTTGTGAGATTTCATAAGGGAACCATTTTTTATATGTAGAGCCTTTAATTTTGGGTAAGAGAAGTCAATTTTTTTCCTAAAACTTATGAAGGCAGAATCTTCAGTTCTGAAATGTGTCTGTGCAAGTAGAGAGAGGAGAAGGGATATAAATTGTAAACGTCTGGTGGGTTCCTGTGCTCTGAATTAAGAGAATAGAGTATTATTACACTTTTTATTTCTTCAAGCAAAGAGCAAAATATAATGCAAGCAAACAAGTGAGAAAGAAAAAGGGTAAATATGGAAAGTCATACACTTCTGCATAGAAACAGAAGCCTTGATCCTGAAAATGCAGAGTACCCTACCCACAATTAAAGAAAGATGGGAGGTGGACAGAGTAGAAACAGTCACCAGTCATAGCCCATTCCAGGACACTCACATCAAGCTTGTTTGCTGCAGTTGTGACTCACTGCACTTTTTTATCTCCCTACATGCTTAAACTTGAATGATAAGAAGGATTTCGAACAGCAAGCATAAAAATCTGTGCTAATATCTCCGTCTTTTTTTTATAGATCATCTAACAGTTTTCTGTAACTATTTCTATTTCTATATTTAATTTTTTACAGTGATTACAGAGCTTTTAAGTTTCACACCTCTGAACATCAAGCCTTCTGCTCCTCAACTGTGGAAAAGCAGGTCCTTGCATTGCTGGGCTGTGCTGCCAGGGAGCAGCAAGTTGAGGTGCAGCAGCTGCCTCCTCCCACCCAAAACCCAAGCCAGAGGCCACAGCTGTGAGCACATTCAATGCCCTGCACAGGCACTGCAGAGTGTGGCTGTCCTTCCCTAGGCTGTGCAGAATGTGGGCACCACAGCAAAGCTCACAGAGGCAGGAAAGGCCTGTGGAGAGCCCCAGAGGCCACAGTTCTGAGCACTCACTGACACCTCTGAAGATGCAGAGTATTTCAAATGAATTTGATTAGTCCCATAGTTCTTGAGTTATTGAAAAGGAAAATATTAAATCAATTTATCACAGAGCTTGAAAGGTTAGGTTCAATAGGTAAAACAGAGCATAGACAATTAATAGCAAAGGATATACAAGATACCACAGATATTATTTTTTATAATAAATAGGTTTATCAACCTCTTTTATAATAGCCTCTGTCCTAAATCAAAATTAGACAAAGGAATGCAAATCAAAGAATATTCTTAATCAGTGCTTTAACTATAAGATTAATGGTTCATTTAAAACAAATGTCTACTCTGATAAAAGAAAATCTCATTATTTTAAGAAGCTGCCTTAGTCTACTTGATTACTCCATCTAATAGGAATGTAAATTAAATAACAAAACATAAAAGCCATTTATCTTATAATTTTTACATTAAAAATAATCTTGCTGTAATCTGCTGCTGACTAAACTAGTAATGAAACAGCTACACAATAGTTCCAGTCAAAAATCAGGAGCAGCTTGGTTTGCAACATAAAAGATAACAAAAATACAGCTTGCATATCAATTGCATCTTCCAGTAAAACACACAAGTCTTAAAATGCTTGCCAGGATTACAACCTTGGATAAAAACCTTTCTAGTCAGAAGTTACCACTGCATCATGTCTAATGAACACTCTCTTGCAAGAAGCAACACCAGTGTTTTCCCTCAAACAGCAGCTTTTTGCACATGTGAGCATGCCTGTAGGATGGCTTTTGCCAATGTTGCTATTATTTCAGAGGGAAAGGAAATTGCATTCTTAATGATGTTATCATCACAGAAATTCCAGTTCAGTGCAAAGCAGGCTGGGGAGTCAAAGGTCAAGCCAGTTAGAAGTCAGGTTCCTTGAAAGAACAGGGTTCTAAAGTTTAATTGTTTTCAGGGAGAAGTATGCTGATAGGTCAATTGCTTGAGTTTTATAGCTGACAACATTCATGGGAAAAAATAACTTCCAAGGCTGAAATGGCTATGGACCACTGAACAATAAGATTGGAAAGAAAAAAAAAAAAGTAGCTATACAAGTCACAGTGTATTTAAGCCCACCATTTACCAACTTTTTAAAAAATGCTACTTGTATGACTGATAAGTAAAGCAGGGTAATATATCTCTCAAAAGCTGTTGAAATACAAAACAAAAATACAACATTTTACAGTTTAGAAATCTTAAGATCATATAAAAGTTGTTTGATGTTCTAATAGATCACTAAATGTCCTAAGTTGGAAAGACTTTAAATACTATCTAACACCAATTCCTTTGCCATGGGCAAGGACATCTTTCAGTTGCAATTTACCAGTCCAACTATTAACAGTGAATTAAAAATTAGGAGAAAGACAGGAAAAGAGAAAGCTGAATCCTCAGATTTCAGACTCATCCATATGGATTCTTTAACTTCTAACAAAACTTACAGCAATTAGGAAGCAAGAATCAATTACAGGGTTATAATCTCAATGATCTTCTCTGGAATATGCAAGGCCATGTGGGCACCTTCATATAGAATCCACAGAAATTCTTCCTTTCCCTAAGGAAGGTGAAAGACAGAAATGGGAAATCTTTGAAAGTACTCTATAAGTGTTCATTCCATTCACTTACTCCTCAGTAAGTGATAAGACTTATAGCACTCTTACAGATAAAGCTTAAAAATAAAAACTGGGAAGCAGAGTTAGAGTCAGTCCACAGCGAATTTTTACTTTCTCAACTATCTTCCATATATGAATAAATTAGCAAATCCTTTCAAAGTACAAATGAAAAAAAAAACCCTGTTTCCTCCACTCTCATAATCATAGGAGATATATTAATAACTTTTCTCTCCAACTGAGTAGAGTTCCCCATCTGCAGCTTCACAGCCCTTAATTGAATTCACAAGGTATTATTTGTGTATTCAGATCAGAAATCTGATTGCCATCTGTATGCACTGATTAGTTAGTGATCAAATAAGGTGCAAAATATATTCAAGTATGCAAATCAAGTCTTTGCCCAAATACCAAGCGCTCAGTTATGCATGGCCACCTGAAATGTGTCCTTTATGTTCCACAATTTGCACAGCTTTAATATTAGTTTTCATCATCATCTCAGGGAATCAATTCCACTACTATTACAAAGTTAGCACATTGATGTTGGACAAACACTGCACTAGTTTTGCTGGAACCCAGCAAGGACTGTTATTAGCACAACAAGACATTTTAATTGTTTTAGGTTTCTTATAAGTTGGTTTGCATGCAACATTCTGGATAGAGGCAGGATTGTCTTAAATTACATCCTTTTCACAGAGACAGAAAACTACAGCAGAGATAAATTCAGCAAATAAGAAAAACCAGGAGAGAAATGAATACTGAAGTCAACAATATTGCACCAGATGTAGCCTTTACTTGATTTCTATACCTGATTCTACAAAATCAGGCAAAAGTCACTGCTGAAACCACATAATGGTTTAGTGATATGGAAAAATATGTTTGTGGGAACTGCAGGGTCTAACAACAGTCAAAGAGTCTATTCTCTGCATTATGGCCTTTACATCACCAGGGTGACAACTTTTTTTTCCAAGTCTTTCTAAAACATCTGACTTAGCCTCATTTTTGAGAGAAAAAATATCCACAAGCATGAGAAGGGACTGTGCATCAACAGAAGTCATGCATGGCAACCTCCTGCCAGGACTTAAGTGCAGTTAGCTCAGAAAGCATTCTAAGTCAAAGCCACATACATCCTTGGCCTCTTCTGCTCCTACAAACCAAGCTAAATTCATTCTACCATAGAGTGGATATTCAAATAAAAGCAAAACTTTATGCACAGAAGCACAGCATTTGAGCTATTATTTTCTCCTTTCTCCTCCTTTCCTTTTAGTGCTAATAGAAAGCCAGAAATTCCTCAGTGTATTAGTTTAGGAAAATTTTTATTAACCAAATGTTTCTTTTTTTTTTTTTTAACCTTCATCTGTTATTTTGAGAAATTCTATACGAATCAATGTAATATTAGATATAATCACAAATGAAATTACCTGAAGGCAATTCAGAATGTGAAATATATGTTTATAAAATACACTAATTAAACATTAACAACTAACATTGATTTTGATGTAAAAAGTGAAAAACAGCACCGCTGAAAATGGTGTAAGTTCCTTAATAGTGGCATAGTCACAGAGCTCAAGACAATCTATCAAATTATTATTTTTTTAATAAGTACATATAAGTTTGTACAGTTCCCTTCTTTTAGTCTAAAGTATCTTAAGCAAAAAAAACCCAGAGTTTTAACCAGACATTATATACATAAGCTATATACCTTGCTATTTTTTTCTCACTAATAACTTTACTACATGGAAAGAGAAAAACTATTCCTCTGAATAAATGCTGCCTTCCCTGGTGTACTGGGTCTGGCTGGGACGATGTCAATCCTGCACAGCCCATATCACGGTGTATTTTGGACTTGTGGTTAAACCAGTGTTACTAACACACCAATGTTTTGACTTTCACAGCATCATGGTTTTCTTTGGACTACTCTGCTCACCTCAGCAAGCAGGTCAGAGGTGTGATATGAGGCTAGAAAGGAACATAGTTGGGACAACAGACCCAAACTGACCAAAGGGACATTTCCAACAACATGACACTATGCTCTGTAATAAAAGCTCAGGGAAAGGAGGGGAGGAGGACGGAGGTTCTGGTTATGGCTTTCATTTTCCCAAGCAACCATTATGTGTGCTGAGGCCGTGCTTTTCAGGAATTGGATGGACATTGGCCTGCCAACAACAAATAGCGAATATATTTCTGATTTACTGTTCCGCTTGCACATGCAGCAGATTTGCTGTTTCATCTCAACCCAGGGGTTACCAGCCTTTGCTCTTCTAATTGTCTCCTCCGTCCCACTGTGGGGTGAGTGGCTGGCTGGCTAGTCAACCCATTACACCTGGGCACACTCAAAGACACTGTTCTCACCATTACACTCCCCGTGTTTCTTCTCACATTTGGGAATTCTGAAAAAAGAGGAGATTGCGACATTTCTACTCCTTTTAATCTAACACACTCATTGCAGTTTAAAGGGTATGGCTGAAGGTACAATTTAGAATCCGCAAAAAACAGATAAATATCTCTAAAAACCATGAAACGTTGATAACGCCTACTCTCAGCCACTTAAAGGCAACACTGTGAAATCATCGTGCCCAACAACTGATTAATATAGCTGATGAAAATTATCTAGTGCAGAGAGTATAAATACCTTTGAGATGTATAGTCCTTTATAAGTTAGGAAACTTTTAGAATTTAACTGAATTATTAACAAACAACTAAAAAAAAAAAATTTAGATAAGTGAAGAGTTACAAAACTGAGCCTAACACTGTGAAATTGTGATCTAAATTTTCCTGTATGTGTTTGACAAATATTGTAGAAAATACTAAAATGAAAGTAAGATATATATAAACAAATTTTTTGCCATCCCTTGTTAAAGCAGGGGTTATCTGTTAGCTACACAGACACATAATTGGGCACAGAGGCAGCATGCAAGTACAAAACAGGCTCTTAGTGAAACCATGCAAGGAAATAAACAAATAGAACATGGAGGGTGGAGTCACTAGAACAATACACACTTTATATATAACAATTCTACAGCTCTCCAAACAGCTGAGATTGAAAAGTTCCCCTTTAATCAAAATTGCCTTCTCTTTTTCTGTCAAAACAAACAAGGACAAACAGAATAAAGTATCATCTTGGTTACAAGACAAATTGTTCATTACATCAGATCATACAGTGATAACCTGTTCACTAACACAGGTTTAATTATTTTGCTAAGATAAGTTAACGAATTTTGTCCCTTTTCACATTTAGTTTTCCTCATCTTTAATGGATCTTCCATGTACAAATGATGTGGACAAGACTCTCATCTCTATCAAAAATACCATTACCTTTAACTCTCCTCAGAAAATTATGTAAGCAAATAACTAGGTAAAAAAAAAAATCCATGCCCTGATTTTTACTGGTGTAAAAAATAAAAAATTCAGATGATTTAATCTCTTGAGCCTTAAACAACTATTTAAATAATCCTGTTATTGTCAAAATTACATGGATTATTATTCAGATGAGCATTTTAAAAAATCGCATTGACTTTGTATGCAAGAAATTCATTACCTTAAGATAAGAACTAGGTATTTTTTCATTGAGACTGGGGTCTTCACCAAAAGCGGCACCACCACAAAAGCTCTCCTTTCCTTTGAGAAGCAGCAGCAATCAGGAGAAGCCACAGATGGGCTTAAGCCCAGTATCAATTTATATGAGAGTTTTCACCATCAGCCTATGTGTATTATGCACCTCTGGGTGAATAAATTCACAGAGATTGTGATTTTCTTCTGTCCTTGCCAGTCTGAAAAGGACAAATAACCCACACATTCCAATTCATATTTTAATCCACATAATGGTAAAAGGTTTAAAGAACTCTACAATTTTTTCAAGTGCTCTTAATACCTAATTACCTAAAAAATACCCTCCCAAGAAACCCAACAAAACACTAACAAATAGAACATCTTGCTTAATGGAAGAGATTATCATAAATTTTAGCACAAAACATAGCAATAGAGTCCAATTGCTCTGTCATACTCTAGCATAAAAATGCCAGCTTCAACACAAGGATAAGTGAATCCACTTAGTTTCTGGTGAAAACTGAAGAAGTTTGAAGGACATACATGGAGATATACAGCAGACCTCTCTAATATATCCATTGCTGGAAAGTCGTTTTCTCTCTCTTAGCTATCTGGAGAGAAACAGAGCTGTTGGCTCAAACAACAGTGACTGAACATTTTTTCACTCTAGTGCACACTGATAAATAAAGGCTACATTCAACTGAAACAGGAATGAGCTTCCACAATCAGTACCTCAAGTTCCTTTGAAATATCCCCTGAAGGCAAACCTTTTGTTGAATAGTATCTATGAGTAAAATTTTCTACCATTTCTGGCGGGCTACAAAATAAGAATCAGAACAATACAGATTGAAAAGCTCTCATGAGATCAAATTTGCCTAGCTGAGGTTCTCCACTTGAGTTCTGAATACACTTGAAAGTGGATATTACATAATCAGTCTCAGATTTAATGTCTGACCACCCTCAATGTAAAATAGTTTTTCTACTACTAGATTGGATTTAGCTCATTGCGGCTTCTCTCTGATGCCTCTTGGTCTGTCACTTGGCACCTACCAGAAGAGTTTGGCTTCATCTTCCCTGTAACTACCCGCCAGACACTTTAGGACAGCAACAGCATCTTTCCTTCAGGCTAAACAAACCCAGCTCTCTCAGCCTCTCCTTGTATATAATTTGCTCTAACATCCCAATGGCCTCTCTCAGGACTTAGTCCAGTATATCTATGTATTTCTTGTACTGGGGATCCCAAAGCTGAACACAGTATTTCAGATGCAGTCTCACAAGCACCAAACAGAGGGAAATAATCGCTTCCCTCCACCCGCTCTCCATGCACTTGCTTTTCGTCTAGTATGCAGTTGGCCTTCTTTATTGAGAGGATACATCACTTGCACATGTTCAGCTTGTCTACAGGGACAGCTAAATTATTTTTTGCAGTTCCAAGTCCCCAGACTGATTGATTCCTGTAGATAGTAAACTCATCTTCATTGCTTATGTTTTTAAGAGCATCTGGGCTACAGTATCTCATATTTGAGTACTTCACACTGTCATAACTCTTCACAGCAAACCAGGAAAGCTCTGTTTATTGCTCTACTCTAGCATAGGATGTAAGCACAAAAGGCAAACCAAACCTTTTCATTAGGAAAAAAAAAAAAAAAAAAAAAAAAAAAAAAAAAAAAAACCTTTGATTTTCAACCAAGGCCAAGACAGCACTGGCAGAAAGCAAAGTTACTGTGTATCACCTCATAAATCCTGGACTCTGTTCATACTGGTATGGAGCTAGGAAAAGGCTGCTATGAGTCATCTCTCAAATGCTGTAAGGTTACACCAACCTGAGTGTCCCCATAACATCACTTTACAGCCACAAAATAAGTATTTGGGACTTTTGTTTGTGAACATACTATCATTTACGTCCTCTTCATTGATATGTGATGTACAGAAAGCATTCCTTGGTCTTCATTTGGCTCAGAAAAACAATCCCTGTCATGCCATTGGGTGTCTGACCACTAAATTATGTAATTAATCCTGTGGAGGAGGGGTTTGGAAATAGTACTTCATTATGAGCAGACTGCAAATCTCAGTCTCATTTTCTTTGCACTGTTTACTTCAATATAAAGATTAATGTATCTGTAAGCAGAAGTTAGAATGATAGATAACATCATACCCTAAAAATTTTGCTTTGAAAAAATAAATGTAAGCTAGCTATAAAGCATTTGATATTGTAATTTCCTGGTGTAGCTTACCAGGAGCAGAATGATCTTACCAGCTCAGTATCAAAACCGAATGCCTAATTCTTTACTCCTTTACAGCCTGTGTTCCTATACATCTGTAAGGAATGGGAGCAAAATGCTACCATTTTAGCAAGATATGTTCCCCACTTTTAGCAAAGAGTGAAATCTGCCAAACATCCCAAAGAGATTTTGCCAAGATCTTCATGTCCATTCATTGCAGCCATTACACCTGAAACTGATTTTTTCTGTTAAAACACAAATTTGAGACCACAGTTGAGCTTCCATGAAGACTTAGTAAAATAATCCTAAGGCAGTACTGAGGAATAATTGCGACAATTAGGTATGGACACATCAGCCATCAAAAAATAGCAGAATGGCCACTTGGTGCTGACACCAGCCTCTTACCTCCTCTTCTACTAATGCATTTAAAAGGAAAAAAAAATTACTCTCTTTCTTCCCACCTTATATATGAGTGTATGAGTTAATAACAGCTGTGCATTAACTACAACATATCAGAGTCACAAATAGGATGGCATTGAATACCCCTCCACTGAATACTTTGAAATGTATTACAGACTGGTGATAATATAAAAGGATTTGAGAAGACAAGAGATCCAGGAGAAAATTCAACAGTGTGCACATGTAGAACTATAGAATATCATGAGTTGGATGGGATCCAAAAGGATCATGAAGTCTAACTCCTGAATCCACACAGGATAACCTAGAAGTTAAACCTTCTAAGAACTAACACTCCTTTAACACTAACAGACTTGGGGCCATGATCACTACCTGGAAGATCTTGTTCTAGTGCTTGACCACTCCCTCAGTGAAGAACTTTTTCCTAACATCCAAACTAAACTTACCCTGCCACAGCTTCAAGTCATTTCCACAGCTATAATTTTCATGATCTGGCACACTATTTTATAAATTATGCCACCTCTACCTAAAGTCAGCTGTTCCTATTTTAATATCTGCTTTAGCTAACAGGATGCTCCAGATTTCAAAGAAGTAAAATACTAATAACCTCTATGCTTTTCTTGTTATTTTTCACCTCTTGTTAACTTGCTTATCTGTTTCAGAACAACGTAAATATATATTTCTATACCAACAAGACCAGCAAAAAAAGTTAATGAGGTTATGACAATGGTTAAGGCACTCATTAGTATGATGCTGACTTAATAAAAGGAATCTATTTTAAGAACAGCAACAAATGTAAAGATAATATAAAAACTGCTGCCCTTATGGAGGCAGGTGTAGACCCACACAGAACTCTGTGCATCAGCAGGGAGCACAGGGAATAACTAAAGCAGAAGTCACAGCTGCCAGCTCTTGGGACATGGCATATTGAGAAGCCACAAAATTAGATGACTCTCTGAAGTAATCATGCTTACCTGCACAAGGAAGCATAACTGGAAATAGTACCTTCTGGACATTCCTAGTCTGTATATCTTTGTAGGTACAGCACTCTTTGAAATCTATACCTATTTCACAGGGGAGAAACTGTAGACAAAAATCTGAGTTCCCACTCAAGATTTTTCTTCTTGAAATAAGCATAATATAGACATAGGATAGAAAAGAACAAGTCAATTTTAGTTAAATCTGGAGTTAGATATGAAGCTTGACACAATAGAAGAAACACTGTCACAAAGCTCACTTGCTGATCACAGCAACTGGACAAAATCAACTTTAGAAGCATTAAGGGGAGAAAAGCTACCTGCAGAGGATCAGAATAAAATAAAAACCAAAACCTGGGGGATTAGTGGGTTTGGGGACTTTTTGTTGCTTTTTTGGTTTTTTATGATTGACTAAGCAAAGCTTTTCAAACAAAGACATTTCCAGTATGTAAAAGGAGCCTACAAGAAAGCTGGAGAGGGACTTTTTACAGGTATATATAGGGATAGGACAAGGAAGAATGGCTTTAAACTGAAAGAGGGTTGGTTTAGACTATAAATAAGGCACAGAAGCCCTGACTGCTATAGCTTTCTAGTCAGGCAGCTGTTTCTTCAGGAAAGCCAGCATGTAACAACACAAGAATAAAAAAAACTTTTTGTTTTCACAGCTACACATTGTAACTTCCCCTTAAACAGCTACATTCTTACACAGTGCAGCAGATTATGATTGAAAAGTAGGGGAAAATAAGATTTAGATACTATATATCATATCACTGTTCCCCGATATTAAGTTATGTTTGAGTGCAATTGATTGTCTGTCACAACGGTTACACAGAGATCTATTTCAACCAGCACCTGCATCCTACATACAGTATTCTACAACACCAAAATACCATTTTCATCTCTGAGTAGGGTATACATCAGACCAGACAAAGTTTAAAATGGTAATATGGTACAAGATTGAGGTTTAAATTAACCCCTGAAACTCTAAGAGCAGATACATGTCACTGTGGTACAGTTTATTCAGTATGTTTTATTGATACATTTTGTGTCTGACTTCCTCTTCTGTACAAAAAGCCCGCTTGACTCAGCCTAATTCCCTGGCTGTGAAATACATTTACAGATAATTTCCAGACAACCAGATCTTAAAAGTTCTGATCACCTCTATGCCCAGTAATTTTGGTGAATTTTATTGTGATTTTCTATTCAGCAACAGATTTTTTAAAAACATGCTCATATTTAACATATTGCTTGCCTAAGCCACACTGAGATATTTTTAAGCATTCATTCTTTTTCCCACAGACTGACAGCATTTGACAGAAAAAAATATGATGCAACAAAAAGCCATGCACCCTTGTAAATACTTTTACATCAAGTGGTTCTTCTGCTATTAAAATAATGAGTACTCAGTAAAAAATGAGTTTGACCCTCTCTGTCTTGGTAAAGGCAACCTGGAAAATGTAGGTCTTCACCACCACCACCCAGAATCTCTTGGGAAAAGAACCTGTCATCTGTTGAAATACACCCTGAATAATATTGAACTAAAACACTTCTTTTTATAAATAACGGTGAAAAGAATTGTAAAATATTGCTTTAAAACATTTCAATTGCTGTATTTCAACACTTAAATGTCTTTTTTTATAAATAATATGCATCTCAAACTTACTGTAATACAAGCTTATAACATTAGACAATATAGTTCTCTGTATAAAGTAGGTTTATCTTCCATAATAAAAAAATCTATCATTTGTTTTTAAGAGAGCACTGTGTCAATTACATACATGTATACATTTCTTCTCTTAATTATCAAGTTCTCTGTAATTAGTTTACCTCTTAGATTTGGAATGGAATATCATGGCCCCAGTATAAGCTGGCATGGATCAGGCTGAAGGAGGAATGAGAGCATCTCCACCCTACTCTCTTCTCTGCCTCAGGTTTTCCTGGAGGACTCTTCTCCTTGCTCACAGCAGGAATACACCTGAATGTCTCCATAATATCCCAAAGACTGTGCTGTTAGCTGGGGCACCTCAGTTTTTCTTTAGCTACAGGTCAATGACAATTAGCTGAGAGTTGACAAAATATACTTTTGTAGAACCCTACTTTTGATCCTTCTGGGTGTATAGTTAATTAATAGTAAACACCACAGTAAACCACGACTTGGATTTTGTGTTTAGAAAAGATGAAAGAGGCCCAGGATTAGAAACTGGTGATAGAGGGTTTCCACAGGCTTTATACCATTAAAGGACAACTTGAAAAAAAAAATTTAACTCCTTAACACAAGGAAACTTGTGTTTTAAATTTCTAACTATTGCTAAGTACCTGCAGTGCAGAAAAGTAAAACTGCTTTCAAAGGTGGTAACCAAAATACTATATATAGTTCTTTAAATATCTTTTATGCAGGTTAAAACTATTCAGCAAATGGATGTCTTTTGTCCATAACTCATTGATTGACATGCATTAATTGATTTTCTTCCTGAAATAGTATCAGGTAAAAGTTGAACTTAAGTCTTGGACAAAGACCTCAGAGTAAGGTGAAGATAAATCACTTACAAACAGCATTTATATCATCAGTACCAATGAGGCTTCTTTGTTTATTGAAAGACTGTTAGAAAATGTATTAATAACTTTTAATTTAATAGACTGTACTTGCCCAAAATAAATCTAAGCCATTTCTAGGCCATCACAATTCATCAATTTAACTTATTACATGGGAAGAAATTCTTAATTGCCTCCAGAGTAATTTATTTTAAATTAAAGTGAAAAGAATTCATAAATTAATCATCCTTTTCAATTATTCTTTTCCAAAGCAGTGGGCCCACTTATTTTCAAGAATATTTTTCCTACTCACAGAACATAAGACCTGCACTCAGTAAAATTCACTGAACACCCAATTTAGTGCTGCATTTTGCTTAGTGACACAGCTTCTGCCCTGACATTTTCAGTCTTCAGAGTGATTACAAGAATCAAAGGAAAGCAGGCAAGGACTAAATTGTGAAGTCAAAACTGGAGTCATCTCTAATGACTAATCAGTATTCAAGAGCTAAACTTGTATTCAAACCAGTTTATCTTCTCTACAAATACCAAACACTACTTCAACAATCTGGAGTTTGATATTTCAATGAACCAAGTGCATTTGTAGGGATATTTCACTTGGCAAGTTATAAAGAAAATTATTTAGATTTTTACCATGTTATAACACTCTCTTCCTAGTCCCCAGAGGTGGTAACTCAATAACGGCAGGGTAAGTCCAGAAAAGAAGCAGTCAGAGGCTAAAATCCACTTGAGAGCTTTTCAATAAATTTAAGGAAGGTTAATCAGGCATGCCAGAGCGGTGTGCAATTTACCAATGGCCTATCAAGTTTCCATGATGCAGCACTTATTGCAATTCTAGTTAGGCATTATATCTACACTTTAGGAGAGAACTATGATTGAACTAATAGCAGACAGAGCAGCTGCTGTTCTTTGTCTTCTTTCTTATTTTGATTTGCAAAAGGTTGGAAAAGAGTCCTCACTTCCCAAGAGGATTGGAATAAAGGGGTGATCAAAACAATAGAGTCTGATGGGATATTCTTCTACTTAAAAAGGAAAATACAGCATATGGCATACTAGGCTTTCAAATTAGATGTCATTGTCTCAAGTCTTGGCTTTTGGATCTTTAAAAGGGTCAACGTCTCTATCAAAAGGAAAATGGATAGCACCAGCCATTTGTCCCAACATCCAAGTAAGATAGTGAGTATCTCCATTTTTGTCTGCACCTGACATCTCATGATCATGGGATGGCTGCACCAGCTGCTCACCAGGGACATCAGTGGCTGCCAAGCCTGCAGGCAGCCCTGGCCACTGCAAGATATAACTGGGAATCTTGAAGGGGACACAGTCTCACTGTGAAGGCAGAAGTCATTTTCTCTCCAATATATTTGACTCCAACAAGAATATATATTTTTAATGCTCCAAAAGGGTAAAGTCATCCCACACTAGTGGGTTTACTTCCTCTCCTGAAACACGCTGAAAATACAGCCAGGCCAGGCCTATCTGGAAATCATGACTCTCTGGCCCTTTCCCTGGTGGTGTTTTCCTGTACTGCCCCTGCCCAGCTGCCTGTGCTGCTCCCTGTGTGCTGCACGACTTAGAGGAAACCTTTGACTCTGCAGAATTGTCCTCAACAGAACAGAAGAATAAGAAATATTAAATTCCCTTTAATAAAGTTCAAGCAATGAAGCAAAATTAACCCAAATCTATCCAGATTCAAAACAAAGGATGTCTGAGTAGAGTTCTCCCACAGCTATAAGACTAATCTTAAGGAAAAGTGCACTCCCAGTACTTGCTTCCCCGATAAGCACATTATCTCTGCTTCATAGGCTGCCTACTGCATGGCAAAGATGAGGTGACAGGGTGCAGCTAGTGCAGGGTGGTTGCAGCCTCCAAAGAAATACACTCTTTATAAAGAAAAAGTCCTGTGGCAGCTCAAACTCAGCACTGTTTAAGGCAGCCTGCCCATGCAATCAGCAAGGGTAGATTTTAACATGGCAGGCTTGCTGGGGAAAATGAGCTCCTGAAAGCTCTGGAAGCTAGGCTGAGGTAAGCACCTCTTGACACAGCATTTAGTGTCCATTTTAATTGCACACATTTCCTTGGCTCCAAATTACGATAAATTGTTAAGGCAAATAACATCTCAGTTATTTAACTGCTAGGGGCAGCCAGCCTGTGCTGTAAATGGATGATGTCTCAGGTAATACATATTCTTCCCAAAACCACAAAAGTATATATTAAAAATCTTCTAAGCACTCATTAGTGCTCATTTCTTTTTGCCGTCTACAAATGTGAAATCTAATTTTTTAGGTGTTTATACTCTCTTTGCATTCATTTTGGCTGGAAATGAATGATGGTGTCAACTAAAAGTACTTTTTCTTAACATTGAAACGAAATGGATTGGGTTAAAAAACATTGTCAGTCCAACCTCTGCAGTTCCTTTTAGCTCAAATTATACATTATTTAATTCCACTGAATTCTTAGTCATTTCAAAATACTTAAGCATGACTAACTTAATGAGAAAAATTGTTTTGAGCACAGAAAATATTAACTTTATTGTGTATTGATGGTCAAACAAAAGAAACAGCATGTCTGATGTTGACCCTAGGTAGCCTGGTAGAGATTACTACAACTTCTTCAACCACTCCAAAGAGAAATTATGTTCAATTCAAAAGAAGGATAACCACCTCAGTCTCAAAAGAGAAAAAAAAAAAATAAAATTCTGTCTGCATAGAAACATACATGGTAACCTGTCAGTAAAGAGCAGTGCTCTGCTCAGAGCAACTGGCAACACATCCTGAACAAGTAGCAGAGATAACTGCTTCTCTTAGAGAAGCCAGAGCATGTACCAATCTCAGCCACACATCCACATCTGGCCATGAATATTATGTTTACATTCCCCAGAAATGACCACATAAAGACAAAAAGAGCATAGTTTGACACAATGTTTCTCCATCAGTATTAAAACCCAGTGACATGCTGGTAACTCAGTGCAGACTCTTGGTGGGGTTGACAGGCTCAAAGTCTAAAAATCTTTCACACAGTTTCAGCATGAACATACACATATACATCCTATATATATATATATATTTAATTCTTCAGACAAAATGTTCCCTCAAGAATTACCTCAATCTATTTTAAAACTATTGTTTAAAAAATATTACTGTAATGTTGTTAATTTTAAGTGAAACTTCAATGTAAGTGTTAAATTAGATATTAAACCCCTTTCATGTAATATTAAATATGTATTACTGTCCCTCATATTCTATCCTGTTACGTACTCATAGCCTTTGGACACTGAGCTATCACAACAAACACATTGTAAATGCTCTGTATGTGGCTAGCTAAACTCAACTACTGATGTAAAACAGACCTTGTCTTTCTGTGCACAGGTATTGTGGTTAGAAAGCAAAATGAGTGAGAGGCTCCAAGTCAGAGATACAATTTAATAAGAAGAAAGGTAAAAGGTAAAAGGTAAAAATAAAATAAAATAAAATAAAATAAAATAAAATAAAATAAAATAAAATAAAATAACACAAAGGACCACTGACAGAGTCAGAATACAACCTGAGCAGGGTGGTGGAAGCAGTCCAGGTGAGGGGCTCTTCCTGAAGCAGTGATCCTGTAGAAAGGTCTGGGAGCTCTGCTCCTCTGGGAATCCAGTGGGTTAGGGCTGCTTGCACTGTCCCAAATCCCAGCTTATATCCAGGTGAGAATGCTTGGCTCCTCCCTCTGGGCAGAGCATCTCACAATGGGATGATGAGTGTGAAGTGGGTCCTTGATGGCCCATTAAACAGAGATAACTCCTGGAGGGAGTTACCTGTGAGTCACGGGCCAGGCGTTGATGGGCCATTAGCAGAAGAGCCCAACACTAGAGCACTGCCCCACTTGGTTTGAACAGTTCATGAAGATGGTGATAGAATAAATACTTTGTGTACATCCTACACTACAACCCAGGACAACAGGTTAGTCTTGGACACAGACCTCACGTCTGAGGTGCAAATTTGACACTGGTTTTACATTGCTGACCTTCCCACAAAGGGCATTGAAGTGCTATGGATAAAAAGCACTTCAGGGACAAAGTATAACTTCAATGGCATTATAATCACAGCAGTAAGTCACAACTGATTCACATCAATGTGACTGTAAAATCTGTTCTTTTTAAGTTCCACAGTAAAACAAAAGAAGAAGGCGTTGCATATGAAACAGAAAGAATATAAAGTTGGGATGATTCAACAGCATTTTTGAAATATAATCACCCATGGAAAAAGTCAGCAAGCAGATCCTCCAAAAAGGAGCACAAAAATCTGTGTAGGATAGAAATAGTTCCTAAATGATGCTTTTGTTCTTTAATTTTGTTTCTCCTGTTAGGTGAATTTTGAAAGGCCTCTTAATCTCTTGCTGGATTCCTCTACCAACAAAGTCATTGAGGATGAATTCATGAAGAATATACAAACAAATTAACTGGAGCACTTACAGAAATACACAAAGTAGACTCTGTAAAACAGCATTACTTCTACCTAATAAGCCCTTTGTCCACATCTCACAGTCAAACAGTTTGATGGAAGAAATCAGAACAATCAGAGTGAAAAAATGTTTATCAACACTCGTGCCCTTAAGCCAAGCTGCACCAAATATTGCCTGAAATTCTTCCTGAAAAGCTGACCACTTAATCCACTTTCTTGAGATAATACAATATTTAAAAGACTGAAATTAACAATCAAAAAGCCAACAAGAAAATAAGACTTGAATTACCTGGATATGAGAAATTTTCTCAGTTGAGAATATTTAATGTGAATTTGTAGACACTGGCAACTGAGACTGGCAATGAAGACAGAAAATCAGAGTATCAGCAAATCCGATTTCTCAGAGAAAAGTCAATTCTCAGATCCCTAAAACTGACAAGACTTCTTAGTTCATTCTCACTCAGAACAGGTGTTGCTTCTTTCTGCATTTTTAGTTTTTGATTCACTGTTTGATTTTGATTTATTAGCTCCACTGCCACCCTCCTTCATTCATAATTCATCCCTTACTGACAAGACTGAAGAAAAACCTTTTTAAAGGAGATAAAGACTTCCTGGTGTTTAGGATATTCAGCTGAGATACAGACAAGTCAGGTTTGAGAAGCAGATCCTACAGTTATTTCATTATTTGCAAAGGAAGATCATTCTACCAGGAGAGACTTCATGGTCAACACACATTTGTCATGATCTACCTAAGGCAGCCCCTGGCACTGTTTGGTTATTCCTGCAAATCCAAGTGCTCCCATCTATAAATTTCTTTGCTTCTCAAAAATTTTAAAAAGTCCATTTGGGGGCTCAGAAAAGACAACTTCTGAACATTGGCTACATCAACACCACTCACTTGCCTTCACAGGAATAGATTTCACCTCAAGGCTGCAATTTTCACTTTGCTTTGCTTACATTTAATAATTGTTACCAGTGCAACTGTAATAGCAAACAACATCTCTGCAAGGTCTTAAAATAAGCAAATCCTTGCACGTAATTTTTCCCTTTTTAAGATTAAGAAGGGAAGCCTTTTTAAGAAAGAGCACTTAGCTCCATCTGCTGGATTTAGACAACTTCTCTCTGACTGAAGACCACAAAACACAAATGGATTTATTTGGCCTCAGTCCTACCTGAAGGTCCATTAATACATCTCATTAATGCTTTTAGGAGTAGAAACACCCATCCTTGGCAAACTTGTCTCCAACTCAGAAATAATTTCTTGTATTGTGCCCTGTTTGCTATGCTAATTATAAACACAGAGGCCAGGGTACACTGAAGCTAGGCTGCCCAACCAGATTTAATTAATTATTTCAAACAGCTAAGCAAAAAAAAAATCACTGGAGAAAAAAAAAAAAAAAAAAAAAAAACAAAAAAAAAAAACCACACCACTTCTGTGTCATGAGAAATTTTTGAAATGGGTGTTTTGCAGTTGATGGGAAGCAAATTCTCTTAATAAAGGAATAGCCTCATTTAAAGAAAACATCTTACAATGAGTTTAGAGGTTCTTAAATATATATTCATCATTGCTTCTTCCCTTAGTATGCATTGCTTCAGCTCATCAAATACTTCTAATGAGTAGCCAGAATGGGATACAGATAAGTAAAATTTCATTAAAATATATATTTTTTAAAACTATTTACAATTATAAAATTCTAAATCAGAGTTTCGGGGGGACAGAAGCATAAAAATATTTTCATCACAATACATCATTGTGGTGACTAGTGTAACTAATATATGGCTTACCTGTGTAATGAACCAATAAGAACTGTATCAATAAAGCCTTTAAAAAAATCAACCAAACAAAAACCCCAAAACAACATACCCACCAAACACCTCTATACCCTGTACTTTTTATAGGCCTTAATTCTTTTTTACAAGTATTATTTTTACAAGTGTATTTTGTTTTATCTTAATGAAGCATGGTTAAATTTACACTGGAGTAATTCAAAGCAGAGCAGGGACTGCATGCCTGTAGAATGAGCTCTCTGTGTACAGGCACAAAATGTTTTTATGGCACGGTAGGTAGTTCAGTGGAAAAAATAAAGCTTTCTGAAACACTTTGGCTGTCAGTCGCCTACCCTTGGTTGTTTGTTACACTTTCTTCCCCCTGAGCCAGTCACCAGAGGAGACACTGACTTTTCTTACAATCTCTCCTCCCGAACAAGATAAATTGAAACATCTATTTAGTACCCAGAGGGCAAATCCAGGGGAAACAAACCTTTTCCTCTTCCTATACTATACAGAATTTTTAATGCAAATCAATCTGAGATACATCTATTTTCCCAAAATAGGAGGAGATTTTTTTGCTTGTTTGTTTGGGGGTTATTTATTTTAATTAAAATAAAAATGAAAGCTGTGTGGTTTGCAACTACATTTCAGAAGTCCTTTGCTGCCCTCATGTGTTTCACGGGAGAAGTAACCCTTGAAGTCTAGATACAAAACAGCTTCTCCAAACAAGATTACATCTGTTTGAAAACTGCATAGTCTATAGAAATAATAACCGAAAAATAGCTGAAGGTTTATCTATTTGTTCTATTAAAGCTAGGTTGGCTGGTTTAAAATTTATTGACTATATATTTAGAAAAAAAAAAAGTATTTAGCTTAAGAATAATAATCCTGGAACAACAGATTTCAAGGGCAGCAGGCCAATTTAGAGAAAGTTGATTGTGCTAGATTGATGGAAGATCTTAAATTTTTAATGAAAAGTATATTTTTAAATAAAGCAAAACTTCAGCATCTTTCTGTTGCTTACACTAACTGGCAAACTTACATGACTGGCAAAGTAACTTCTTTCCTGTTGCATTATACTGCACCATAGAGAATAAACCCCTGTGAGTGCTGCATTAATGCTTCTGTTCCTCCCACAACCAGAACATCCAAAGCTGTGCTCACCATAGGGAGTTGTCCTTTGACACTCCTGCCAGACACCACACCCTGCACTGTCCACGAGGGCCTCAGTGCCCAGTCATAATCTGATGTAATTTGTCTGAGAATTTGGCTGCTGAGGTTCAAACCATCCTTAAAGAGGTTTCACCATTCAGTCCCTATGCTGATCCAAGACCTCAATCTGTCAATATGAGTTTGTAATAACATTTCCACCAAACACGGGTTTACAGTGATAAACTGTATCAGAATAACCAATAAAATCTGCCCTGGTAGCAAGCTCTTCCATATAAGAGCCATAAATAGCCTTTCCTTTAACAAACCTGGTCGCAGCTCAGCCAATCCCCCAACAGCCATTCCACGTGTCAGGGTCTGCAAACATATGTGGGGAACCTGATGGTTCGTTTTGGAGATCTCAAAGCGCAAAAGACACACCAGGGGACAACTCAGTTTGCCTAAACAAAAAATGCACTTTTATTTAGTGCCCACAATGCTATAGTAGGGAAAGAAAATAGAGAATAGTGAGAAAGATAGAGAAAGAGGGGAAGGGGATTATAGCTACCAACGTGGAGGGTCGGAGTCCTCAAGGCGTAGAGATGCCCATAGACGGGATCTTCTCCAGTGGGGTGATCACAAAGGTGTTCGGGGTCTCCAGAGTCTTTATAGGTTGGTTGGGGCGAGGATCAAGGCGAGTGGCACGGAGCCAAAGAGAACCAAGCGAGTGGCACAGAGCCGAGGCAGGAAACACCTGTGTTAAGGTTGGGTGCTCAGGGACAAGCTGCTCCTGGTACGGACAGGCCAGTTGGGACAAAAAGTCTCAGCTCAGTCCACCATAACCAGTCCCATTGCTCCTGCATTCCGCTCTCATGGAGCGACAGATGTTTCACCTCAGCCAGGCCAGGGGCTCCCTTTGGGGTCCCGGTCCCCAACCATCGGAGACAGTTGTGAGGCAAATCACATCCTTGGACAGACTCTGACACAAACCTGGGGCAGCTCAGCCGATCCCCCAACAGCCATTCCATGGGAGGAGGGCAAAGGCAAAGCTGGTTTGGTCCCCAAGCACAGCATTACCAGGACAGGGCAGCTGTGCCTTCAGGTCGTGTTAACAAGAGGGTGTGTGTGGGGAAAGCAGCAGGGAGAACTGTAACATACGGCAGGTTTAAAAAGTACAAATATTCTAAAACGCCTGGTGGTGGAAATTAATGAAGAGGGGGCTCTGTTAACCCATAGTGGCCTAATGGAGCTTTTAAAAGCTGAACACTGAGCTGCTCACTCAAGTCCCACCATGGCCGGTTTCTGAGGGAAGCCATGGTCTCTCTCCGTGTGCTCCATCAGCACCAGCTCCCTCACTGGGACAGGGGGCTGCGAGCACCGGGCAGCTCTGCCCTCCCCAGCCGTGCCTTCCCTTCATAAAGCCTCTAGCCTGCCTTCCCTCTCCTATAGCAGCCCAGCTTTCAGGTATCAACTAACTCCGCTCTCGGAGAAGGCCTTGCACGGATTTATAACCTGAAGGCTCAGCACGCCTTCGCCCCTCCTTTGCCCCGCCCGGCCCGGCCCCTTTCCCGCGGGGAGCGGCGGCGGGCGCAGCCTCGGGCCAGGGGCTGGGCCGGGAGGAGGGTTCAGCCCTTTCCCGCCCGGGGCCGGCTGTGGGTGCGGCCAGGCCCGCCTGCCATGGCGCGCTGGGCGCTGCTCCTGCTCCTATTCCTATTCCTGCTCCTGCTGCTGCGGCCGGGCCGCGCCGCCCTCACGGCGCCTGCAGACACCCGCCTGCGGGAGGAGGAAACGGCGGCGGCTCTGCGGGTAAGTCCGCCCTTCCCTCGCCATGCTTGGGGCCGGTGCGGGCTCTGCGGGCCGGGGATGGAGCCGGGAGGCGGGGGAGCTCCCCGCCCTCAGTGCCGGGACACGGCCCCGGGCAGCCCTGCGGGTGCCCAGCGACCTCGGGCTGCCGGGAGGAGGAGAGAGGCCCCTGGGTCATGATGCTGTTCTTTCTCTTCATAAAAAACCTGAAGTGATGGGGTTAACTCTTATCTGAAGGCGTTTTTGCATGTCTCTGCACCACAAGGTTTGTTGTGCTGCCAGAGAAGGGTATCAGATGAGTTTGAGAGCTTGCCTTTTTTGTCTGTTTCATGTCTTGCACTTAACAAATACTCTTTTAGGAGTTGAAATTAGTCTAATGGATTGCCCCTTGGTTTTCTATCGACACAGGATGGATTTGTGCTCTTGTCACCTAGTTTCATGTTTACTGTTGCTAACCTTTTCTTTTTCTGCTCTTACAGTTTTGTCCCTGTTGCTAACTTAATAATGCCCACCGTTATTTTTCTTATTCCTTCAGGAAAGTGCTAAAAGAATTAGATTATTGAATTCGTCATCAAAAGATAATACGACTGCTGTCTATGGAATAAATCAGTTTTCTCACCTGTTTCCTGAGGAGTTCAAAGGTACATTTTCTGGTTGCTTCTAATGCCTATTCTGGTTTGGTTTTTTTTATTCTTTCCCAGAATCTTGTGTCTTTCACATTTACAGATTCTTCCCATGCTGATAGTCAGCTAATTTACAATGGCTGGTACCAAACTGTGAGTACTTCTGGAGGATACAACAGTCCTCTTCATGGTCTGTAGTCTTGCAAGGTTCAATTGCCCACAGCCTGAACATATTTTTAGTATTCAGGCAGTTCTGGTTTTCTTTCTTTCTTTCTTCTCACTGCTCTTTAAAGCTTTCTTCAGTTGCAGTAGAAGAAAGGAAGATACACAAGGTTCTTCCTTTTTGAAAAAGGAAGTTACACAAGGTTCTCTAGTAAGTTCATATTCCCTACCCCAGCACAAAGTTTACTGCAGTCCAAGCAATGCTTGGAGATCCATGGCTGCATAATGACAACTGGAGCTTTCTGGAGCAATATGACATACTTAATTTTTTCCCCTAGAAAATTTGTCTGATACCTTCCCTTCTTGCTGTTCATGTCTCTTGTTACATATTCCATTCATCAGAGGATTTAACATTTTGTGTTAATTTTAAATAATTAAACAACATATTTTAGTGAAAACCCAGCAACTTGCAAATGTTTCAGAATCTTTACTTTATTCTCCTCTTATTTTCCCCTTGTACATGGCTAAAACAAGAAATTTTTAAGTAAGTAAAAAATTCCGGAAATTTTCAAGTAAAATTTGCTTTATGGAGTATCTGTGGTTATTGTTCAACTTCAGAAAATCTTCATACTTCCTACCCACATGCCCTACATAGAGTATTTCTGTTCTTTTTGAAACTGTAGAAATACTTATATTCATTCTGGAGCACAATGATTATTTTAAAATACATGAATTTTCTATGGATTTTAGAATGAGATACAATGGTTGTAACTGTAGATCAAAGTTACCTCTGAATTCTGGTAAACTAGTTGTTGATGGTATTTATATAATTTTGTTTGTTTGTTTGTTTTTCAAAGATTTATAGATTTTTGTATTCTGTTTAGCTATTTACTTGAGAAGCCTACCTCACAAACTTCCCAGATATGTCAAAGTGCCAAAGGGGAAGGAAAAGCCTCTGCCAAAGAAGTTTGACTGGAGGGACAAGAAAGTCATTGCGGAAGTGAGAAATCAGCAGACAGTAAGTCCTGGTGTTTTCCATTCCTGGTTCTCAGCAGGTGGTGTGGAGCACAGGGAAGGTTTTGCAGGGACCAGCTCTGCCTGAAGACTCCTTGGAGCACTGGCACAAGTCATGTAGCATTTTATGCAAAGCAGTATTAGGCTTAAATTAATGAGGTATAGAAATTGCGCATTTAGAAACTGTAATATATTTTTTGATCTAGTTAACTGAATCTCCAAGTATTTTGCACCATGTGCATTTTGTATTTTTCTGAAGGACCCAAGCTAAGTTCAGTACTTGATCTCATCCCACCTGAAGAGTTGTAGATCCTTCCCTGTTGGTTTTCTCCCATGACTGAATCCCCTTGGCTGGTCAACACACACATCTTTACCAGTGAATTCCTCAGGAGATGCATTCATAATAGGAAAGTAACCAGACCCCACACAATTACAGTTTATCCCAGAGTGGTTATGGTCACTGGGAAGAAACAAGATGTTCAATCCCCAATGTCTCCTTTCTGTGCTTCACATAGCACCTTGTGAGGAGTAAATTCAGCTGCTTATTTTAAATGTCACAGTTCAAAGAGCCTAGAATTGCAGTATAGATGGTTATCATCTAAGATTTTTTCTATTATGTTTAATTTCACTTTACTATTTCTTAAACTGTAATCTGTTTCTACAAAATTCTAGGAAAACTTACTAATGTGGTTAAAAACTAATTTCATTCTGAGGCCACTTTTTTTTTTTTGGAAAATAGATATCTAACAGTAAAAAGCATTGTCAGACCTATTGTCAAGAATAGAAATTAATCAGGAAGGAGTCCTTAAAGTAAGACACCTGTAATGCATTTCTAGCATTCAGAGATCAATTTAAGGGGAAAAAGAGTTCAGCGTTTCAAATGGATGATAACATTTCTTTATTGTTGCCTTAAAAACAGCATTCAAAGATGATGTTTTAAATGAAAAGCATTGGAAGACTCTTTTGCCTCTTTTTTCACATCATGTTTCAAAAACAAAGCTGACTTTTGCTTTCTCTGCTGTTTCCCTTTTCTCTCTATCAGTGTGGAGGCTGCTGGGCTTTCAGTGTTGTAGGTGGCATAGAGTCTGCCTATGCAATCAAAGGAAACACCCTGGAGGAGCTGAGTGTGCAGCAAGTCATCGACTGCTCGTACAATAACTACGGCTGCAACGGGGGATCCACGGTTAGCGCTTTGAGCTGGCTGAACCAGGTTTGAGACTCTTCGTAAAAATCCCCAAAAAACTTCATCAGCTTCTCTATTAGCATTCTTATTTACTGGAAAAAACTGATGGGGAAGGTGAAATATTTTTATTGATTATTTTATTTTTAATCGTGTGTGTGCATATATGCATACACACATGTGTAGGTGTCTATGTATGTATGCTTATTTATGTAGTTTGGAACCAAGAGAGAACTAGTTCAAGCAGAATTGGAATTTGATTGGAACATACAGGTTCTTGTGAATGTAACAAATCAGTCCACTGGGACTGAAAATAATATTCCTAAATTCAATTGCAGGCATACAGTACCAGTGTAGACAGAGTCACATATGCATACGGCATTTTGTGGATTTAAAGCAGCAGCATTTGGGGGAAAGGAAGGATCTTGACATTTTCTGTTTTCAAATCTCAATAGTTTTTGTTGCAAACACTGTAAAATTATGTAAAAGTATGTGTGGAAAACCTCAGAATAAAATGAACTGCATTTACCTTTGCTTCCCTTGCAGCCTAAAACATTGAAAATGCATTCAAAATTTCTACTTCTGTTGTTGCTAACACATTTCATTTCATTAAAACTTAAAAATGTGTGGTAATAACATAGGTAAACAGAAACTTTAATATCTTTGAAATAAAAAGTATTCAGATTGAATTACAAAATATAAAAATAATTCTTCACTTTTTTAATAAGAAAAAAAAAAAAAAAACCCCAGAATTTAAGAAAGGGTAATTCTACCCCTAAAGAGCAATATACCCATGGCTAATAGCAGTCTAGATAACTTGCTTAAGTTTGAATATCAAGAACAACAGGGAATACTCACCTTTATTCCTCTGAAGCAAAATTCCCTCTTACTTGGCAGCAGAGGAACCACAAAAGAATTAGGCTGTCATAAACATGCTGTACTGCAGAAGACATGAAAAGTTTAAAAGGCTAATTCATACATCATGTACTGGCATGAGAATTACATGCTAAGAACAGAATTGGACTTTACAGTATTTTATATAATTTTTGGGATACATGTGCTTCTTGAACTGTCCCAAGGAGAGTATAATTTTGTGTGTTGAAGTCATTTGAAGAGAATGAGCTTAATTAATATCTGTGTCTTGAAGTTGACAGGATTGCTTTTATGAGGTTTGTTTAAACCAGAGATGCCTTTTAAATTTAGTTTCTTATTTGAAGATTTCTGAATCCCTTCTAAAGCTCAGTGAACAAGGAAATTAGAGATAGTAAATACTTATTTCACAATGTGACATTCTTACTTCTAATCTTGCCCAGTGCACACTGAATTTTGAGTGGGTTATGTGGTCATTCTTTATATGTTTTGAGCTGCATAGTAGTAAAGTCAAATGCATTAAATTCTTACTCAATTACCTTCTTACAGACAAAAGTAAAACTCGTGAGAGATTCAGAATACACTTTTAAAGCTCAGACAGGACTGTGCCATTATTTTGAACGCTCAGGTTTTGGAGTTTCAATAACAGGATTTGCTGCATATGACTTCAGGTATGTATTACTAATTTTTTTTTTCTGTATTTTTCCTTCAGTGTCCAGCAATCTTCAGGTAAGGTGGAGTGAATAAGTGCATTGACCAAGCAAAGGTTGTGAGGTTGATTGCATCAGTTCTGTAGCTGTGTGCTGGAGAAGGATTAATGCATAACATCTTTGAGAGTTAAGGCTTACCACAAGCAATCCACTTAACACTGCCATCACTAAGCCTGTTCAAATGAGAAAGCTTGTGTCTTCAAAGTTGGTCTTTTAAATTGGCTATAAACTGGAACACAGTCAGTTACAGGTTTTAATTTATGAACATTACACTGCTTTTGTCATAAACAGTAAATCCTACCAATAGTAACTGGAATTTATTGAAAAAATTAGGAAGCATTCAATTACTTCAGTATTCATTTACACACCTACCTGTATCCTCTCCAGCCCATAACTTTAGAAGCAGTGTTGTCAACTGAACTCTATAAAAACTTCAGCTTTTTAGGTTTCTTTGTGAAGAAACTTCATTTCTAATATTTATCAGTACAGTACAGCTACTGAATAAAGACAAGAAGTATTATTCTGACTAGGAATTGTTACACTTCTAGGTATAAGTAACTAAAATCAATCATAACTTTGCCAGTCTGTATTTGCCAAATTTAGTTAATGACCAGTGCTGAACACTGAAGGATAAATGTCTGATAGTGGAATGTCCTGTGGTTTGGTATGTTTGAGACACATACTTTAGTGTATTACTGTGTTAAGAGGTGCTTCTATAGGTTTAAAAAACAGTGGGAAATTCTAATACAGACTAAAGTTTGTTAAAAGCTGGTTTTAATCGAGAAGAGTGATTACAAAAAGTATGTAGTGCCCACTGGCTTGACCTAGAAACCTGCTGCTTTTTAATAGCATTATGTGTTTGGAACTACACCTGCCCCATAGTTTGTGTGTCCTATATTTGTATCACTGTGCTGTAGTATATGAAATACATAATTACTGATCTGTGTTATGTGATATGTAGAACTTTGAGGAAAGAGTTTAATTACTTGATTTTTAAACTGTTAACAAGTAGATAACATTCAGTCAAAGCACTTTACTGTGCTAAGTTAACTTGGTATTTTTACTCACTTCTTTTGCAGTGGTCAGGAAGAGGAGATGATGAGGATGCTTGTCAGCTGGGGCCCTTTGGCAGTGACAGTCGATGCTGTTAGCTGGCAGGATTATCTTGGTGGAATCATACAATACCATTGCTCCAGTGGAAGAGCAAACCATGCTGTTCTTATCACTGGTTTTGACAGAACAGGTGAGTTTCCACCAGCTGAACTTCAGCACAGGGATTTTTCTTTTACTTACAAATTGCCTTTTGTGGGACATGTGATTAAAATCCAGAACTCGGTTTTCTGTTGGAAGCTGTTGGGTTTGATGTCATGTCAATTCTGAAAGTCCTGTGAATATCACATCATCTTCACATCAGCCAGAAGAAAATCTCTTCTTGTCATAGCTTCTTCAGTTCTGTGGGACTTCATTCTTGTAAAGTCAAGACCATGGCTGTGCTAGAAGAGCCCGTATTCAGTCCTCCCATATCAGAATATCAGCTCTGTTATCTATGTGAACAACAGTAGGTTTCATTGCCCTGTATCATCAGTCCATCAGAAACTGTGAGCTCCTGAAATGCTAATTAATTCTGTTTAGTGTTAGCTTCCCAAGTCTCACGTTGCCCCTTGTTCATGAAATGTCTCTTCCAGGTAGCATCCCTTACTGGATTGTACAGAACTCCTGGGGGCCAACTTGGGGAATAGATGGCTACGTTCGTGTTAAGATAGGTGGCAATGTCTGTGGTAAGTCTTGACAAAAAGTAAGTGGTAAATGCCTTGGGCTAGGATATGTTTCTCAAAGGCTCTCACAAATTAATATGATCATAATATAATATATAATACAATATATAATAAAGATATAATGAGATCCTCAGAGAGGGAGTACAGATCACTTCTATGCTTTAAAAGAAGTTAAATGAGTCCAGATAGAAAAATAAATAAAGTGGTTGCTAATTCAATGAAGCCCCGTGTAGTTGAATGATCGAAAAGCACCACGTAAAGGCAAAGCTGTATAAGATAAAACAAACAAAGTACTGTTGTACCTTACCATGCAGAGGTAATGGCATTGTAAAATATCCAGCCCTGTGTGATGGTTCTGGGTGGGTGCCATCCCTGTGCTCCCTGTAGGTAAAAGAGCTACTGTCCTTGTCTGGGTGGTAGCATCATCTCTGGGCTCAGTTTAGCAAACAAATACAAAAAGTGAATCTAACTGGGAATTGTGTACCCTGCTCATGGCTTTTCTTGTAGGACAGAGATACATCCTTTTAGTGCTAGTCTCCTGCCCTTTTGTTGTTTGCATGTATTTTTTCTTTGTGTTCAAGGGATTCAATACCCAGTTTGTGCTAGAGATGGAGGTAAGGCAAGCCAGGCTCAGGTTTATCATCAGATTGCTGAGCCACATTGGTGGGATATTTCCACTAGATAGGAAGTGTTGTGTATCTGTTGTAATTTTATGTGTTAGAATAACCCATTGGCTTTCCCTTCCATGTGTGTTTCACAGTAGGTCTCAGTCATTGCAAGAGGTGTTAGATTACCTGTGTCTTCTGCACATAAAGAATAGACAATATTCATTTTGCCTGCACTTAGTAAAGATCAGAGCAACGTATCCAATCATACCTTTCTCATGTTACTGGATCTTTGTTCTTACTGTTGTTGTATAAACAGTTTGGAAAGAGAGAGAAATTTAGAAGTAGTGGTAAAGCAAGTCAATTATAGAGATGGCATGGAGAACAGATGTGTTATTTTCAAAACCTGTTCTTTCAAAAAGCAGGATCTTTCTTGTTTTCTGTAGTGTACCACACTACCACAGCAAAGGACAGTTGCTCCTTTTCTCACAGAGATGTTGTCTTCTGATTTAGAAGTGCTCTGAGACCACCAGGATATAAAATTTTGTACGGAAAAGCAGAGGAAGGAGGAGATTAGGATTCAACTATACACAGTACCAGGCAAGGAAGTAATAAAAAGGTTGCAGATTATTCCCTGGATTCCTACTGTCATGGAATGGAGGGAAGAGGGCATTATGTGAATATGAATTCTGGGAAGTCACCACTTCAGTATTTATTAAAACCAAATTTTGCATCCTTTCTAGGTATAGCAGACACAGTTTCAGCAGTATTTGTTTGACACTTCTCTGGGCCTCTACAGCTGGTCAAAGACCACAAGTATCATGAGCACTGACACTGTATATGAAGATGTGATTAGAACACCATTTTCAAATATAAGAAATGGCTGTAAGGGCAATTCCT